>NW_005365723.1:255121-257303 GCF_000412655.1 Myotis brandtii | reverse complement strand
GGTGCAGGAGGCAGCTGATCGATGTTTCTAACTCTCTATCCCTCTCCCTTCCTCTCTGTAAAAAAATCAATAAAATATATGTTAAATAAATAAATAAATAAATAAAAAGACAGACAAGCCCTGGCTGGTGTTGCTCAGTGTCGGCCTGAGCACTGTGGGTTGTGGGTTCAATTCCCAGTCAAGGGCACATACCTGGGTTGCAGGTTGGATCCCCAGCCCCAGTCAGGGCAACTGCAGGAGGCAACCAATCAATGTTTTCTCTATATGTTTCCTCTATATAGCGCCCCCCCCCCCCAACCCATCCCCCCCCCCCTTTCTCTCTCTCTAAAAAAAAAAAAAAAAATCTATGGAAAAACACGTCAGGAAAAAATTCTTCCCACTGCCTTGTCGGGAGAAGTGCATTTCATTTCTGTTACTCTCACTAATACAGAGTCTTGAGGCGTCTGTGGAAAGAAGGGTAGACAGAGGAAGACCTGCAGATGACAGGACATTGGCCTCGAAGTGCTATAGCCCACTCTGATCTCAGCCCGTGTGGCAGCTCTTGTAATGTAAGCAATGCAAGAAAGTTTCTAGAATGCTCCTTGGTTCAGCAATGCCCATCGTGTTCTTTTTCACCAAGGGTTTAGTCAAAGTTGTGTTAACAGAGACTTAGAGACTGGACTGTGCTTGAGGCGTCTGTGGAAAGAAGGGTAGACAGAGGAAGGCCTGCAGATGAAGCCAGGACATTGGCCTCGAAGTGCCCCTGGACTTTGAGTGATAAACACAATGCAATATACAAAACTGTACATTTGAAATCTGTATAATCTTATTAACCAACGTAACTCCAATATATTTAATTAAAAAACAAAAAACAGAGCCCTGGCTGGGTTGCTCAGTGGTTAGAGGGTCGGGTTGTGGGTTCGATTTCTGATCAAGGGCACGTACCTCAGTTGCGGGTTCTCTCCCGGCCCCCGGGCAAGGCATGTGTGGGAGACAACCAGTCAATGTGTCTTACATCAATGTTTCTCTCTCCCTTCCTCCTCCCTCCCTTTCACTCTCTCTAAAAAAAAAAAAAATCTATGGAAAAACACGGCAGGAAGAAATTCTTCCCACTGTCTTGTCGGGAGAAGTGCATTTCATGTCTGTTACTCTCACTAATACAAAGTAGGATTAGTAGACTTTGTTTCCAACCTTTCCTTTCCTTTCAGGGATTTTCTGGAGATGGTAGGAAGCATTGCTGGCTCCCGCAGGCCCCAGGAGGGTTTCGCCCCAGGACCCATTGATGCAACCTGTAAAGTGACTGGAGGGCAGATTAGACTCCGTGGGACATCAAAATGCTGCAAGTCCTCATTACATGTTCAACACAACAGCATCAAAGGGGAGTCACCCCTGGCATACCGTTGGTGTAAATCTGATTGTTTAGCTTGGGGCAAAGGGCAGGGAAAAGGGGGCACCTGCAATTATGTCAACATTAAACATTTTTTTATGAAGAAAAACGGCACCTAAGCTACACATGCTCTTTGAGAAGCAACAAATATGCATGCAGCTCAATAGCCAGGCATTTGAGCTGCCAAAGGAGCATATTTCTTTGATTCCATTGAAATTATTACTTAGATTTCTTTTCTTTTTTTCTTCTTCCCTCCCTCCCTCCTCCCATCCTCTCTCCCTTCCTTCCTTTTTAAGTCCTCACCTGAGGATATTTTTCCCATTGATTTGCAGACAGAGTGGAAGGGAGGGAGGTGTGTGTGTGTGTGTATATATATATATATATATATAGAGAGAGAGAGAGAGAGAGAGAGATCAGTTGGTTGCTTCCTTCATGCACCCTGACTGAGCCAAGATGAACTCGCAACGAGGTACGTGCCCTTGACCAGGAATCAAACCTGCTTACCCTTTGGTCCCAGGGCTGACGCTCTAACCATTGAGAAAACTGGCCAGGGGCTCTTTGTTTTTTTGTTAATCCTCATCCAAGGATATTTAGAGAGAGTGGAAGGGAGAGAGGGAAGGAGAGAGGGTCTTTATTATCACTAATGAGAAATCTGCTGTTAATTCTAATGTAGCTCTTTCTCTGAAACTGATTTTTAAAAAAATATATTTTATTGATTTTTTACAGAGAGGAAGGGAGAGGGATAGAAAGTTAGAAACATCGATGAGAGAGAAACATCGATCAGCTGCCTCCTGCACACCTCCTACTGGGGATGTG
>NW_005365723.1:242424-254898 GCF_000412655.1 Myotis brandtii | reverse complement strand
AGTGGAGGAGGGGGGGGTGTGTGTGTGTGTGTGTGTGTGTGTGTGTGTGTGTGTGTGTAGAGAGAGAGAGAGAGGGTGAAGGAGAGAGAGAGATAGATCAATTGGTTGCTTCCTTCATGCACCCTGACTGGGCCAAGATGAGCTCGAAATGAGGTGAGGTATGTGCCCTTGACCAGGAATCAAACCTGCTTACCCTTTGGTCCCAGGGCTGACGCTCTAACCATTGAGGAAACTGGCCAGGGGCTTTTTTTTTTAATCCTCATCTGAGGATATTTAGAGAGAGTGGAAGGGAGAGAGGGAAGGCGAGAGGGTCTTTATTATCACTAATGAGAAGTCTGCTGTTAATTCTAATGTAGCTCTGTCTATGGAACTGATTTTTTTAGACGCTCTATCCACTGAGCCAAACTGGTTTCGGCTGAAACTGATTTTTTAAATTTTTTCTTTATTCTGCTTGGGAGTCAATGTACTTTATCAAACTGAGTATTCATTCCTTTTATAAATTATGGAACATTCTAAGATATTATCTTCCAATGTTACTTTTCTCCTATCTACTCTTGCTTTCCGTGACTATTTTTAGATATGTGTTGAAGTTTTCCATTCTGTCTTCCATGTCTCTAAACCTTTCACACGTTCTGTTTCTTTACTTCACAATTCTAGCTTCCCGTTTCATAATTCTCCCGTTAGCTATGTCTAATATGCTATTTCATTTCTCTATTGAGCTTAATTATGTTTTCATTTCTAGAAACTTCATTTGATTTATTTTCCAATTTACCTGTTCATTTTAGTTCTGTCTCATTCTTTTATTATGATTTTTATTTCCTTCATCTCTGTAATCATTTTAAACATACATATTTTAGTTATCTCTTATTGTTTAAATTTGAATTCTGATACTGTATCTACAGGCTTCTTGGTATTTTTTTTCCTCGTGTGCTTCTAATTTTTCATTGTGAGCTCACTTTCAGTGGGGATTATTAATTCTTGGAGAATAAAATGCAATCTTATTTGAGGAAATGTTGCTGAGTTGTGGGTCTCCATTTGCTTGTGCCAGATAACTTGGGCGTTTCCCCATCACATGACCAGTTTTCATGTTGAGTACTCATCGGTATTCCTACACCACAGAAACGAAAATCTTTGGAAATGCAGAAAACTTCAATTTAGACTCTATTCTAAAAGAGGATTAGATTAGAGCAAAGGAGGGAGGGTAGGGGGGTCACTTGGAAAGGATATGGAGACCCACCAGATGCCGTTTCTAGTGCTTTTGCATCGAGAGCTAAGCTCCTTAGCATTCAGCATTTAAATTCTGAAGAATCTGGAGGGAAGATGAGCTCATCCTTGCCAAAATGAATCTTCATTCCAACACTGACAACTAGTAGCAGCTTATCCTCCAAAGGACACAGGCTGGAATACCCATGCTCTGTTCTTCACATTCCCCAAATGTTCAAGCTGCTCTTCCCTTCATTGAAAACGAGTGCGCAAGGCATCCTTAAATATGGTTAGCATCTTAGACTTCTAAGTTCTGGCTTCATGCTCCAACACATGTTGGCCTTAGATATACATGGCTTCCCGGCAGTACCAGGAGGGATTCGATGCACATACCTTGTGGCTCCCATAGCAAGGGTCTGATTTAAACGTTTTGGACCAGGTTCGATCGGTACTTATTTGATATTAAGGACAATAACAATAATCACGAACATTTATTAAGGCTTCATATGGGTTGGGCACTATAGAAATATTTTGTATTCATTATGTCATTTATTCATTCCAAACTTCTAGTTACCCTACAAATCAGAAAACTGTGACTTGGAGAGTTAATAGCTTGCACATGGCCATGGACTTATGGAATTTAAATTTGAGTTTAAACAATCTTGCCTGGCCGGCGTGGCTCAGTGGTTGAGTGTCGACCTATGAACCAGGAGGTCACCACGCAGTTTGGTTCCCGGTCAGGGCACATGCCCGGCTTGCGGGCTTGATCCCCAGTGTGGGACGTGTAGGAGGCGGCCGATCAATGACTCTCTCATCATTGATGTTCCAATCTCTCTCTCCCTCTCCTTTCCTCTCTGAAATAAATAAAAATGTATTTAAAAAACAATAAAACATTATCCCAGAAAAATAACTCCCCCCTCTCTGGAAATGACCATCTCAAGCTATAAAAATACATATTTGTAAGGCTTTGAGGGGACAGCCATCCTTCGACACCTGTGCATGGCAAGACATAAGCCGGAGAAGCAGACTGCTTTGTGAGACTGAGCATTAAGGTTACCCCTCAGAGATAACTATACATGTCGCAGCATTATGCACGAAACCAAAGTATAGCACCGCTCCTGACTCTGCTGCATTCTTGTTCATTTGTGCAGTTCCAGGTTTGGAAAATTTGCCCCCAGGCAAAAAATTGTCACATTATGGATTTTGATGTTCTTCTTCTTATTTCTGAAGTAATGAGTCTATTCCTTTTGCAATATTGAAATCAGTTTAGGGACAGAATAAAAACAGATGCATTCCCTTAAACAAAATAGCACTCCTTTTATGATTTTAAATGTAATGCATGTTCATGGAAGAAAATACAGAAAGTAGATGGAATAAAAATAGTCACCCAGATTTCTATCTCTAAGAGACACTAATTGTGGTTAGCATTTTAGCGATTTGAATGACATTCTTTTTTACCATGAATAACCATGTGCATGTGTCTGTCTACATTTATAAAGCTATACATACATGTGTCCCTTTTTAAATTGAAATTGGGTCATATGCTTTCACAGCATATACTACATTATGAGCAATGCACTATATCATTCAAGAATCGAAAAGGTAATTTTAAAAATAGCTGCATTATAATCCATCTATGAATTTACCACAATCACAATAAATGTCAACATTTGCCCATTGAATATTTACAGTGTTGCCAACATGTCAGTGTTGTGATTGATCCTATGATTTACACTCTGATACAAATACCTTTGTATACGTCTTTGTTTATTTTCTTAAGAGAATTACTAAGCCTGGAATTAAAGGGTCAGTGCATCTCATTTGTAAACTTCTTGATATAAATTGTCAAATTGCCCTCCAGAAAGATTGTAGCAGCTGACATTCCCATCATTGGTATATGAAGCTGCCAGTTTCTAGTACTTCCATCAATTCTAAACATGTTCTTTAAAAATTAATATTGCCATTTTGATAAGCCAAAGTGGGCTTTCTATTTCATTATAATTTATTTTATTAGCAAGACTTATTTTTTCCTTCTATATGGTTATGCAGTTTAATATTTTCTGTTGAGGATTATCTATTCATGTTTTTTACTAATTTTTCCATTGGCATTTGTCTTTTTCCTTGTTAATTTGTAAGGGCACTTCATAATGTAAAGCAGGGGTGGGGAACCCTTTTTCTGCCAAGGGCCATTTGGATATTTATAACAACACTAGTGTCCCGGTGCACGAACTCGTGCACATTGAAAGGAAATTAATTAGAAGAAATATTTTAATATTGCTATTCTTGTCTTTCTAATGAAAATAGGATTCTACTGATTCTCCTATCTACTACTGCAGGACTTCTGTGAGGATCAAACAAGATGAGGCATGGGAAAATGTTTCACAAACATTTGGTTAAACTGTAAAATGTTTGCACCTGGCTATAAAGCAAGTTGGGTTCCTGGGCTGAAGAAACTCCAAGGATGCTAGTCGCTAGGGAAAGGAAGCCAAGCGTTGCTATGTGATGTCATTACCCAGTGCCCACAGTCACCATTTTCAGGCTGGGCTGGGCTGTGGGCCGCATTTCGTGCCATGGGGTCTTGGCAGCATTGGCTGCGATTTGGTGGGGGTATCGCTCTGGGTCTGTGGCGTGGCCTGTGTCCCACTTGGGGGAAGCTGAGTGTTGGTTTGTTGGCGCCAGGTCCGCGGTGCCATTTATTTTTAAATGGCCAGTGTGCGTCATGGCATCTCTTGCATTGAGCATCTACCCCCTGTTGGTCAGTGTGCATCATAGCGACCGGTCGGACGGATGGATCCTTCGCGTTTTATATATATAGATTCTCGGGCCATACAAAATTATCAACCTAAAAATTAGCCTGCTATATTGGCTCAAACATTTAATTAGCTCATGCCTCATGCCTTGGCAGGACCAGACCAAATGATTTCAAGGGCCTTATACGACCCACTGGCAGATGTTCCCCACCCCTGATGTTAATAAACTTGTAATATTTGTTTTGTGTATTTTTATTGACATTCTCCCCACCCAATTTATTTTATACCATCATTGATTTACAGAAGGCTTCCCAGAAACTATTTGGTTTATACACCTTTTTTGTGGTAATTATTTTTCTATTAAAGTTCTTTCCCATCTTAAATTAGATATTCAACTATGTTTTATTCTGATTTTTTGTATTTAAAAGCTTCTTTTACCCGTAAGTCTTTTAAATATACTATGAGGTGTCAATCTAACTTAGCTTCCCAAATTGTTAATTGCCCTATACTATTTACCGAATATTCTTCCCCCCTTAGTTATCTGAGATGCTACCAAAAGTATATCAATTCTTACATTGTGACAATAATAATTACAGGAGTTTTACAATAACTTTTATCAATCTGTTGCCCAGTATTTATACACGATTGGCAAAACACTGGTCATTATAGAAGCTGGGCTTATCATGAGGGTTCTATTCCTTTTCTTTTTACTAAACTTTTCTCTAGTGAAATGACTTCATTACAATTATAGTTACAGGAAGTCTAAGCCTTCATATTCGAACGCCTTTCTGTTCCTCAAATTCAATATCTAGTCAGTTACCACCAAATCCTAATATGGCCTGTAGAACATCGATGCCACTTGCGCTCAGGCAGCTGTCTCTCCTTCCCGGGGCCTCCTGCCCGAGGGCTCACTGCTCCGAGCGCTCTCACGCATCTTGTCACCCCCGCTTCTGCACTGAGTTCCTTTCCAGCCAAGCTCGGCTGTGCACGCTGGCCTTAGTCCTCCCTGAGCTCGCCCTGCGGTGTCTCACTTGGTTCATGTGTACCTGGCTCTCTACTCGGAAAGCATCCGCCCTCCTTGTCTGCCTGGCAAACTTCTGTGGCCCCTTCAATGCTCAAAGCGGGCACCATCCTTAGGAGGCCTCCCTGGGGTCTGCGGGGCCCCGCCAGCCCTGAGCACAGCCGGCTGCCCTCCCCGCCAGGGGCTCCACCACTGAGCACCATGCAGTGTATTTGTTTATGTGTCTGGTCTTAAAGGGACCTGAGAGTCCTGTCACTTGTATAACCCCAGTGCCTAGAAAAACGGTCAAGGACTGGTTGATGTGTGAGTGAAAAGAAAACCTGCATCCTGACCCCACATGAAAGAAACAATTATCCTAAAGCAGAATGTAATTGTGGCAATTTCTCTGCCTTTCATTTCCTGAGTGTGGTTGTCCCTCCAAGTTCTGTCCTAATGAGATGCAGGTTTACCATGAAGCTTATGGAGCTTAAGGCGGCAGGGCCCCTCGTGGCACACACTCCTTTCCAGGCCCGAGGGGGAGTCCTGACCGAGTGTCCGTGTGGTCACAGGATAGTGTACGTGACATGCGCAAATCACGTGTCTTCCCTTCCCTGTCCTCTTCCTAGATCAGCCGTGGGCAAACTACGGCCCGCGGGCCGGATCCGGCCCGTTTGCTGTATTAGTTCTCAATCTCCCCAACTACCCTGTGAAAGGAGGTTTATTTTTCACATATAACCAACGAGGAAACAAACTCTGAGCGATTAAGCAGCAGCCCAGGATCACAGAACATGGAAGTGGCAGAGAATGGGTTTGAACACAATCCTCCCAACCCAAAGTGTGTATCATTTATGCTGTCTCTCTTAATTTTGAGAGTGCCAATCATTATAAGTGTGGTCGTATAATTTGGTACCAAGACCAATAAAGGGAATAGCAACTTCACATCTTCCATCCAGCACCTGGATAGGCTGGGGCAGTGGTCGGCAAACTCATTAGTCAACAGAGCCAAATATCAACAGTACAATGATTGAAATTTCTTTTGAGAGCCAAATTTTTTAAACTTAAACTATAAAGGTAGGTACATTGTTATTAACTTAATTAGGGTACTCCTAAGGCTTAGGAAGAGCCACACTCAAGGGGCCAAAGAGCCACATGTGGCTCGCGAGCCGCAGTTTGCCGACCTTGGGTCTAGAACACAGACACTTCCAGGATTCAGCCAAGGGACAGCTGAGTTGGGAAGATAGATATTTGAATGCAGTCATCTCTATTTATATGCTTTGCAATCATTTCTGCATATAATTAACTTGTGCTTAGCCAACCTGGTGAAGGGAAGGTGACTCCTATGGGCTCTGACTCATCTGAACCCGTGACACGAAGTTACGGGGCCAGATGTCCTATGAAGGAATGTGTCCCAAGCCCCTGGCGCTGTCATTCTGTGAGCACTGGAGAAGGAGCCCGGGGTTTTCCTCAATTACTCTGGCCCCTTTCCTCTCAATGGACAAGAAAGGGGAGGGGTCTTCTCTTGATACTCTTTGCGTCCCCACCTGGTATGTATTTCTGGGCTCCAGGCTGCCTTTGACTCCTGGCTGGATGTTTTTGGAGGGAATCATATGGTAGACTCACCCCTGGCTCAGTGGGACTTTAAGTCTGGTCTCCTTCTCTGATGCACCTGCTACCTCCATGGGTAGCGTCCTCAGACTCGTTCTCCCCGCGTTCTTCCCAAGCTTTCTAGTTGCATTCAGAGAGAGGCAGGGCCGAGTGTTTTACTGTGTCTTTCTACAACCAGACTGCAGTTACATGTTAAAGGTATTTTCTGTAATTATACAGTTTGGTACCTGTTTATTGCGGATGATACAAAACACGCAGCTAAGGGAAAAAAGACAGTGAAATGACTCATGACCACACTTCATTTTAACTTCTCTTTATGTGCGTTTTAAGCAAAATTAGATCATGCGGTGGCTTTTTCCTCCACTTCTCATTTCCATGGCAATGTATGTTCTTCTGCAAAATCACTTTTCAAAGTTGCATGGCAAGCATGCCCTCCTTTGGGTGCACCCAACTTTTTAAAAACTAATGTCTTATCATTAAACATTCAAGTTCTACAACTTTTATGTTGGTCGCAGCCAATGTGTAAATGGCTGGAGAAATCACAACAGAGGCTAAGGGCTCTTACATTCTCTTTAGTCGCCATTTGAATTGTTGTTGTTGTTAATCCTCACCTTTTCCACTGATTTTTTTAGAGAGAGTGGAAGGGAGGGGGAGAGGCACAGAGAGAGAGAGAGAAATATTGATGTGAGAGAGACACATCGATTGGCTGCCTCCCGCATGCACCCCAACCAGGGCCGGGGATTGAGCTTGCAGACGAGGTACATGCCCTTGACTGGAATCGAACCTGGGACCCTTCAGTCCACAGGCCTACCCTCTATCCACCAAGCCAAACAGACTAAGGCACGCCATTTGAATTTTTGAAACCAAAAGATTCTACGTTATAGCTCCCTCCCATCCCCAATTAGCAAAACGTATGCTCTAGAAACAGGCCACCCTTCAAATGCAGTGATCAGGATTCTTAGACAACAGGGTAAGGAGATGCTGTAAAAATAACATTTCACATCTAAGCACAGAGGGAGCACCATCTGGGGTTAGATGCCTGGAAGAGGAGCCAACAGCGTAGTGTCCTTAAAATATGTGCATTGCCATTGTTCTTGTCTCTGCAACTCTTCCCCTGCCACACACAATAAAGGTGCCACGGTGCCTGCACGGTGGCGATAAGACGCCCCAAAGAAGTGCTGGCAGATGGTCGTGGTTTATAAAAGAGCCCCAAACTCCTTAATTAAGTCCTCCTTTCACCCTTATTAAAATTTGGGAATGATTACCATGGAAGGTGTGCTGTATCTCAGAAATAAATCATAGCAATTTCATGCGGCTGGAGTATAGCTTTTTGTTGTCTGTGGCTTTATAAATGGGCAAACATATCAAAAAACCTTGTGCACCCACTTAGGAAACCCTCAGCTAAGCTTGCTTACTCTGCTGACATTATTAGCGAAGTGGCAGCTAGTTGGCCAGTTATACTCATAATGAGGAAAGGTGAACATATACACCCAGCCCTGTTGGTGTGGCTCAGTGGACAGAGCATCAGCCCTTGTACTGAAGGGTCCTGGGTTCGATTCTGGTCAAGGGCACGTACCTCAGTCACAGGCTCGATTCAGGGCTGGGAGGCAGCCAATCGGTGTGTCTATCTCACATCGATGTTTCTCTCTCTGTCTTTCCCTCTCTCTTCCACTCTTTCTAAAAATCAATGGAAAAATATCCTCAGGTGAGGATTAACACAACACAAATACTCCCACACACTCATGCACACATATGTGTATCTATGTGTGTGTGTGTAGTATACAACAGTAACTTCATCTATGATATTCTATCAGACCTGAAACTTGAAACCCTCTAAGATATTTTAAGGATACATTGTAGAATAATCTATGATATCTACATATAAATTTTATTTTATAGTAACTGAGGGTTTCACAGAATATATGAAACACTCTATGAGGTTCATCCATACAAAATATTTTAAGGATACATTGTAGAATAATCTATGATATCCACATATAAATTTTATTTTATAATAAAAACTGAGGATTTCACAGAAAATATGAAACACTCTATGAGGTTCATCCATACAATATGTGGTGCCTTGGAAATAAAGAGGCCAGGTGTTGAGAGGTAATAGTAATAAGATGATCATTGTAATAACTGATACTTAAGGAACATTTATTTTGCACTGAACTCTGAGCTACTTTCTTTTTATGCCTTTGACAGTTTTAGATCAGTCTTATTTTTTTTCCCCCAACAAGGAAACAGAAGTTTAGAAGAATTAAGTAGCCTGCCCAAATCCCACAATGTTTAAGTTCTGAGTGTAGGATTTGAACGGGGTCTCCCTGACCCCAGGGCCTTGTTTTTAACCACCTCTTTTCTTTCTCCTGTCTTCCCTGTTCCAGACCCAGAATTCCCTCGGCCTCTAAGTTCATTTGATCTCATCCCATTTTTGGTATCTGGATTCTATTCCAATCATGCCATCTTGTTGTTGTTGTTAATCCTCACCCCAGGATATACTTTTCCATTGATTTTTAGAGAGAGTAGAAGAGACGGAAGGAGGAAGAGAGCGAGAGAGAAACATTGATGTGAGAGAGACATATCTATCAGTTGCCTCCTGCAGGTGCCAGGACCGGGGCCGGGAATGGAACCTGCAACCCAGGTACATGCTCTTGACCAGAAATCAAACCTTCGGTGCATGGGCCCATGGGAAGATGCTCTAACCATTGAGAACACCAACCAGGGCTCAGGGGCATCTTTTAAGGAGTGACAATATATTTTTTTAAAAAGGTACTTCTGAACTTTTTCCTTCCCTTTGCTGTAGATGTTAGAATAGGTTCAATAAGGAAGCAACTCTGCGTATGTGGTAGGGAAATGTGGAAACATGTCACATGACAGCTGTTTGCCCCTTCTCTGCACAAGGGAGGGAATCCTGCTTTGGCCTCAGAGCTCCTGTTTTTTATGTTTCCATCGCCCAGGTGAATGGGGAGCCTTGCAGCCTGGGTTGGGCTGATCATGTCAGCGGGGAAATAAACACAAAACTGGGAAATGTGAGGATGGGAGTCGTTTGGAGAAGAATGGAAAATGATTTGTGGGAAAACAAAACAGTAAAGGTGGGAGAAGCTTTAAAGGAAGGAAACCAAGGGCCCATGTGGGTGGGGAGAAGGGCTATGGGGGAGCTTGGGAAAAGGGCTGGAGAAACTTTGGGGTAGCTGATGGAACAAACCAAGATGGGGCCTAAAGGGGGCAGCAAAGAGTGAACGGCACTGCTGTGTGTAGCTACTGGGTTTCCTTTCGATTCATCCGAAGATGAAAAATGTCTGGCAGCGTTTTCATCATTCTTCATGGCTGGTCTTTATTTCTGTAAAAAATGACCGCAGGCCTGAGCTTCAGGGCCCTTTGCAAATGTGGAATACACACTTCTTTTTAAACGCGTGCTTTCGTTAGAACAGTTGTTTAGGCTGCATTCTTTGAAATTCCGTTTTATCTATTTTTTATTAGATTCTAAAATCTTGGTTGTCAGCTCAAAATCTCCCACTGGGAGCTCTGTAGCTCTAATAGACAGATTTCCATGTAAGCTGAGGAGAGAAGGCGTGTGTGAAATGAACAAATCCAGAAGGAACAGAAGTTTACGTTTTCAGGTCGTTCTCTTGAAAATAGGATAGTTGCCTTCAATGATTTACAGAACTCCTCCGGTATACAGCATATTTAAAATGCATAACATGAAGCAGCTGCATTGAAATGAGTAGTGATCACTTACAACACAGATGCCCATCTTCCTAGTGTGACATGCTATTTATTGAGCAGCTACTGTGTGCCAGGCATCGAACTTCCTGTCTGGAATGCAGTGATCCACTTAGGAAGCAGTCTGCTCACAGGCTCCCGACCTGGGACGGAAATGAGCACGTAACACACACAGGCAGCTTCACTCACTCCTGTAATAGACTAACCCATACAGGCTTTTATCTCACCGATCCTATGGTGACGCTTCCACTCCTAACAAACCCCACAGCTACTAATATTTCTAACATGAGTTTTGGTGAAGAAAAGGGGAGTTGGCAGAGAGATTCAGACTTGCCAATACAGGCGACTTATCCCCAAGGAATTACAGCTTGAAAAGAGTTCTTGTAGCTGTAACTAACAAACACCAGCCAGCAAGCCAGCCCGTGCATATTTGTAGTCAAGGAAAGAAACCATGTGGGCCTGATCCAAGGCCTTTCCCAATCTGGCCCCTTCTTACCCTAATGCCTTGCTCCTCAGCATCCCCTGCAGATGTCCTGCGCCAGGGGCCCAGAGGCCTCTCATAACTGAATGCAGTATGTCTTCATTCCCTTGATTACATTAAGATAAAAACCATTTGATTTGATTTTACCAGTAAAATGCTCAGAAAGTAAATTTCCATGGGCCTAATTTTTGCAACTCTCCTAAGACCCTTGACATCTGAAAAACACTTTAATATGTTTTATTGACTTCAGAGAGAGATAGAAACATCAATGGTGAGAGAGAATCATGGACCGGCTGCCTCCTGCACGCCCCCTACTGGGGATCGAGCTCACAACCCGGGTATGAGCCCTGGCGGGAATCAATCCATGACCTCCTGGTTCATGGGTCGATGCTCAACCGCTGAGCCACACCGGCTGGGCTGACAAGTCTTACAAAGTTCCCAGAACATCCATTGGTGACGTTATCTCTGATCACAGCTTTGAGGGCTGAAGCACAGAGAGGCCGAATCCGTGGCCCGAGACGCACAGGGGGATGCATGGACAGGTGGAGGTTAGAGGCTATAATCCTAAGTGTTTAAACCTCTCTTTTGTTCCCTGGCTTTCCACAGGCTCCAGGTAACTAAGACAGTCTGGAGAAGGCGATAGAGCTAGAGAAGCAGGGGAGGCAGTTTTAAGCTGCTCATCTTCCAGTTGACAATCCCCCCAACAAATGGTCAGTGGAGAGGCCAAGCCGGCAGGTAAGGGACCGGCAGCTCTGCCCCAGCTTCTGGTTAAATACTGGCTGGTCCAGGCTGGGGCCTGGGGACCTCGTGCACGGAGGATGTAACCTCAAAGTGGGGAGGGAAATAATTGCTGGATTCCTGGGCTGGGGGTAAATAAAATAAATATGCGTGGAGCTGGGAGACAGAAATGAGTGTGAGGACTGCGCCAATTCTGCAGTAAGCATCAGGGAGCCGGGCAGAGCACACATCTTTCAAATCAGAGCAGCAGCCTCCCAGGAGGCTACATGTAAGAGGGTCCCCAGTGGATGTGAACAGTGTGAGTTTGGGGCTCTGAACACCCCAGTCATTGGGAATCTGGGCCAGAGGGGACTCAGCCAGCCTGCTCCTGGCTCTCTGAGGAGTTGTAATCCATTATGAGGTCTCTCTAGCCTCACTGCTCCCAAAAGGCACCCTTATACAGCCTTTATTTCTCCTCGCCTGGCCTGGCCATGCGGCTATCCCTGCCCTCATTAAATGAAGGATCCGAGGGAGAGCGCTTGAGCATTCGAGTAAGGGAGCCCACGTGGCAGAGTTTGGCATTGAACTCAGATTTTCTGGCTCACCGTCCCGTGGACAGGACTCAGCACAGGGACGTGCTAAGCCTTAATGTGCGGGCTCTGCAAGCTGCTCCTACATTTGGTTCACTTGAAACAGGAGAGGGCTGGGGCCTGGGACTCACTAAATCATCCATTCAAATTGTAACCTGATACGTGCTGGTCACTGTGTGGACCAGACAGATGCGATCCGTGCCCCGTGGGTCAGTGTGCAATTCACAATTCAAAGGAATACGTGAGCCACAAGGCTGCTGGCACAGGGCTCCCTCCTCTTTGAAATTCCAGAAGAATAGAGGGATTGGTCTGAAGCTGCTGAGGTTGAACGGCTGCATTTCTGAGCTTGCAAGAAGGCTGGGTCTCAGGAGCTAGCCAAGACAGCCTCCTGAAAGCTCAGTT
>NW_005365723.1:238534-242347 GCF_000412655.1 Myotis brandtii | reverse complement strand
CCCCCCCCCACCCCCATTGTGCTCCATCTCCCCAGAACACGAGGTGTAGGGGAAGCTCCCCATAGCTTTCTGCCACAAAAAGCTGAGGATGCCTGCAGGGGCTCACCCCGTTGCCTTTGCTGCGAGCAATGATGAGTGATGAGCTGTGATCCCACAGTTCACAGGCGGCCCATCTGGCTCCATGAGATGCACTCATTTCAGAATTGAGGCGGAAATCAGAAAGCTGTGTCATTGTTGCGCCTGCTCAGACATCACCAGATAGCAACATAGCAGTGGCAGAGAGCAGTGCCAATATCCTTATTGGCATTTTTCTAAGTTGTAAGAAAAAAGATGTATGTTAAAAAATGTATATGCAAATGAGAATCTTCAGCCTAGATGTCCCTTATTGGGGAGTGAAAATCAGATAAGGGACATCTAGGGACCGTGGGGCTTTGATTGGGTTAGTGCGTCTGATCTTGGAGACCTGGATGATGAGGTTGAGAGACAGGAACATCTAGGCACAGGCTGTGTTTTAAAACAAAGCCCCCTCTGGACCACCTGGCCCTGGCTCCATGGCATCCTTTAGGGGAAATGGCTGTGTGTGTGCACGTGTAACAAAAGAGCCTCCCAATGGTGACTGCAGGTCTGCCATGACGTGGAGCTACCGTAGTCATACTTGACTTTGAAAGAGAAAGGGGTCTTCTCTTTTACCGCTGCAGCCAGAGAACACGGCAGCAGACCAGTAATGTGTGTGTATGTAGGGGGGAGGGGCCTGGTCGCTGAAGGCCTTTCCTTCGGTGGGCCGGGGTCCCACTGCAGCTGGCTTCTGGGTCCTCAGCATTGTGTGTGTGCCTGTGGCAGCTCACTCAGTGCGTCAGCCACTGAGCCACACCGGCCAGGGTGAAGATTTTGCTCTTAGAATGCAAAGCAATTGTGTTCTGGGTATAGAATATCCATGTTTCCATGTTCACTCATTCCATTTTCCAACAGATGGATACTTTATTTTTTTATTTCCTCTTATTAATTAAGTAGGTCGTAAATCATTGTGAGTTCTTAAAAACTGGCAGTTAATATTCTACGTATACTGTAATTATTAAAGTATAAGTTAGTTAAGCTATCCATAATCTAAATTTCCCATCCTATAACTTAGTCTGTCATATGAAAAAATTATCCTATTTCGGTGACACAGTTAAGACTTTCCTGCTTGGATTCCTTTAGAAGTAATTGAATCTGGTGTTCATGGGATTTGGAGCTACCATTGGCCAGAATGATCAGAAGTGTGTTGGCACCTGGTACTAGCCTTCTGTTGGTAAGAAAAGTTGGTATTCAATTATGAGGTGGAGCCCTGGTCAGTGTTGCTTGATGGTTAGAGCGTCATTCCAGGCACTGATGGGTTGTGGGTTCAATTCCCGGTCAAGAGCTCATACTTGGCTTGCAGGCTTGATCCCCAACCTGGTGTGGGAGGCAACCAATCAATGTGTCTCTTTCACATCAATAGTCTCTCTCTCTCTCTCCCTCTCTCCCTCCCTCCCTCCCTCTCTCCCTCCTTCCCTCCCTTCCCCTCTCTCTAGAAATCAGTGGATTGTGTTGAACTAGATCATCTGCTATTTCTGTATGTAAACATATAATCTTAAAAGCTCTGGAGTGTTGTGTAACCTGTTCAGATTCTCAAGTGTGTCTTACAATAAATTTCCAGACTAGATCTCTAAGTTTACTCTATAATATGGATCCTGAAATTCATACTTCATTATTAGCTAAAATGCCCTTAAAAATAAAAGCAGCATATTCCCATAACATCCTCCATTGTCAGTGTTTATTTTATGTTCAAATACGACTTATTCCTGCAGCTAAAATGTACATAAGTGATGTAGAAGCTCATCTTTACCAGATCTCTCCGAAAAGAGCTGTTCCTGAGTTGCTCTGGTCTGTGGACTTTTACCCTCACCTCACTTGACCTCCTTCCCCTTCCTCGTTCTTCTCCGTCAGTTGAGCAAAGTGAATGTGCCTCTCGTGGGAGCTTTAGTCATTGTTATGGCTGTTGCTAGGGGCCTCTTCTTATGTTTTGGAAACTCCCCAGTTAGAGTCCTGCTGGGGGACAGTTTCCCTCCACTATCATGTCCAAAGGCCAGACACACTTTCCCAGCCCCTGGCAGGCAGTTAGGGCATTGCACAAGGTTTTATAATGCATTCACCCAAGGTTTTCTTTTTGTTGTTATTGTTTTGTTAATCCCCACCCAAGGGTATTTTTCCATTGATTTTTAGAGAGAGTGGAAGGGAGGGGGAGAGACGGAGAGAGAGAGAGAGAAACATCGATGTGAGAGGGACACATCGATTGGTTGCCTCCTGCACTCACTCCAACCAGGGGTGGGGATCATACCTGTAACCCAGTTGCCCTTGACCAGGAATTGAACCAAAGACCCTTAGGTCCACGGGGTGACTCTAACCACTGAGCAACACTGGCCAGGTGCATTCACCCGTCCCCGCACAGCTCCTTCACCAGCCCGCATCCCCCCTTGTCCATTCAGCCACAAGATCCTTTTCAGACGATGCTTGGAACATATGTTTGTAATATTGCCAATTAAGGAACACAGAGAAGTTGTGTGAAAAGGAAGTAATTTGAGAATTTTTTCTTGTCATTCTTGGGTAGATGCCAATTCAATGACTATGTTTTGCCATGTTTTTTTTTTGTGTGTGTGTGCGCGTTTTAAGTATTTTTAAAAATTGATTTCAGAGAGGAAGGGAGAGGAAAAGAGATAGAAACATCAATGATGAGAGAATCATCGATTGGCTGCCTCCTGCATGCCCCCTACTGGGGATTGAGCTAGAGACCTTCCTGGTTTCTAGGTTGATGCTCAACCACTGAGCCACACCAGCCGGGCTGTTTTCCCAGTAAAGGAAAAGTCGTTCTCTAAATTTTCTCTGGGTGAAAGCATTTGCCTATCTTTCTCTAGCAATTCGGACCATATCACTCAAAGTCAGTGGGCAATATATATAACTTTTCAACAATTCTCCTGCTTCTTCATCCAAATAAATAAACAGAATAGATGGCATTTCTACCAAAGGCAGCGGGACAAGACATCCCATTTCATGCTTCAGCAATCTGACTAAGGAAACAAATAGAGATTTTTCTTCTAAATGCCTCCAGGTTATAAGGCAAGTTGATTAAGGCTTCCTTTAAGCCCACCAGAGACATGAACGGATGATGGAGTTTGCCTCCCTCGAAGAGAAAGAGGTTATGTCTAATATTGACTCTCCTAATCAGTTTGACATAGAGCATATTTCTCACAGATGTGACGCTCCAACCCGTCTCGTGTGCAGGAGAGATGAAAGCCATATGGATTTCAGTTTCCTGTTAGCCAAGAATAAATTAAATCATGTTCTTTTCTCCTCTTTACCACTCCTCTGTGGATTCAATTTCCATGTAGACATGTCCGATATTTTTTTTTAGGGAGGAGTTAATAAATTGCTTTTTTCCTCTTATCATACTGATGTGGTCTTGCCTTTCCTTTCTCCCCCCTACTGCAATGAAATGATACAGAGGACAAAAATAAAAATAAAACAGTGAGAAGACACGCATGGCTTCTGATATTACGGTGACCTCTGAGAGAGGTCACAGAGGAGCTCTCATAAATCCTGGTAGCCCATGGATCAGAACTTCCCCAGGAATTCCCGAAGTGTAGTGATGTTCTTGACAAAGAGACTTATTTTCCAGATTTGAGTAGGATATTGTAGCAGTTAAGGTAAAGGTGGCTGTTGTAGCAGAGAAACTGTAATGTGTCAGGGCTTAGCCCAATAAAAAGCTTATGTTTCACTTTGTAAAATTCTTCTTGAGGT
>NW_005365723.1:232795-238499 GCF_000412655.1 Myotis brandtii | reverse complement strand
CATGAAGTCCACTTTGGAATCCAGAGTGATGAGGGCCCTGCCATTCTCAGACTGTGACTTTTCAAACTGCCCTGGATGTTACTTCGAGAGAGAAGAGAGAGAGAGAGAGAGAGAGAGAAAGAGAGAAGAGATGAAGAAGGAGGAGAGAGAGAGAGGGAGGGAAGGAAGGAGAAAGAAGAGAACTTCAGGGTAGGCTTTGTGGACCAGGCCTGGAAGTGGGGTACGTAGCCCTGCACCCCTGTTAGTGATTCATCACTGTTGCCTGGCTTGGAGAGCTGGGGACTCTCTTATCAGTATCTTGAGGCTGTGGAACCAGGAGGAAGAGGCTAACCGGCCTCTGGTGTCTTTGGAAAGATGATATTTTTTTTATCTGAGGCCGTTTTGGAATGTGGGACTCTGAGAATCATTATTGAATCCTAATGTTCCTATTGTGTGTCCTATCTGTAATGAATATTTTGTTGACTTCATCCCATAGTCATATTTTTAGTCACATGCTTTAAAGATATTTTAACTTGTTACTTATCCACCAATTCTTTCCCACTAGGCTGTCCTGTTTGTGCTCATCATTTAGAACAGGGGTCCTCAAACTTTTTAAACAGGGGGCCAGTTCACTGTCCTTCAGACCGTTGGAGGGCCAGACTATAGTTTTTAAAAAAAACTATGAACAAATTCCTATGCACACTGCACATATCTTATTTTGAAGTAAAAAAACAAAACGGGAACAAATACAATATTTGTATTTGCATGAGGCCCGCGGGCCGTAGTTTGAGGACCCCTGATTTAATCAGATGGACTTTGCCCTGAAGTCAGTTTTTTTTCCAGGCCAACTGTGTGAGTGTGTTTTCTAAGCCTTACACGCCCAAGATGTTTTTTTCTGTTGTCTTGACAACTTGACTGTGTGTTGCGTGTCATAAGATAAGGATGACGCGGATTCTCCTATAGGGGAAATACGAAGCATGCATTAATTTCATTCTTCTTGGACTAACAGGAATAGAGAAATTTCTATACTCCTGTCTCTGCGTGTCCATTAGCATAGTTTCTCCTTTCAGAAGAATAACTGAGAAATAAAAAAATCACCAGGGAAGGAATATTTACAGAAGGCAAGCCTGATCTCCTTACACTGAACATTCTAGAAAATAATAGTATTCATTAATAATTTATGTTTACAATTTATTAATTAATAACTGTTATTACTTCTGTTATTCTACATTGTTTTTTGTTTGTTTTTTTGTTAATCCTCACCCAAGGATATTTTACCTTTGATTTTTAGAGAGAGTGAAAGGGAGGGAGGGGGAAGGAGAGAAAGAGAAACATCGATGTGAGAGAAACACATCGATTGGTTGCTTTCCATTGGTGCCCTGACTGGGGATCAAGCCTGCAACTGAGGTACATGCCCTTGACCAGAATTGAACCCAGGACCCTTCAGTCCATAGACTGATGCTCTATCTACTGAGCCAAACTGGCTCGGGCTAAAATATGTTTTTGTATATACTGGAGACTGTATTTTAATCACAGCCAATACTACATAGAATCGCAGCATAATGGGGCAAAATGCATCTTTAGAAGTTAATCAATGTATATTCACTCAGAATGTTCTTGGTCATGATTTTGAACAAATGTTTTTAAAAAAGCCTTTAGTTGAACTTTAAAGACAGATGCTTGCCTTTTCACAATCACTTCCTGTTCTGATTAATATTCATTAACAGGTGTGCCACACAAAGCAATGAGCACTCCCTACAATTTGGCTTATTTGTGCAAAAACTTAGCTTTTCTGCGTTCTTTACCTCTATGATGAAGAAAAAATGAAATTCAGTACACTAGCTGGAAAGTGTCCATGAACATTTTCTACAAATGCTGAAAATTTTCCTCTGTTAACATCTCTACCTTGGGTACCAAATCAAAATGCACAGATAAATCAACTATATCATAAAAAAACTTCAGATCAACTGCCAAGCAATTCATGTGAACATCTGGTTATTTTGATGGTCATAATGGCCAAATCACTTAACTCTGATACAACCCAAGTGGAATCATGAATCTGATTCAATAACAGCAGCAAGGAAAGACTGATTTAAGGTAACTCATAGACATCGTCTGATCATCTCAGTTTACTTTCATTATTTTGCTTAAGAACATGGACAAACAGACTTTAAAAAATATTTCAATTTCAGAGAGGAAGGGAGAGGGAGAGAGAGATAGAAACATCAATGATGAGAGAGGATCATTGATCGGCTGCCTCCTTACACGCCCCACAGTGGGGATCAAGCTCCCAATCCGGGCATGTGCCCTGATCAGGAATCGAACTGTGACCTTCTGGTTCATAGGTCGACACTCAACCACTGAGCCACACCAGCTGGGCCAAACAGATTTTCTAAGTTTCACTGGAAAACCTGTAATAATGATTCTGTCATTGAACCTCTGATTCAATGACTACTTTATCTCCCCTACAGGATTCCAGTTTTCTATTTAGATGCTATACTCTGCTTTTGCTGCAATTTACGATACTTTTAATTTCAAACACATGAAATCTTTCATCTGAAGGAGACATGTGTTATGTATTTCTTTTCCTGTACCTCAGGGAACAAAGCCAATGTGCACTGAAGACTCAATTAGCAATAGCGAGGATGGTGATTAAAGGGCCAGACTCACGGCTCATTCACTTGGTCTCCTTTCATGTAATTTCTTATGGAATAAATGTAGCTTGAAATAAAGTTTTATTTTAACTTAGTGTTCAATACTACACAGTCAAGAAAGACTTTTTTTTTTGAGTATGTTCCCTTTTGTATACAGAGAAATTCATGATCTGCTTTCCATTATGTGCAAAGTGCTCAAGTCATTTAAGGAATTGTTAAGCTGGGATGTGGAAAATGAAGATCAGGTTGTATTAGTAGACTACCGTTCACTTTCCCATTTTAAAGCGGAAATCACAGACCAGTGATATGTGGACTGGGTAAGTGTTTAGAAACCTTCTGAACAATTGACATTAAAAACTCAAGCGGCATCATATCTCCTAGACTTCAGGCTCCGAGAGGCAAAGGCTGCATTGCATCTGCCCCTTTTCCTTGGGCATGTGCCCTCCAGTTCTCACTGTTCCCATCAGATCAGTGTCACTCACTGAGGGGCGTCTCCTGCTCTGAAGTTGTAGGTTGTACAAACCTTCATGACTCTACACAGCAATGGAGCGGGGGGTAGAGATCAGAGTGGGCACGATTATGGGACTTACCCAGATTTAGACAGAGGCCAGTGGGCCTTATTTTGAGAAGAGGCAGCAGTAGCCCTGGCTGGTTGGCTCGGGTGGATAGAGCGTTGGCTGTGGACTGAAGGGTCCCAGGTTCGATTCCAGTCAAGGGCACATGCCTGGGTTGTGGGCTTAATCCCCAGTGTGGGGCTTGCGGGAGGCAGCCGATCAATGATTCTCTCTTATCATTGATGTTTCTCTCTCTCTCTCCCTCTCCCTTCCTCTCTGAAATCAATTAAAATATATATATATATTTATATATATATATGAAGAGGCAGCAGTATAGGTAATGGCAACATATAAGGCACATCCAATAGTCATTCATCAGAATGTGGGGCAACAGAAATGATGTGGCAGAGCCCCCACAGGTTAGAGGAATGTGGAGGAGAACTGTGGTGAGGAGTCATCATTTTAGATTTTTAAGAAGTAGCAAGGCCCGTCCAGTGTGGCTCAGTGGTTGAGATTCGACCCATGAACCAGGAGGTCACTGTTTGATTCCCAGTCATGGCACATGCCCGGGTTGTGGGCTCGATCCCCAGTAGGGGGCGTGCAGGAGGCAGCCGATCAATAATTCTCTCTCATCATTGATGTTTTTGTCTCTCTCTCTTTGTCTCTGAAGTCAATAAAAAATACATTTTAAAAAAGAAGTAGCAAGTAACCTTCGTGCAAGAAAGGGACTGAGGGCTTCATCGATAGGGAGGGTAGAAGGAATGAAGCAGAAACCCAGTGCTGAGAACAGGCTCAGGACAGCTGAAACGTCGGACCCTGGTGTGTTGGGAAAGCCACATGGCAGCTCAGCGGTAAACGTGGGACAACCAGCTAGGCCAGTTCCCCAATGCAGAGCTTTAGTGCTCCACACCCTGAGGCTGTTAATTCAAGAACAGGGCCCAAGTCAGAGCTGGACACAACCAAAGGGAAGGACATTCTCTTAAATCTGACTTGGAGGACCTGTGGCAACAGATGCTGAGCAAGTACAGCAGGTGCAGGGACTGGTGTGGCTGATTAGAGGGACAAGACCTCTTGATCTCATGTTTCAATTAGATCAAAGTAACTCATCCTTTGCTATGCAACTCTTCTGTTTAGTAAACATAATGTGTGTGTGTGTGTGTGTGTGTGTGTGTGTGTGTGTGTGTATGTATGTATGCATATATATAGCTTAGTCCCTTCACCTTTTTTCCACCCAGCCTCCCAACCCCCCTATGACAGCTGTCAGTCTGTTCTTTGTATCTGTGCTTTGGTTTCTATGGTGCTAACCAGAGGGAAAGGGTGATGGGGGAGGTTGAAGCGGGCAAAGGGAGGATACATAGGAATGGAAAGAGACTTCACTTTGGTCAGTGGGTGCACGATGCCGTATGCAGATGATGTTTTGTTGGGACCTGTGTGGTTTTGTTAACCAATGACCCCAATAAACTCAATAAAAAAGTCTGTCTGAGCATGTTAATAGCAGGAATATGAGGGTATTTTTGCCCACCAATGTCTATGCCGCCTACATTAGTGACTATTAATCATTAGAACTAAAAGTTGATTTCTAGTTCAGTTGTTGAGAATTTGGAAGCAGTTCACCTATGGAAACAATGTCATATGGTGGTTAGGCTCCTAGGATAATCCACAAAAGACACTTCTGGCCATAGTAGGAGGAACACCATATGCTCACCATGAAACATAGTAGCAAACACCGCAGAGGCAACACAAGTCATTAACTCACACCCTGCTTCTGAGGGAGAGGCTGCATACCTTGGCTTTGGCTTTGATGCTCTAGGGAAAGCAGCTGTTGTTGGAGTGTTGGTTTCAGTTTATTCTCTGCCAAAGGCCACTTTATAGCATAACCATTGGGTAAGAGACTGTGAGGGGGTGTGTTCGGGAGGGGCGTTCGCTTCCTAGTGATCTTGCTGTTGCTGCTGCTGTCTCAGGTGGTGTCACACTCACTAGTCAAAGCGTAGGTTTCTTTTAAAAATACATATTTTTATTGCTTTCAAACAAGAAGGGAGAGGGAGCGCGAGAGAGAAACATCAGTGATGAGAGAGAATCATGGATTGGCTGCCTCCTGCACGCCCCTTACTGGGGATCGAGCCCGCAACCTGGGCATGTGCCCTGACCGGGAATGGAACCATGACCTCTTGATTCATAGGTCAACTCTCAACCACTGAACCATACCGGCCAGGCAGGTTTCTTAACAGAAGTTGTCCCCCACCCCCGTCTAGGTGAGAATTTCAGTTAGAAAGTAAAGTAAAAGAGAATGCTCCCACAATTTGAACGTATTTCTTCTGACATACTGTGGTATCTGAGCATGAATGTTTGGTAAAATTACTTTTCACACAACCAGTGTCTTATAAACCTACCTCTGATCTGCCATGCAAGCTCCTTCCCAGATCTCCGTCCAAGGCTGAGCTGGCTTTCCCAGGTGTTTCTCTGCCTCCACTTCTGTCAACTTTTCCTTTTCTTTTTTTTTAAAATATATTTTATTGA
>NW_005365723.1:222732-232731 GCF_000412655.1 Myotis brandtii | reverse complement strand
CCTACACTCCCCCAACTGGGGATGTGCCCGCAACCAAGGTACATGCCCTTGACCGGAATCGAACCTGGGACCCTTCGGTCTGCAAGCCGACGCTCTATCCACTGAGCCAAACCGGTTAGGGCTTAACTTTTCCTTTTCATGTAGGTTTTCTCATCACAGCATCGTCATGCAGGAAGGTTCCATGACCCAGGTGCACACCCACTTCAGTCTACTGAAACACCAGTCACCCTCCATCCGCTCCAAGAGTACTTTTAGATAATTTAATTTTTACGATTCAAGTTTTCTAAAACATTTTGCAAGTCTGCCGTCTCCTCCTTGTTCTGCAAGTTTTCATTAACCCAGAGGCTCTTCCATGAATGCACTTATGACTCATATCACTGCTATTAGCTAACTGTGATGCCTTTTTCTACTCCAATAAATATTTCTCATCCGAGCACTATGACATAATCATGTACATTATCTAACTCATTGCTCATGATCACTCTTGGTCCCCTTCTGTAGACAAGGTTTAGAATAAAGCGGTGACTTCAGCGAAGTCACAATACTGGTAAAAGGAGAGCCAGAATGTACACCACGTCTGTCTGACTCAGCCAGCCCTATTTTTTTTCTGTTCCGTCACAGAAAGAGCTGGTATGGTCCCTGCTTCCTTCTAGTCATTTGTTCCAGATTTTCCTGGTAAAGCTTTCCCCATTTCACCAAGAACCAGAATAATTTTCTTTTCATCAAAAGAAGCAAAAAATAGGCGTGTCTCAGTGTTTGAGCATCCATCCATGCACACATCAGCCACCTCCTACACGCCCCCCTATGAGGACTGAGCCCACAACCCCGGCATGTGCCCTGACCGGGATATCAAACCGTGACCTCCTGGGTCATAGGTCGAAGGTCAACCACTGAGCCACACCAACCGGTCCTTCTGCCAGTTTTTATTAAAATCTATGAGACATCTCTCTGTCAACCACAGACACGTTAATCTGTTGCAGAGACTCTATAAAGGGGGTCAGCCAAGCTTGAAGGACTGCTCCACCCATCCCCCAAAAGCATGGAGCAGTAACTAGAGAGCCTGGAGCCAGGCTCTTTTGACAAAGCATTAGCCCAACTTGTCATTTCCCCAATGACAAGTACTTTAGAGGCAAGGGGAGGGGAAGTGCGGAAGAATATTTTTTCTAACTTAATGGTAAGAGACCATTTGTAGAGCAAAACCTGTTTTAAAAATAGAGTCACCTCTTTCCACTATTTACTGCAATTCTGAAGTAAAGGGTATCTGCTTGGATTTTGAGAGGGAGGGGGCAGGGAACCAAACCCGTGTTGCCATAGGAATACGAATTCTCTTCCCATCAGAGGAGCATGAATTCAAGTGAAAAATTGGAATCAGGAGGAGGTGAACCATTTTGAGAGAACAATCACGTTTTGTCCTGCAAAACTTACAGCCAGACAGGAGAAAGAAAAGCTAAAGGAGATGTAGAATGTGGAAGAGTGAATTTTTAAATATGTTTCCACTTTCTTTTTAGGTAACAAGTGGGGATCTTTGGCTGATACGGTTTAAAGATTAACTTCAGCATTAATTTAAACTTAATTTTAGCCCTGGCCGGTTTGGCTCAGTGGATAGAGCCTGTGGACCAGAGGGTCCCAGGTTCCATTCCGGTCAAGGGCACGAACCTCAGTTGCAGGCTCAATCCCTGGCCCCAGGTCAAGGTGTGTGCAGGAGGCAGCCGGTTAGTGATCTCTCTTATCATTGATGTTTCTATGTCTCTTTCCCTCTCCCTTCCTCTCTGGAAAAAAAAAGGATGAAATGACATTAAACTTAAACCAGTAGCTTCCAGAACCTGTGGATGACCTGGACCTGGCTTTCCCTCATCCCTGCTGATGTCTGTGAACTCAGAGTTGGCTGTAGGTTCAAAGGGAAGGTCAAGTCCCATGTGTGTTTTCTGGGTGCAGTGTGCCCTTCTCAGCTCTGCTTTGCTCCCTGGAGAGGCTGTGTGAGCCGCATAAATAAAGGGGAGCAGTGTGTGTGCTGGGTCACACGGCACATTTCCCCAAATAGTTCTTCTTGGACATTGATACATCCATCCTGTGGTCACAGGTGGTCTCCCGGTACCTTGTGTGGCTTAGAATTTCTTTTTTGGCTTTGCTTTATACTGTAAGCCTAACTCCAAAGTGGGAAAAATGCTTAAGCCTGCACTCGGATGATGCTCCGTGAAGAAATTGAGTTTCTCTGCCCCAGTGCACGAGGGCCACCCCACTCCCGGCCCCAACATCTGCGGTCATGCTTGGCAGGTGCACACTGCACAAGTGTTAGGGACATGGAAAGAGAGCCTCACTCAGCACGGTGTTGACATCGATATTCTTGTAGCTTCGGCCGGGGCTGAGCCAGGCTGTAACAGGACTCCCCCTGCAATGGGGTAATATGATGAGGAGGGGGCCAGACAGAACAGGCAGCTTTCAATCCCAAGTCCAGAAGGGCACAGGAAGGCTTTTTTTTTTAGTCCGCTGCCTGCTGGTGTGCTGAGTCACGGCCCTAACTTCTGTGGTGGGAAAAGGTTGTTTGTATCGAATTACCCTGTGCCCGGGGAGGCAGAGCGGCCTCATTTGTCCTGGCAACCTTGCTCCTGTAGAGTTATTGAAACTGAAGATTGAAAAGACCTCTGAGTTCCTCTGGGGACTGATGTAAACGAGATTATTAGATGTGTTGTCTCTGTTTCTTCTCCCATCTGGTTCTGATTAAAATAGTTGAGGAAATATCCATGGCTTAATTCGGGATCTGCAGAACATGAAAATGATGGTTGTGTCACATCAAATTAACCAATATTTATCGCATAGCTACACTCTGTCCGGCATGTTGGGGAAACCTGTTTATTCAAATTCTTTTTAGCAATCCTTTTCTTTCTTTTTTGTTGTTGTTAAGCCTCATCTGAGGATATTTTTTCCATTACTTTTCAGAGACAGTGGAAGGTAGGGAGAGGGAGAGGGAGAGAGGAAGGGGGAGCGGGTGGGGGAGAGAGAAATATCGATGTAGGAGAGACACATCAACTGGTTGCCTCTGGCACCTGCCACAACTAGGGCTGGGGATGGAACCTGCAACCCAGGTACGTGCCTTTGACCAGAAATTGAACTCTAACCCTTAAGTTCATGGGCCAACCCTCTAACCATTGAACAACACTGGCCAAAGCCAAAGACACGTTTTAACGCCCTTCCATGATACCTCCCCTTAGTAACATCTTTATAAAGATTTTGACCCACCTCCCCCAATATTGTTTTCAAAAATAAATTTGAAAATGTTCTAGTCATTCTTAATTAGAGGAGATATGAAAATACAGACATTTCTGAAGGAAGGAGCAATTTGTGAAACATCCAGTCCAGCCCGTGCGAGGCATCAGCGAGAACATCCCTCCTGGATGCACCATCACCCCGTACCCAGCACAGGCCTAGGGAATTGGATGTCGCCTTTCCAGGCCTTCCCTGCAGCGTATTCCACATTAACTGAGTAATGGAATTACAGAGCTCATAATTCTGGCCATTTCCACTGGAAACAAGCAGCGCTCAGCCCTGCTTATGTAATTCCTTCTGTTACAGCACAGCCCTTACGCAGAGCTCCACCGAGGGACGGAGAAATAAAGGCTCTGCTTACACCCCGCAAACACAGTGTATCCCAACCCTTAGCTGTGTCCTTCCCATTGAACATGTGTGTTATGGCAAATTCAACATGCACGCGTTTTTCTCCAACGTGCAGGGCAATAAATGCTGTCGTTACGGAATTCATCAGAGGGTGATTTGTTGACACGCCAACCCAATTCAGCAGATTCTCCCAGACAATCCCCTGACATCGATAGACTTTCCTTATTTTTTTTTAAAAAATTCATCATCAAAAGAGTGTAGCAAATGCTGCACATTTATTATGCTCTTTCTTTCCGTTGAAGGTTAATCACACGGTAAGTCTGAAGGCTCCATTTCCCTTATGCCTTTCAACCTTATGAGTTATTGGATTGGCCTCCAAGGTTTAAATCAACATATATCAATTGGAATTACAGCCCCAATTCCATTTGAGCCTTCTCATTGCAGGGGCGTTCTGCTGAGATGAGTGACAAACAGCCTCCAGCACAGATGCAAAGAGCTCTCTATGAAAGGTTGGTCAGGAGACTTCTAAAAGTAGACCATCTTCAAATTTAAATTCTTGTCTGGCCGGTGTGGCTCAGTGGTTGAGCATCAACCTATGAACCAGGAGGTCCCGGTTCGATTCCCGTTCAGGGCACATGCCCGGGTTGCAGGCTCCATCCCCAGTAGGAGGCGTGCAGGATGCAGGTGATCCATGATTCTCTCTCACCATTGATGTTTCTATCTCTCTCTCCCTCTCCCTTTCTCTCTGAAATAAAAAAAATGTGTTTAAAAAAATTTTTAAATTTTGCATCTACAGAATTTACAGTTACACCTCGTAGGGAAACACATCTGCTGAGGATTTTGAAAGACTGCTTGTGATTCTTGACCTGTCCGGGGACAGCCAGTGCTGGACCGGCTGGCTCCACGGCCACCTGCCACAGTTTAAGTGCCAGGGCGTGGGCTACTTGACTTTCTGGTCTGGGGTGTCACAACTGCAGGTTTTTAGCTCAGAGAAGCCACTCCACTCTATCCTGCCTGCAGTGAGGGTTGGCATCACATTTTCCAGATTCCTCCTGAAGGGTTTTAACTGCCCTGATTTTCTGGGCTTAGTGGCCGAAAGTTAGCATTTTCCCCCCAGCCTCCTAATGAAAATACATCATTTCTTTGAAATTTGGCTTTGGCCAAGGGGTTCTCGGCCAGTCTGTTACAGCATTCCTGTTGTTATGCTGTAAGATGGGGCACTTTTGATCTGGTCTGAGACTTTATGTTGACCAAGGATGTCCAAATTAAACATGTTACTTGATACCTTTAAAAAAAATAAGCACAGCCCTGACCGGTTTGGCTCAGTGGATAGAGCGTCGGCCTGCGGACGGAAGGGCCCTGGGTTCGATTCCGGTCAAGGGCATGTACCTTGGTTGCCGGCACATCCCCAGTGGGAGGTGTGCAGGAGGCAGCTGATTGATGTTTCTCTCTGATCCATGTTTCTCTCTATCCTTCTCCCTTCCTCTCTCTAAAAAAAAAATCAATAAAATATATTTTTAAAACAACAACAACAAATAAGCACAAACTTTATTTTTTAGGGCAAGTTCAGGTTCATAGCAAAATTAAGCCCAAGGTACAGAGATTTCCAATACCCCTGCCCCCTCCCATGCATAGTCTCATCCATCATCAACATCCCCCAACAGAGTAATACATATTACAATTGATAAACCCGCATTCAAGCGTCATTATCACCCAAAGCCCGCAGTTTACATTAGGGTTCGTTCTTTATGTTGAACATTTTATGAGTTTGGACACATATATAATGATATGTACTCATCATTATAGTATCATAAGGAGTATTTCCACTTCCTTAAAAAACCTCTGTGCTCCATGTGCTCATCCCGTCCTCCTCCTCAACCCCTGGCAACACCGATCCTTTTACTGTGTCCGTAGTTTTGCCGTTTCTGTAATGCCATATAGTGGGAATCCACAGTATGTAGCCTTTGCAGATGGGCTTCTTTTACTTGGAAATGTGTGTTTGTTTCCTTCGTGGCTTTTCATGACTTAAAAAGTTCATCTCTGCCCTTGCCAGCTTTGAAAGACTGCTTGTGTGAACTGTGTTATTCATTCTTCTGTGTGATATAATTTCTCCACGTTTCAGGGGGAAAATATATTTTTTGTTAATCCTCACCCGAGCATATATTTCCCATTGATTTTTTTTAGAGAGAGGAAAGGAGGGGAGTGGGAGAGAGGAGAGAGAGAAACATCAATGTGAGAGAGACACATCAATTGGTTGCCTCCCACACATACCCCAACCAAGGCTGGGGATCGAGCCTGCAACCAAGGTACATGCCCTTGACTGGAATCGAACCCGGGACTCTTCAGTCTGTGGGCTGGTGCTCTAACCCTTGAGCAAAACTGGCCAGGGCCAGAAAAATATGTTTTTAAATATGTATTTCCTCTCACACAGTATTATTGTGTATGTTCTGGTTTTGCTGCTCTGCCTCCTAAACTATCCATCTCCCAGATATTTCTAACTCCCATCCTTGGATGTTCCCCTCAGCCATCCTGGGCCCTGGAAGGTCAGATGAGAAGGAGCTGGACTTGCTCTCAGACGGGGGAGTGGAGCTTCTGGCTCCTGGCCTGTGGCTCTAATATGCTAATTTCCAGGTGTGCGCTCCTTTCCCCATCACTTCCGCACTGGGGCCCTCACACCAGTGCACTCAGCTTCCAGTCACCATAAATGATGGCCTCCCAGTTCAGTCACCGCCAAGAGGAATAGTCCCAAAGACACCACTTCCGGGAGTCAAACCAGTGCACTCAGCTTCCAGTCACCATAAATGATGGCTCCCAGTTCAGTCACCGCCAAGACACTGCGTCCGGGAGTCATGTGTGTGCTGCTGACATCAGTGTGTGCCAGGTGCCAGCAGCTCCACAAGAGCCTCCCCGGCCAAAACCAGACGGTTGGCAGTAAGGATTGATGGTGGCGGCAGTCTAACACTCATCATCATGTGTACATGTGTGTGTGCACACGTGCACCTGTGGTGCATACTCTCAAAGTCAAGGGCTCTGATTTCCTGAGAAGATTCTATTATATTAGGCTCTTTGGGTAGCGAACAGGACTGCTGTTGTCTTTTGGGACCCTGTGGTGGAGAATGTGACTTCAGACTCGCTAACAACGGGGCCCGTGAGCCATGGTCGTTTTCAGGACCCGATAATGTCATCTCGGTATCAGGAGGCAGATCTCAGTGTCTGTCACCACCTCCTCAATGACTACCAGTTGGCAGGTTGCTTCCTCTGTTCAGACACTAGTTTGTTCTTCTCTTAGGACATTTAAAGGCAAATCATATTAAGGAAGGAAAAAGTTATTCTCCAAGACATCATAATACTATTTGAACATCCCACCAACCGACATCTGCAGAATCTTTAGCTGCTACATGTCATCTGTCAATAACTTGTATTGAGTGTGTTCTGTGTGTGGAGGGTGGGGCTGGAATATAGGTGAGTTGCTCGAGCACTCATTGTTAGTGATCATTTTTTTCTTTTTAAAATATTTTTTATTGATTTTTTACAGAGAGGAAGGGAGAGGAATAGAGAGTTAGAAACATCCATGAGAGAGAAACATTGATCAGCTGCCTCCTGCACACCCCCTACTGGGGATGTGCCCGCAACCAAGGTACATGCCCTTGACTGGAATCGAACCTGGGACCCTTCAGTCCGCAGGCCAAAGCTCCATCCACTGAGCCAAACCAGTCAGGGCATTTTTTTCTTTTTAATACACACACACACACACACACACACACACACACACACGCAGGCACACATATTGATTGATTTCAGAGAGGAAGAGAAGGAGAAGCATCAATGATGAGAGAGAATCATTGATCAGCTGTCTCCTGTACACTCCCTACTAGGGACTGAGCTGGCAACCCAGGCATGTGCCCTGACTGGAATCAAACCATGACTGCCTGGTTCATAGGTTGACGCTCAACCACTGAGCCACCCCAGCTGGGCCAAAATGAGTTTTTTTGATTCAGGCAGAGCACCTAATATCCTTTAAGGCAGACATTCAGATTCTAGGCAGGAAGTTTTTGCTTCTAGAATAGCTCACGTTGGTTAGTGTGTCAACTGATACACCAAGGTTACAGGTTTGATCCCCAGTCAGGGCACATCCAAGAATCAACCAATGAATGCATAAATAAGTGGGACAACAAATGGATGTTTCTCTCTCTCTTCCTCTCTCTCTAAAACCAATCAATCAATAAATAAAAAAATTAAAAAAGAAAGAAATCACTTACGGCCCAGTTTTCCTCATTGCATATAGCAAGAGTTTGAGTTTAAGTGGGATAATGAATGAGGCTGGTATGTTGCAAGACTTAATAAACAGTGGTCAGAATGGTGGTCATGATGACCCCTCTTTTTTTTTTTTTTTTACTTCTCCAAGATGGGAAATCAGCTTATTCCAGGATATGGATCATGAATTGATGGCCCACAGACTGGAGTCAAATTGTTCAAGTGTTTTGTAGGCAAATGCATTTTAAAAAATTTTCAGAAGGTGGCATATAAAATCTAGATTCCAACGCTCTTGCATAACTAGAAACTTTGTCAACATTGGGTTCACACAGCCACATGACGCTTCTTGGCTGGAGCTGACCCGAGGTAGCCTCGAGGGCAAGGGCTGTCTACTTTTTTAAAAAAATGTTTTTTTTAAAAAATATTTTATTGATTTTTTACAGAGAGGAAGGGAGAGGGATAGAGAGTTAGAAATATCGATGAGTGAGAAACATCAATCAGCTGCCTCCTGCACGCCCCCTACTGGGGATGTGCCTGCAGCTGAGGTACATGCCCTTGACTGGAATCGAACCTGGGACCCTTGAGTCCGCAGGCTGACGCTCTATCCACTGAGCCAAACCGGTTAGTGCAAGGGCTGTCTACTTTGCCACAGACTCCACCAGTCCCTGTTACACGTCAGCTGGGTAGACACATTTATGTCACCTGCCGATCCTGTAAGTACTGCAGGTTTTTGACTTCTGATCTAAGTTAGGAACTCCTAGAGGGCAAATACCTCAATTAATTCTTCTCTGAACATAACCAACTCAGTAACATATTTCAGTAGAGTAAACAACTTTGCTTTTACTCCTCAGTCCCCAGACAGTCCCACAGCTGCCACCACCCACTGGTACTCTCGCCATCTGCTCTTCTAACAACCACAGGTCCATTCCGTCCGGGTAGGCGTGGGAAAGGAAGACATAGGGATGTGGCAGAGGGAGGGAGACTGGGTCAGGAGGAGGATAAGGCTGAGAATACAGGTGAGATGGAGGGGATGTAGGAATACCGCCCCAGCACTGAGTTCAGCATCTTTTTCATTCATATGTGATATTTCTCTAATTGTCTTCATAACATAGTCCCCATTCCCCTCACTCATCTTGCTAAACATTCAGGTCTGAATGCTCTCCTAGAAGCACAGCTCTGCTCGGCTACCCTGAGCTCACTACCCTTCTCATCCCTGGTCATACAGCACTGGCTCGGGTAGGGCCTCTCACAGCCCCGGCAGCCGCGGAGGGAGGGCCCAGCTCACCATTCTGTTAGCTAATGGGAAGGTAATGACCCAGCAGCTGCAGATCACTCTCACCCTTCTGCCCTGCTTTTTAAAAATCCCCCACAAACAACCACAAAAATGCAGGCCGGGCACTCTGTTCTTCCCTTTTGAATAAGGACCTGGAACTGTCAGCCTCAGTGATTATGCCAGCAGGTGCCCCGACTTCAAAGGGGGCACCTGCCACCAGAAAGATAATTGACTTCATTCAGCCAGTTGTCTCCCTGTTGTAATCAAGCCATTTCATCCAAATGGATCTTTCAGGCTGTTCTTTTGATGGGTGGGGAGGCAGAGCTGCTGGATCACAATTACCGGGGAGGGGAGGGGGGCAGAGCGAGCCCAGGAGACAGGAGTGGCAGCAGAGAGCTGCCAGGCCTTTAGAAAGTGGTGGCTGGCCCAGGGGAGGGCGTGTAGGTGGAGCAACCCAAGAGGATGGTGGAGGGGTGGGGGAGCTTCCCTTCCTCTCGGACTCAAGCATTTTGCACGTGTATTTAGGTTGCCTCCTGGCTGCAGACACTCCCCAGCCTGTGCATTGTTTTCAGCAATAGGTGCCCTGGAGGGACAGATAGAAGGGGAGACCTCTGTGCCCAAAGTGCCCCTTTCTACCTCTGGGACCAAGGTTCAATGTTAACCTCAAAGAGGAGAGAGGGGTGGTGGGCAGAGATGGCTTAAGGGTCTCTGCTCTTTAAGGAGACAAATCCTCTTAATCATGACCAGCTATGACGAAGCAGGATTCCCCTCCTGGACGTCTTGTTGGACTTGACAGATGTAGTCATCAGTGGCGCAGAGACTAGGATTTGAACCAAAGTAGCCTCGGGCAGTGATAGAGT
>NW_005365723.1:218808-222452 GCF_000412655.1 Myotis brandtii | reverse complement strand
CTGAGACTCAACCTTCTCAACTACAAAATGGGGCACTGGCGCTGTGAAATGAAATGAGATGAATATTAAACCTCATAGCTCAATGCCTCCCATGCCCATTGCTTTTTGGGTGCTGGATGAAGCTGAGGTCTCTTCTCCCCAAAGGAATAAGGTGGGGCAAAGCCCAAATCCTAATTGTCCTGTGGTAGCAATGCACCCCCACCCCCAACTTATGGAAATGACATTGTAATGAGGAAAGTCCTATGCAAATTAACCTAAGTGGCTAAATGGCGCCCTATGTGGTCTGATGAGTGACATCTTATGTGAAGTTCTTGGAATAATGTCCAGCAGGGATGAAAATGGCACATTAGGTTGAATTCTGATTTGCACCATAAATTTGCTGTTGGAGCCGGTAAAACCCAAAGAAATTAACCGTTGAGACTTTCACAGGCTTGGACCTAACACGTCTAAGGATAAACTTGAACCTCAGCTCTCCAAGTTCCAGGTGCGGAGTTCTGGATTGTAGGAGTTATAACCTGTGAAGTCTTGCCATCGTCTCAAATAGGGAATGTTGTTGAAGTTTCAGCTATTTTTTTATGTTTGTTTTTAAAAAAAAATTGATTTCAGAGAGAGGAAGGGAGAGGGAGAGAGAGAAACATCATTGGTGAGAGAGAATCATTGATTGGCTGCCTCCTGACTGGGGATTGAACCCGAAACCTGGGCATGTGCCCTGACCAGGAATCGGATCTGGACCTCCGGGGTTCATAGGTTGACGCTCAACCACTGCGCCACACTGGCTGGGCATTTCGGCTATTTTCAAGATTGTTATTGTGATAGACTGGCTTTGCTCGCTGACTCTGGTGAAGGTATGAGAAAGAACCACGGGCTTCAGGTCTGCGGCTCTGCTGGAAGGAGACCCCAGGCCCCAGAGCCCCTGGCGGATGGCCGATCCTCCCCAGGGCAGGCTTCCCTAGCGCGGCCAGTAGAGCCCCACAGGGCTGTCACCCAAAGGCCCCTACTTGGGAGTCGTGGTCTGTGGGTGCCACCTCGAAGTTCTTAATGACGTTATCACTGAGTTTGTGTTTTGTGCGTGCAGGCCCCTGGGATAATGGAGCATGCACAGGAGGCTCGGAGCCCCAGGTCAGGAGCAGTCCCCCCGCACCCCCTCTCTGACATGGGTCTTGGCTGCCTGCTTCCCAGCCCCCACTCAGGAGCAGCTGCTGCCCTGGGCACAGGCTCGGGGAGGGATGGGCTCCAGGGAGTCACTGAGACACAGGGACACAGGGCGGCGCCCCGGGCACCTGTGAAATGTCAGGCCTCAGGCCTGGAGCAGCCCTGCGCCCAAGGGGCTCAGAAGTAAATAGCAAATAAAACACACTGTAGAGGTTGAGTGAAAGATCATGGGAGAAAAAAAGAGCCTTTTAAAATGCTTTTTGAAAAAGAGCTGCACATTTTCATTCTGCATTGAGCCATGCAAATTATGTTAGCCTTCGGGCGCCATGGCGAGGGCCTCAGAGCAGCTCCCTTCGTGGAGTTAGAGGCGCCCCAAACAGCGGGCTCCCCGACAGGGAGAAGCAGATGGGGAGGTCAGAGTCTGCACTCCGTGTTTGCCTTTGCCATGTTTATTATGTTTCAGATAACGGACACCCACTCATCCTTTGAGGGGCCTGGATACTGTTCCCTGTTCAGGGGAGAAATCTGAAACCAGTCCTTGAGGTAGAACTGAGCATATAGACCTGAGGTTACATCCTGTAACCCGCGGGTTTTGCCTTGCTTTGTAACCCCATTAACTCGGGTGCAGGTGAGATTTCCAGGGGTAGATTTTCTTGTGGTTGGTTTTACATTGACGATCAATCACCATAACACAATATTGTGCTGTGGGTTAGATCACAACCTTCCTTTAACACCTCTGTGTGACGGGGAAGAGTAACCTTGATGCTGTGTGTTTCACGTGTACACACACACACACACACACACACACACACACACTACAGCGTGCAGAGTGTACTATTGTTTTATTTACACTTTAGCAGTGGGTAGGTACCAGCTCAAGTATTTTAATCAGGCATACACACTCCAGGGGGAGTTGGCATTTTAATGAATTTAATCAGAAGCCTACATTCTAAGGGGAAGCTATTAAAAGCCTTCAACTATCTTTAGAATATTCACATGAATGACGTTAAAATGATTTGTGTTGGAGAAATGAGTGGTATTCAGTTCTGTAGACTGACTAGAAATAATGGGACAGGACAGCCTCTTGCGTCTGCAGGTTTGAGACCCTGGAGTCCTAGGCAGCCTCGACCTGTTGGTGATGCCTCAAGCCAAGGGACTCCATCAAATCCTGTGCCCAGGCCCCCTAGGACTAATTTCTTGCTCATTTTAGATCACATAAAGGAATTACTTAGCCCTAGCCAGTTTGGCTCAGTGGATAGAGCTTCCGCTCATGGACCAAGGGGTCCTGGTTTGATTCCGGTCAAGGGCACATACCTCATATGTAGGCTCCATCCCCAGTCCTGGTCCCGGTCCCCCTAGGACTAATGTCTTGCTCATTTTAGATCACATAAAGGAATTACTTAGCCCTAGCCTGTTTGGCTCAGCGGATAGAGCTTCCACTCGTGGACCAAGGGGTCCTGGTTCGATTCCGGTCAAGGGCACATACCTCGTATGTAGGCTCCATTCCCAGTCCTGGTCGGGGCATATGCGGGAGACAACCAATCAATGTGTCTCTCTCATGACGATGTTTCTCTCTCTCTGTCTCTCCTCCTCCCTTCCACTCTCTCTCTAAAAATCAATGGAAAATGTCCTTGGGTGAGGATTAACAACAACAAAAAAGAAATTATTTAGTAATAAATATATTTTACATCATGACCTAGTGCATACACATACACATCGAAAGGAAAAGCTTCCAGAGAAAGCACTTCTGACCCTCACTTCATTAAGTGGTCTATTATTTCCTATTCCATTCAGTTCCACTATATTTCATTTTGTAAACTGCTGATTGCAAGCTACTCAGTTTCAGAACACCCTAGTGCAGCTGTTCTCAACCTGTGGGTCGCGACCCCTTTGGCGGTCGAACGACCCTTTCACAGGGGTCGCCTAAGACCATCCTGCATATCAGATATTTACATTACGATTCATAACAGTAGCAACATTACAGTTATGAAGTAGCAACGCAAATAATTTATGGTTGGGGGTCACCACAACATGAGGAACTGTATTTAAAGGGCCAGAAGGTTGAGAACCACTGCGGCCTAGTGGGATGCAAACAACAGTTTGAAAAATCCTAGCCTAGCCGTGGCCGGTTTTATCGGTGGTTAGAGCATCAGCTTGCACACCAAAGGGTCACAGGTTCGCTTCCAGGGCACGTACTTGGGTTCGATCCTGGCCCTGGTCAGGTCATGTGCAGGAGGCAACCAATGGATGTGTCTCTCACTCCCCAATCTGTCTCTCTCCCCCTCCCACCTCCTTTCCACTCTCTGAAAATCAATGGGAAAAAATATCCTTGGGTGAGGATTAAAACAAAAACAAAAAACAAAAATCCCCAAAGCCAAACTCTAGCAGAATCCCACCACTAGAATATTGTTGTTATGCCTGAGTGAGCCTTTCCTGCAAGCTACTCATTGCAAGGACTGACCTGGCGAGGAGCAGGGGGCAGGAGGGGAGGG
>NW_005365723.1:206864-218672 GCF_000412655.1 Myotis brandtii | reverse complement strand
GCTCACTGAGTTACAGGACAAATGGGACACGTGTTTTGTGCCGGGGTGCCAATGGATGCTTGTGTGTGTGCCAGAATTTGGGCTGGGACGTGCTTTCATTGTAACATAGAACCAGGTAGTGAAGAGGTGGGAAAGGGGACCCACAGCCTCACCTGTGCCCAGCCCTGGACGAAACCAGTAACTGCCCAAAAGAACTTCATTGGTAAGTCAATTTGCAAGCAATATTTTGAACAAAGAAAGAAAGGCCATAAGGCATTGTAGTGGGTGGAATGGTGGCTCCCCAAAAGAGAGGTCCAGAACCTGTGAATGCAACCTTATTTGGAAGATTGGCTCAGAAGTTGAGCGTCGACCTATGAACCAGGAGGTCACAGTTCGATTCCCGGTCAGGGCACATGCCTGGGTTGTGGGCTCAGGGATCGTGCAGGAGGAAGCCGATCCATGATTCTCTCTCATCTTGATGTTTCTATCTCTCTCTCTCCCTCTCCTTTCCTTTATGAAATCAATAAACACATATATATTCTTAAAAAGAAATGAATGCATAAATAAGTGTGACAACAAAGCAATTTTTCTCTCTCTGTCTCTTTCCTTCTCCCTCCCCACCCCTCTCCCTGCATCTCTCTCTCAAATCAATCAATCAAAAAATTTTTTTATATGTATGAAAGAGAGAAGAGAAAATAAAACCTTGGGGACCTCATACTTACTTGAGAACATCAGAGCAAATCAGAAAATCAAAGACCTTGATATAGATCTTGTTAACTTTTAAAACTCAGTTTATCTCCAGTAACACTTCTGAAAAATAAGTATTTGGAAGAAATTTCTTCTGAGGCAATTGTTTCGCTCCCACAAAACACCCAACAGAATAAGTACCTTTGTTTTAGCTTCCAGCATAATGTAACACAGGTGTATGTGTTAAGGCCAGATGATGATAGAAAAATAGATCATTTGCTTATTTTTGACGGTTACTAAGAGAGGATAATTTGATCATTCCTACTGAATCATTAAACCAGAAAGGTTGCAGAATATCCTGTAAATTGTATATGCAAATTGGCTTGGATAGCACCAGCATGAATTGCATGCAGAATCTAATAAAGCAAGTGTTGGTCTTCCCGGCAGCATTTCTTTATCAGGGCAAACATGGAACATATAAATGATGTTTAGGAAGAACTTACATGACATAAAAGTTATTGCAATATAATCGTATTATGATGACCTCATTTTAAGTGCTGCGGACATTTTTTTGAGGACTCTGATTATTAGACAATTCTGTTTCATTTAACATTCCCAATTCTCTCAAACTTTTTAAACCTTTTAAAAAATATATGTTTTTATTTATTTCAGAGAGGAAGGGAGAAGGAGAGAGAGAAACATCCATGATGAGAGAGAATCATGGATCGGCTGCCTCCTGCATGCCTCCTACTGGTGATCAAGCCCGCACCCCTGGCATGTGCCCTGACCAGGGATCAAACTGTGACCTCCTGGTTCATAGGTCAACCACTGAGCAACAACAGCTGGGCCTTTTTAAACCTTTTAAAATAATTTATTATTAGGGTTTAAAATGAATATGAGCTAACATCATTCCATCTTCATATGGAATAATATTAACAAATATTATTGATAATATCATTTACAATATTTATCATTTATTTGTAATATAATAAACATATTGCATGTGGAAAAATAAACTTCCCCCAATACGAGCGTGTATAGAATTCCCGGGAAGGACACATGGTGGTTTCTGGCTTTATCCCCAGAGGCTGTGGGTCCTCTGACTGGCAGCCCCTCCCAGGTGCATGTGGATGATGTGGGGAACGACCAGTTCTCCTACAGATAGGTGACTGTGCTGTTAGCAGACGGAACAAGGGATGGGACTATTTAGTAAAAACACTCAGTGTGGCCCTATCCGGTTTGGTTCAGTGACCTGCGGACTGAAGGGTCCCAGGTTCAATTCTGGTCAAGGGCACATGGCCGGGTTGCAGGTTCGATCCCCAGTAGGGGGCGTGCAGGAGTCGATGATTCTCTCTCATCATTGATGTTTCAATCTCTCTCTCCCTCTCCCTTCCTCTCTCTGAAATCAATAAAAGTATATTTAAAAAAAACAGTGTGCACATACACACTCAGACATAGCTGCACATGTGCACAGGCAAACAGAAAGGACTGGAAGAAAGTGTAGCGATGTACATGTTAGCCACTGTTCTGGAGGGTGGGATTATGGGAGATATAAACACACCTTGCTTTCCATAGTTGCCCAGCCTTTACACTTACTATTCCTATAAACCCGTGTTTAGTCTCTGCTGACACTGGTCTGTTACTATACATGAAAGTTATGGCGATTTAACGCTTTGCTTGAGCCATTGGAGGTAAGAAGAGGTCCAGGCGGTCAGTTCCAGGTGCCAAGTCCACCTGTAGGCTTTAGAACTTCAAACACCCAACTCCAAAATAATAAACTGATGGATGACTTCTGAACTTCAGGTGGAATGTGTAAAGAAGTGGAAACATTTTCTAAAAGAATGTGAAATAGTGCAATATGGCATGCCTTTTAAATAATTCTAAATGTTTGTAAATCTAGGCAATTGATTCTTATCAGCCTTCTCCTCACGGTAGTTTATTTCTCCATCTTGACCCTCTCAGCTATTCTGTTTCCTATTTAATAAAGACAGATTTCCCAGTCCTTCTGTCATTAATGTTGGCCTCTCTGGACTCATTTACCCAGATGGTGGTGATAGCATGCAGAATGCAACAGAGACGGGAAGTAGCTAATTACATGTTCCCAAAGGAAGTCAGGAAGGGTCTCGAGAAAAACATACATCCATACATCTCAGTCACACATCCTGGGATTTGTAGCTTGGTCTATCAATTTGTTTGTCTCTCTCTCTATATTTTTTGCTAATAATTATGGTAGTTTTAGTAATACTTGTCTTTCTCTGACTGGCTTATTTCACTTAGCATAATACTCCCCCGGTTTTAAATGTTATCTGTTATCCAAATTATACGGTGGGTCCATTTTCCCATTTCGTGGTTTTATAATATTTAAGCCAAGACATTTTTCCACTGTTAACAAAGGGATGAATAGGCAAGATAATTTCTCCACCTGTGCCCCTTAAAACGTTTTTTTTTTGAATCCTGAAATGCCATCCAATTTTCTAAAGTGTCTCACCAGCTTTTATCCTCATAAAACTCAATATAATGAGGCTAAATGCAATGAAGATGCCAGGGGAAGTCTCTAACCATGTCCTGTCAGTCACACAGGTATTCAACAAGCCCTCTTCTCAAACCTTCCCACAGGCTCCCCAGCATTCATCTTCTCTGTGGGAAGCACTTGCATCTGACAGCCCAGTGTTTTGTCTTATTTGCAGTATCTTATGTAAGCTTTTCTAAAGTAGGAAAAGCAGATAATGTGGCCAACAATGATTACCGCTCTTTATTTTTCTTATTCTGGGGGTGAAAGCTACCCTAATTCCAAATCTCATTGTCCAAATAAGACAGAGAATGAAAAATTCTCTTGATTTAATGTCCTGTAAAAACTCGAAGGTAGTCATTTACTCCCTTTTGATTTTGCTATTCAGGTTTGTCAATCTCAACATGAATGATTATCCGTCATTGTTGCTATTATCTTGGGCTCTGATTCCTTGAAGACTGTTAATTTAAACGTGTAGTACATTTCCTTACATTTCTACTTACGAATGACCCACCAGATTAGCCCAAACTTGTATTAATGGACATACAATCATGGTCATGTGTATCATGGACTTCATTGTATCTTTATTTCAATGTTGAACTTGGTTTGCAAGTGAAACCTAAGGTACTTCATTCAATATATAAGTAGCACCCATGGCTGAGTCTCATACCCTCTCCTTGAGTTCTGGGGAGAGAGAAGTAGATCAGACAAGGCCCCTCAATTTTGTAAAACATGAGCCATACAAAGAAATTGCTGTCCATGTCAGAGACCAAATTAACATATCACCTCACCATTAAGTGATAATCTCTTTCTATGGTTACAGGCAAACGCTGGACCACAGTGATGGGAAGAAGGGATGTGGACAGCAAGAAGGCAGTAAAGGGGTAAGTGAGGCATCATCCATCCACCAACCTAGCAAAGCAACTTTCCTCTTGGCTGACATGTACAGAATTCCAGTCGTAGCAGCATTCCTTTGTGCCAAATGTAACGCGTTTGCTCTTGTTAGTGGCAGGCGATTGGGGTTGGCAAACCAATAGAGAGGGAGCTTCCCTTTCATGGTGGAGGGCATCTATCAAATGCTAGGACAGGGACTTCATTCCTTAACACCTGGGCAGCAGTTTTTAAAAAATCCAGGTCTTTTTGTAAAGAGACTTTGCTGTGTGCCCCACCCCCCCGGACTGAACCTGCACACTGTAAAGGCAGGTGGGGGAGGGGTGGGAAGAGGGACCCAGGAGAGTGGGCTCCAGCCCCGCCCTGAATCAGCCGGATGCTGTTCCAGTTCATAGGTCATTGGCAAGGTTCTTGACCTAAGTCTGACGGCAGATAAGGGGTGAAGATGTAAACCAGAGCAGAGCCCATGGCGGGATGGCTACTATGCAGGTGATTTCTCCCAGGGCAGGAGGGATTCTTTTCGGAGGGAAAGGTTGGAAAACGGTTACCATGGTAACTCTCCAAGTTCTGAAGTGATATGATCAGATGATGCTCTGGAGAGCAGAGGGAAGGTGGTGGATTGAGCACACAGGGACAGCTGAAGTCCACAGTTGGGCTTTCTCTTTCTTTTTTAATGTTAAGTTTGAATATTAAGAAAAGAAAGGAAGGGAGGAAGGAAGAAAAGGAGGGAGGGAGGGAGGGAGGGAAAGATGCAGAAACAGAAAGTTAAAAAAGTAAGAGAAGGAAAGAAAGGAAGGAATGAGGGGAGGGAGGGAGAAAGGGAAGAAGGGAGGAAGGAAGGAAGGAAGGAAGGAAGGAAGGAAGGAAGGAAGGAAGGCAGGAAGGAGGGCTCAAACACAATTTATTCCAAAGAAATATCCTTGATAGCAAGAAAGTGCTGCCCGTGGAGTTGAGGCTGAGAAAGAGTTTTGATTCTCTTTGATTTTTGACCTTTGTGCTTTATGAAGATTGATAGACTAGTTCAGTCAGTTACTGCGTTTTCTATTAGCACATCTGTAATGTTTTTTGTTATAAGACTTATTACCTTGATACAATTAGATTGTCATCAGTTTAATATAAGATTTATGCTGTTTTGTCTGCAGTGGTATGCTTCTAATGGCATTGTGAAATAGAATGAATATACATGTGCTTAATATCAACAATGAAACTAACCATAGGCTTATGAGACAGTAAAACTTGATCTTTCTGACTACTGTAGTAAAAAAATTAATTTTGGAAGAACAATTTGCAAAATGCTTCCATATGTTTGAACTAATTCTCCCACATCATAAACCTATTGAGTGGATTATTAACTCAACTCCTCCGCCCCTTTCCTCTTTGTGATACTTGCCTGGTAAAACCCCACTTACGTTCAGTCCAGCGCCCTGCCTGCTGCGCAGAAGCTGAATGTGCTTTGAGAAAAGCCCTACACTTGACCTTGTCATGTGCCACCCCTTTTGGATGTTGCATCCTCGCTGAGCACCAGTCTCTACCATCCATTGCCCACCCAAAGAAATATCCTTGATAGCAAGAAAGTGCTGCCTGTGGAGTTGAGGCTGAGAAAGAGTTTTGATTCTCTTTGATTTTTGACCTTTGTGCTTTATGAAGATTGATAGACTAGTTCTGTCAGTTACTGCGTTTTCTACTATCTATTAGCACATCTGTAATGTTTCTTGTTATAAGACATACTTACCTTGATACAATTAGATTGTCATCAGTTTAATGTAAGATTTATGCCGTTTTGTCTGCAGTGGTATGCTGCTAATGGCATTGTGAAATAGAATGAATATACATGTGCGTAATATCAACAATGAAACTAACCATAGGCTCATAGGCTTATGAGACAGTACAACTTGATCTTTCTGACTACTGTAGTAAAAAAATTACTTTTGGAAGAACAATTTGCAAAATGCTTACATATGTTTGAACTAATTCTCCCACATCATAAACCTATTGAGTGGATTATTAACTCAACTCCTCCACCCCTTTCCTCTTTGTGATACTTGCCTGGTAAAACCCCACTTTCGTTCAGTCCAGCGCCCTGCCTGCTGCGCAGAAGCTGAATGTGCTTTGAGAAAAGCCCTACACTTGACCTTGTCATGTGCCACCCCTTTTGGATGTTGCATCCTCGCTGAGCACCAGTCTCTACCATCCATTGCCCACCTCCTTCCTGTTCTCAGGGGGAAGATCAAACCCCCTTAGGAGAGCCCATACCCAGCTCACCATTCAAAGGAATTCCACCCTGCCTTTTAGGAGCTATTAAGACATTCCCCTCACCGGCACAGGGGAGAGGAGTAGACCATTCACCATAACTTTGACCAAGACTCGTTGATGTCAGAGTTAGGATAAAAGGACACCAGTAGAGGGAATCAAATAGAGGGCTATAGCCAGGGCTTGAGCAAAGGTTTCCCTCCTTCTTATAAGCCAGGGGTCCTCAAACTACGGCCCGCGGGCCACACGCAAATACAAATATTGTATTTGTTCCCGTTTTGTTTTTTTACTTCAAAATAAGATATGAGCTGTGTGCATAGGAATTTGTTCATAGTTTTTTTTTTAAACTATAGCCCGGCCCTCCAATGGTCTGAGGGACAGTGAACTGGCCCCCTGTTTAAAAAATTTGAGGACCCCTGTTATAAGCAATTAAGATTCTAAGAGATGAAGAATGGGGATGCATTGAGGTGATTTTGAAACCCTCAGCACATACTCATAAAGATGAAAAGACCCTGAAGAAGTTATTCTAAAAAACATTGTTCTTCATATGAAATAAAAATACTTTGTCAGGCCCTAGCCGGTTTGGCTCAGTGGATAGAGCGTCGGCCTGCGGACTCAAGGGTCCCAGGTTCGATTCCGGTCAAGGGCATGTACCTTGGTTGCGGGCACGTCCCCAGTGGGGGGCGTGCAGGAGGCAGCTGATCGATGTTTCTTACTCTCTATCCCTCTCCCTTCCTCTCTGTAAAAAATCAATAAAATATATTTAAAAAAAAATACTTTGTCGGGTTGCTCTCACCACCCTCAGAGCTGGAAATTCCTCACATGTAATAATTTCTGTGGCTCCAGAGAGTTCAGGAGAGACACTGAGGATTCAAACAGTGTTGGCACTCATTTTTGCCATGGCCAGGACATGCATCTCCTAGGTTCAGGGGTATTTTGCTACGGAAGTTCTCTGAGAAATTCCCAGTCTGTCTCCCTGGCAGAACTCTATCAATCACTTCTTGGAGAGGACTTCTAAGAGCTGAGTCAGCCTAGTTCTTGGCAAAAGTTGAAATGCAACCCGTAAAAACTCACGTGTGATAACAGTGGGAAAGGATGGAACGGAGTTGAGCAGCGGGTTGGTTCCGTGCCCACAGTAGGACTGTTCTGATAGGTACCAAAACATAGCTTTCATTCCCCCTTCCAAGTGCATAGTAAAAGAATGCACAGTAGCCCTTGCTGGTGTTTGCGGTGGTTAGAGCATTGGCCCACGTACCGAAGGGTCAAGGGTTCGATTCCTGGTCAAGGGCACCTACCTGGGTTGCTGGTTCGCTCCCCACCTCTGGTCGGCGTGTATGGGAGGCAACCAGTCTGTGTGTCTCTCTCACATCGATATTTCTCTCTCTTTCTCTTCCTCCTCCTCCCTCCCTCCCTTTCACTCTCTCTAGAAAGCAATGGAAAAAATATCCTTAGGTGAGGATTTAAAAACAAAAGAATACATAGTTAAGACTTAACAAAAATGCTGGAATCAGGAAGGCACTGATTCCAATCATATTCCAGCCACTTGTTATCGTATCTCCAGGTCCTCATCTATAATACAGGGTTCAAGAATGTCGCCTATTATTGTTATTGGTGTTAATATCAGAATGAAGTGAAATCACTAAAGTGCTGAGCACAGGCGGTCAAATAGTTCATATTCAAAGGCTAGTTCTATGTATGAGTAACGACTGCCCCAGTGATGCTGCATAACAAACAGCCCCAAAGCGCAGTGGCTTGCAATGATCCACATGTATTCTGTTATCTAGATTGCAGGTTGATTGCAGTACCATGGGCTTGATTGGGCAGCTCTGCTCAAACTGGGGTTCGGCTGGGCTTGGCTCCGGGATGCTGGCTGGGTTCAGTTCTGCTCCGTGTGTGTTTATTCCAGGGCCAAGGGTAAGACTCAATAGCTGGGCTACAGGCTTCTCACGTCGCTGGGGCACCAAGCTAAGTCAAGCGACACAAGCACACTTAAGCCCCTTCCTTGCGTTACTTCTGCTAACGTTCCACTGGTCAAAGCAAGTCACCTGGTGACCCCAACATCCATAGCATAGGCTAGGTGTTACCCACAGTAGAAAAAGGGAAGGATGTAAATATTTGATGAACAGTAACTTCAACCATCACACTATCATAATGTTTCATTTATTCATTTGTTTGTTTTTATTGTTATTGGTAGGTAGAAAAAGAATCATTGATTTTTTTTGCACTGATTTCGCTTGGTTGCCAATTTTGTGCCAGGGATGGACTTAGCCACTCTCTCAGGTAATGTTAAGCTTTCCCCAACCTTCGTGACCTCGATGTCTGGTTTTAAAGGACAAATTCAGAGACAATGACCTGGGTTGTATAAATTCTTTTCATCAATTTGGGGACAGACAGACAGACGAAATGCAGCTCATTTCTTGCTCAGACTAAATGCAGCTCACTGACTAACTCATGGCTTTGGTGACTCCTTGGACTTCTCTGAGCCTCGGTTTTCCTAATCTGAAAAATAAAAAGATGTTCTCTTCCTTTCCTCCTACTTGACTATTTTCCACAAATGAAAGGACTCTGGCCACGCACAGTCAGTCTCATGCATTTTAAGCAAGACAGGAAGGCATTTGACACAGTCAGTCGATGCTCATTAGAGGGAAGGCTGGGATGAAGTGCCAGATTTAGTTCAGCCACGAAATAACTCAGGACAATGGAAGTGACTCTCAGAATGCCTTCCCGGGCCCTTGCTATGATGGGAGAGGCAGCTGAAGAGGACAGTCCAACCTAAAGCCAGGCGTGGTGTCTTAGGAATTCTTTCCCAGGGTCATAGAGATGTAACACGTGGATGTAGGAAGGGGAGCTGGACATGAGATAGGGGAGGAAGAACAAGGGACTTGTCAGATATTAGTTGGCAATACAGTCTTCTGCTGGCCGGTCAGCCACCGTGAATGGCAGCTATCAAGCCTACAGAAACGTCAGATGAAAGGTGATCTTGCTGAGTTTGATCCTCTCTGTTCTACAACTCCATTGGCTAATAAACCCGAGGGAAAGAGCTCAAGCTACATCGTGAAGAAGTTAATTTGGGCATAGAGGAAGTTTCCATCTGAGGCTGGTAAATATTAAAATATCTTGATATCCCCAAGTTATGAACTTGACACGATCAAGACAAGTTGACTGCTTGTCTCTCCCAACCTCTGGTATAAAGGGGTGAAGGAGGGAGAGAATTAGTGACATTTATGGTTAACACAGAACAGGTAGTCTCACATACAGTATCCCATTAAACACCACAGGAACCCAGCCAGTAAGTGTAAATAACCTTCTATTCAGAAAAGAATCCAGGCTTGGGGTTAATTACATGACCACCCAAGGAAATAATGACCTCAAACGTAGCCTTTAATTTTTTCACCATATTGCATTTTGATCTTTAAGATCTGCCTATAGACTTAGAACGTTTTATTGATTGTGGCTAAAAGCAGAGGTAGACTAAATGAATGCTCACAAAAGGCCTTTCGGTCTCCGACATCTGAGTCTATGATAGACAACAAATCATTTCCCTGGCAAGCCCAAACCCTAGACTGCGTTGTACATATCTTTGCCTTGTTTTCAGCTGTCAGCTCCTTGCCTGCTCCTCCCGGCCACTGTGCAGGTCTTCATTGCCAAGCATTTATTTTCTTTCCCTGGTTTGCCTGGAAGACGGAAAGCCTCGGGAAAGGACTGCTGGGCTTTGCATAGAAGGCACATGAAATATCTGTGATTATGGATTACACTGTTGTGCTCGATAAATGGCTGAAAGGAGTCCTGTGACAAAAACTTCTGGAAGATTATTGACTATGTCAAGCGGATCAAAACAGTGTGCACTGGCATCACCTCTGCAAAGTGTGATAAATAGCCTGTTGTTCGGGGAGTTTGCCTGGCGTTTCCTTCTGCATCGTAAAATTATTCTAGCCCTTGTCATGGCATTTTTGGTTAACAACGCAAAGAAACCCTTTGGATAGAATTCATCTTGCAGATACCAGATACTGTGCCTAGTTACCTAGAAAACAGTAGATTTAATCATTCAAAACTTCAATTTATTTCTACCATGAAACCCAGGCAAAAGAAATGTGTGTGTGTGTGCGCATATGTATATATATATGTGTGTGTGTGTGTATATATATATATATACACACACACACACACACACACATATATATATATATGTAGCAAATTTATTTGTTTAAAACTGGGGCAGGTCTCATGCTTGCGTAAAAATTGTTATTTCTCTATCTGAATAATGAAGTGAGAGGAAAAGCATTTATTCTTCATTATTTATGTTTCCAATTGTGTCCTTTACATAATTGCCTTGGAACAGAAGCCTCTTATTAAAATGGCCAATCATAGCTGTAATAGAGTTCCCAAGCAGAAGAGCCAGACAAAATATGAATTAAAACTTCCTATTAAATCCCAGCAGTATAGAGGGTGGCTGACCTCAGAGAATGGAGCTTGTTTAAACACATACAAATCATCAAAATTGTAAGCATAAATAAAGAGTGATCAAATCTAGACAAAGGACTGGGGGGAGAAATTTCTGATCTCAGAAGGAGTGGGAGAAATAACAAAGGCAAAAACTCAGTAGGTATTTTATATACAATTACTATTTCTCTCAAAATTACTTGCCAGACAAATAAACCAGGGGAAATACTCGTTTCAAACAGGACAAAGGGCAATATCCTTAATAAGAAAAGAGCTCATGCCAACAGGTAGTAATGGAAGCGTTAATTTCCCCATAAACAAAGGGGGAAAGGAACAAAGACCATTGAAAACGCTGGCATATCAATGGCTAATACACATTTGAGCACTTTTTCATCCTCACTCATTAGCAACGAAATGGAAATGAGAATAACAATGAGATGCTATTTTTAAGCAATCAGAGTAATGGAACTGTAAAAAATGAGAATATTCGACACCAGAGACTGACAGGGTGACGCAGACACATTCAACACAGGAATACAAAGCGACTCTAACCCTTTGGGAAAAGAGCGGGGCGCACATTGCAGGAGTCTTGAACATATTTGTAATTTTACATAAAATCCTGTTTCCGGGATTCTGTTGATGTAAATGAACCGAAATGAAGAGTTTTCTGCTGAAGACGTTCATTGCAATGCTGTTTATAATATTGGAATTTGGAAATAAACTGTTTCCAAAAATAAGGGTGACATGAAACAAATTAGAATTAAACCATGTAGCTACTCAAATATCTGTTAAATATTTTGATAATATCATAGAATGCCTAGGTTTTAGTGTAAAAATATAAAATTAGAAGTTAAGCCTGGCTGGTGTCGCTCAGTGGTTGAACGTACGCCTATGAGCCAGGAGGTCCATGTTGGATTCCTGGTCAGGAAACATGCCTTGGTTGCAAGCTCGACCCCCACCAGTAGGGGGCGTGCAGGAGGCAGCTGATCAGTGATTCTTTCTCATCATTGATGTTTCTATCTCCCTCTCCCTTCCTCTCTGAAATCAATCAA
>NW_005365723.1:181131-206829 GCF_000412655.1 Myotis brandtii | reverse complement strand
TATATATATAATTTTTTTTTAAGAAACACAAATGTGGTCACATAGCTACAAGATCTCAGATCAGGGTGTTGTACCAGGGGAAGCTCCCAGAAAAGACTAATTTTGACACCTCATTCAGGATGCATTGTTAGAGTGCACTGAGCTATGTGATACAAGATGAGGACAGGGAAGTTAAGAAATAAAAGGAACCATCAGGGAATTTCCAGCGCCGATACGCTGATGACCCGTATGACACACTCCACGCCCGGGGTCCCCTGGAGGCTTAGGTCTGTGATAGTTTCTCTCATTAGCCCCTGAAGGCTCGCAAGTGTTTCTCAGACCCCCGTTTGCTCCAGGCTGTGGTGATAGGTACGAACATGGCAGCTTTTGAAAGCTCAGCTCTTCCCAAGTGTGTGATGTGCATATAACACTGGTGAACTTGCAGCAACCTCTGGGCTAGCGTAGCTTTGCTCAGGCAGAATGTAGACGCATCCAGCCAGCAGGCCAAACTGAGAAATCCATGCTCATTTAAGTCGGTTTGTGCCTAAGTGCTCTCTGGGGTTTTACTGACTTTTCAACTTGCTCCTGATGTGCAAGTTTTGTCTTCTAAATGTGAGGTCACTGAGCCATGAAAAGATGTGACATGACCACAGCCAGCGGGCAGTGCCAGTTGTATAATGGACATGCGGCGCTAGCTGTGGGAGTTTAGCAATGAATTTCTAAATGTGTGGCGTTCTCATCCTTTAATATATCATAGTGATCACCACAGTTTATTGAGCACTTACTATGTGTCAGACGCTGTTACTCTTTTGCTGTTTCATTTAATTTTACAATAAACCCCATGAGACAGGATTCTCGTCGTCATTCTATGGAGAAGGAAGCAGACCCAGAAAGGTTGAAGAACTATTTCAAGGTCAAACAACTTGTAAGCGGCAGAGCTGAGATTGGAGCGTGGTGTGCCTGGTGTCAATGCCGGCTCTCTTTGCTCTGTGACTTGGGGCAGGAGCGAGGAGATACTATAAGAGTTCTGGGATGCAGGGCCCAGGGAAGAGGACGGGATCTGACTTTACTGACATGCACGGGTCCATGGGTATGGGTACCATTTCCCCCCCAAAGCTCATTAAGGGACACAGCTGGTGTGGCTGGAGAGGAGCAGGTGTTGGAACCCCTGCCAAGACAGGGGCACTTGTTTTGACTCCAGCCTGTGTCTCCAAAGCAGGCTTCCTGCAGGCACTCCGGAGGAACAGAGACAACCTTCCAGATTTTTCTTCCCCACCAACTGCTCTCTGCTGGTCTACCACAGTTCTCACTTAGCATAGGGTTCTTCTCCCAAAACACCCATTCGAAAGACGAGTGCTGGTAATAATGATAATAATGTAACAAACCAAAAGCCCGCCCTTAGCGAGGCCCACACATTTGGAAGAGTGGGAGGAAATATACCACGTGGTCCCGTCGAGGGTCGTCCCCGCTGCACCTTGGAAGGTGAGAAAAGCACATTCACCCTTGCTCGTTCTTCCCCTTAGTCTTCAGAGCTAATTAGGTCTTTCATGTGTCCGAACGGAGTCCTCAGTCCTGAATCCATTCCTGCTTTTTAGATGCATCCCCTCCACCATAGTCGAAGCCACCATCTCTCCCCAGGACTGCTTGGGCCACCAGGCCGGGCTCCATTTCCACCCTCACCCCCCAATAACTCATTCTCCTCAAAGAAGCCCGAGTGTCTTTCCAAACACACAAATCACATGTTCTCTGGGGCAGAGTTTACTTTCCAGAGGCAGCTGCGTCAGTAGACCTGCTTCCACACGTTCTCACAGGTGATGTCCAGACTCCTCATGACCGGTAGGGTCTCTGCTTCCTCCCTTTGACATCCACCCGGCAGGCTTTGCGATGGTCTCCACGAGTAGAACCCAGCCAGCCGGCTTCCAAGACTAAGTTAGAAAAGGAAGTCCAAGCTACCACCAGACTGCCTTTCTCTCTCTCTCTCTCTCTCTCTCTCTCTCTCTCTCTCTCTCTCTCCCCCTGCCCCCCATCTGTCTTTTTCTCTCTTAGGGATCCAGCTGCCATCTTGTGAGGAAGCCAAGCAGGCCCACAGAAGGGCCAGGTTTTTCTATTCCAATTTCTGACAACTGTTCCTTCTACACATTGTCATCTTGGTCACATTGACTGACAACTCTCTCCGGCCATTGTTACAGTATTCCAAGTGTAATCATACTAGGAGGAATACACACACACACACACACACACACACACACACACACCACTTCCTGTGCCTGGCACACTATGGAAGAGTTACATGGGATTTTTAAAATCAGTTTTTAAGCAACGATGCAAGGGTTATATTTAAGTTAATGCACTGTGCCCCACACAGTAACCACTTATATGCAGTATATAATTGGCATTGCCTATTATTATTATTGTGGTTATAGTCTTTAAACCTATCGGAAAGTATACTTTGCATTTTTTACAACCACAGTATTGAGAATTTGGAAATGTATTCCGACATAGCATTTCTGTGAGTGCTATCCATTTTCTGTCTCATTACCAGGAGGGGTCATTAGATAATCTGATGGCATTGGGTAAATCTATTTCTTGAAACTGTTCTCCTGGGATAAACAGATAAAGTCATCATTTTGTTCGCTGTGGTGTCTCTAACCCTCAAAATGACTGATGGGCCATAACGGAATTCCATAGGGATGGAGCGCATCAGCGGTGGGTTGGCTTTTGGTTTCCTTAGCAACTAGCTCCTAGGGACACCATGGCAGCCACATGTATTCCAAGTTAGCGTCCTAAAAAAAAAATAGGGATTTTTCAATTGAGATTTTATACACTTAAATTAACTTTGCTGAAGAGATGATTTTTGCACTGCTATCATTTTTTAGCGTGTGTGTTATTTCTCATTAGAATAGCAAATGCTGCCCTCTGAGGAGGCTGGGTGGGAAGGGGGAGTGCTGGGGTAGAGGAGATTAGAGAGGCTTAATAACCCGAGCCCTAAAGCGGAAGCGGTTCCTCTTAGCTCCATTTTCCAGTGCAGCCCCGAGGGGGACTGATTTAGCAGCTAAGCAAACCCGTCAGATGTATGGCCTCCTTAGTACCCTGTTACTCAATCCAAGGAGAAAGAACTTAGTCTTTCCCATTGTTTTTACAGAAAATCTGGTCTCTGCGTGAGATTTATTACCGTTTCCTAAACCAGGCTCTCAAGCTGGCACCATTGGTATCTGAGACCAGGTAGTTCTTTGTTGGGGGAGGGGCTGCCTTGTGGATTCTTGGATGTTTAGCAGTGTCCCTGGCCTCTACCCAATAGATGCCAGCAGATCCCCTCCCTCGGAGGACAACTAGGTCTCCAGACAGTGACAAACCTCCTCTGGGGAACAAGATGGCCCTAGTTCAGATCTGTTGTCCAAGAAAAGGTGGCGTGTCATCCCATGAGTAAGTCACTGCCATTCGCTCTGAGTCAGGCCTCGCTTTCAGCTTCCTCCACTAGATCTAATTGTGTTAGTATTTGTCATTACAACATCGGGGTCTTGGTTAGCTGCGAGAAGACGTGATTTGATCCATCTTCTGACCTCAGTCCTTTCCACCTTTGTCATTTCTACTCCCTATCTCACTTCGCATTTCTTTTAAGAGGATGCATGTTAGTCCTAGCCAGTTTGGCTCAATAGATAGAGCATCTGCCCATGGACTGAAGGGTCCTGGATTCTATTCTGGTGAAGAGCATGTACCTCAGTTGCAGGCTTGATCCCTGCCCCTGGTTGGGCATATGCTGGATGCAACCAATCAATGTGTCTCTCTCACATCGATGTTTCTCTGTGTCTCTCCCTCCCTTCCATTCTCTCTAAAAATCAATGGAAAAATATCTTTGGGGGAGGATTAACAACAACAAAAAAGAGTATGCATGTCAAATGGCAGGTACTAACCTCCAGCCCCAAAATATGAAAACTAAAAGAATGACAAAATAAAACAAAATGATGGGGGGTAGGATGGGGAATCTGTGGGAGAGTCTATTGTGAATTTCAAAGGGTTTTATGGAATATTGATTCTACTTGCCTCTACAATTAACCACAAAATTAGACACAACTGGGTATGTGTGTGGGGAGCATTTATGTAACCCTTTTAAGCCCTAAAAGATAGCTAACATTTTTTCCAACAAGAACCGCTGTAACAAAAATTCCAGTCAATAAAAGAATATGTGCAGCTCCTCACGCTTCCATCTGACCAAAACTGCATTTCTAGAGTGAAGGCATTCCTCTATAAATCCTATGAATGGAGAAACACCTTTATCTGATCTCAAAAAGCAGATACAGTTATGGAAGTTTTATATAGAAACTCCACAATACAGTGAGAATTAACCTATGCTGGAATTGAAGCAATGATTGAAAAATATGATGAACTCACCACCTGTGTCAGCCATTACACACCCCGGTGTGTATTCAGCGGTTGTATGTTGGTTGTGTTGGAACAGGTTTTCATCTTAGGTTGAAGTGTGTGGGACAAGGTGGCTGGAAAGTCTGTAGATCTTTGCGTTTGATCGACTTTTAAACCTAACACTGTATGATTTCATGTACTTTGTTGAACCCTTCCGAGCTTTGGTTACGTCATCTGTCAAGTAAGAGTCTAACAGTGGTTCTCAACCTTCCTAATGCCGCGACCCTTTAATACAGTTCCTCATGTTGTGGTGACCCCCAATTTCATTGTTACAAATTGAACACAATTAAGCATAGTGATTAATCACAAAAACAATATGTAATTATATATGTGTTTTCTGATGGTCTTAGGCGACCCCTGTGAAGGGGTCGTTTGACCCCAGAGGGGTCTCGACCCACAGGTTGAGAACCGCTTGTGTTAGACTCTAACAGAAGCATTGCAGGGTCATTGTGGGGATTAGGAAGAATGCGCATAAGGCTCAGAGCAGAATGTCTGGCCTGGGGCTGGGCCTCTTCCTGTGGGATGGTTATTCCAGGTTGACAAGATTTCCGACAGGCTGACACGCTGATGCAGTCTGTCCTTCCCATGTCGATGATCAGAGCCCTCCTATTTATTTGAACAACAGCAACAAATTAATGACGTCTGCCTCAGAGGTCTGCAAATGACAGCGTCAGCCAGGAGCCTGCAAAGATAATGATCCCTGGTTCATACCTTATTGCGTCTAATTCAGTGGTCCACTAGGACCTGGGGAGCTGGGCTTTGAAAGCTCCCTGGGAGCCGGCGATGTGCTATTTCTCAATCCACCTAGGTTCAGGGGTGTGCTCACTTCCTGAAAACACACCGGTTGGTATGCTTTTCTGCGTGAGTGTAAGTCATGCTTCAATAAAAGTGTAATGAAAAATAAAATATCTCCCTAGATAATCTTCATGTACAACCAGGTTTGAAGTCACTGACTTTCATCTTATCCTCGCCACATTTAAAAGTCAAAAAATGTCCCGGCCGGTGTGCCTCAGTGGTTGAGCATCAACCTATGAACCAGGAGGTCACTGTTTGATTCCAGGTCAGGGCACATGCCCCGTTGCTGGCTCGATCTCCAGTAGGGGGCGTGCAGGAGGCAGCTGATCGATGATTCTCTTTCATCATCAGTGTTTCTCTCTCTCTCCCTCTCTGAAATCAGTAAAAATCTAAATATGATTTTTTCATCACCGCTGAGAGAATTCTCGGGCAAATATGCTTGGCCAGCGGAAATGTCGCTTCCTGGAACTGTGGAAGCATAGATCTCGACACACATACAGAGCCTCTCCTCTGAGTCTTTCATTGTATAGTTGGGGGACTGAGAGCCAGAACAGGGAGGTGATTCCTGTGGGAGGAATTGGCAAAGTAGACATGAGTCCAGATGACCTATCCTCCCTGTCCTGCCTCTAGGAAGTGCACATCCGTTGTAAAAACATACTACAGTGTAAGAGGCACAAAAACATTGGTCTTTATCCCCTGTCTTCTCACCACTGATGGAGGGAGAGTTTTGACCAAGGCTGAGTGCCTAGAGCGGAAGTAAGGACTCTTGCCTTCCTTTTAGCATCCTACGCTCTGACACACCTTTTACTTCAAGGAATAACAAACCGCAAAAAATAAAGTGCTCCTAGCGTCTGCAAAGCTCTCTCCTCTGTGCGAACTGTTTCTGGAGTTAAAATAACACCCCTCGATTGCTTGGCCCTTGCTCAAACCCCGAGAACAGGAAATAGACCACTAATTGCTTGTTCCCGTTGCTACTCAGATGGGAATTAAAAGCATTAACACTTTGAGCCAAATCTTGCAGATTGTGGACAAAGTGGCATGCTTCTAGTTTTCTTCCTGTCAAGAACGGCTCATTTTCTCCCGAGGAACTCTCACTGCACTGTTTCAGCCAGCATTGAATAATGGGAAGAAATTGCATAGTTTATACTTGGTAAGTATGGCATTTATTTGTAATTTCACTTAAAAGAAGAAGCAGTTAAGACTTATACAAAACATTGATATGTCCAAACACAGGGCATCCAGAGGCAATTGCTGTGTTGTGGCTATGATTTAGTTTCCCATTTGCTACTTTTATTTACTTATTTCAGTTCTGGATAAATACAGTAAGCTACGTTCACAGTGCTATGAGATTTTCCCCCTAGGATGATGAATAAAAAGCAGACAGAAGTACACTGTCAATGTCTTGCAGATGCTAAACAGATAAAATATTGGTCTTAACCAGATGAAACCCTGGGATTTTATCCAATAAGTTAAAATGCTGGGAAAACCATTTTATTTGTTAATAGAGGCCCAATGCACAAAATTTGTGCAAGAGTAGGCCTTCCTTCCCCCAGCTGCCAGCACTGGCTTCCCTCTGGCACCCGGGACCCCTTTTACTTCAAGGAATAACAAACCGCAAAAAATAAAGTGCTCCTAGCGTCTGCAAAGCTCTCTCCTCTGTGCGAACTGTTTCTGGAGTTAAAATAACACCCCTCGATTGCTTGGCCCTTGCTCAAACCCCGAGAACAGGAAATAGACCACTAATTGCTTGTTCCCGTTGCTACTCAGATGGGAATTAAAAGCATTAACACTTTGAGCCAAATCTTGCAGATTGTGGACAAAGTGGCATGCTTCTAGTTTTCTTCCTGTCAAGAACGGCTCATTTTCTCCCGAGGAACTCTCACTGCACTGTTTCAGCCAGCATTGAATAATGGGAAGAAATTGCATAGTTTATACTTGGTAAGTATGGCATTTATTTGTAATTTCACTTAAAAGAAGAAGCAGTTAAGACTTATACAAAACATTGATATGTCCAAACACAGGGCATCCAGAGGCAATTGCTGTGTTGTGGCTATGATTTAGTTTCCCATTTGCTACTTTTATTTACTTATTTCAGTTCTGGATAAATACAGTAAGCTACGTTCACAGTGCTATGAGATTTTCCCCCTAGGATGATGAATAAAAAGCAGACAGAAGTACACTGTCAATGTCTTGCAGATGCTAAACAGATAAAATATTGGTCTTAACCAGATGAAACCCTGGGATTTTATCCAATAAGTTAAAATGCTGGGAAAACCATTTTATTTGTTAATAGAGGCCCAATGCACAAAATTTGTGCAAGAGTAGGCCTTCCTTCCCCCAGCTGCCAGCACTGGCTTCCCTCTGGCACCCGGGACCCAGGCTTCCCTCACAGCCCTGGCTTCGTCCAGAAGGTCGCCTGGAAGGACGTCCGGAAGGACGTCTGGTCTAATGAGCATATTACGCTTTTATTATTATAGATATCACTCTGGAAGGACATAGTAAGAAAAATATGCACACTGTAAATAACTGGATTGAGAGGAAAAAGAATGAGTCAGAAGTGATGTAGTGAATGTCAGTTCGATCCTCATGGTTATCCTTCAAGGTTAGAATAACGTGCCCATTTTTCAGATGAGGAAATGAAGGCCCCGAAAGGTTAGAGAGCTGGGAATCATGCGGGTCTTTTTAAAAAGCCACATCCTCTCCCGCACACCTCCCTGGTGATGTGAACAACATTCAGAAATCTTTATAGAGGCCTCAGATGCAGTGATGACCAGAAGGCACAGCCAGGCAAGGAAGTCAGGCGCTATGAGGAATCACTGGACAGTGAGATGGATATTGTCACGGGGAGGAAGGCCAAGTGGCAATGGACACAACTCACAGAGAATCTTAGAAAAGCACATGTCTGTGGCGTGTGCAGCAGAACTCCTGGGAAGCGAACACCTTGACCTGTATTCACCTTCATTGGTGAAACTGCTGACACTCTGCTAAGCTCATTTTACATGGACATCATTTTAGTGTCACAAGTCTTATTATTTTTTAATCCTCACCCGAGGATATTTTTCCATTGCTTTTAGATAGAATGGAAGGGAGGGGGAGAGGCAGAGAGAGAAACATCGATGTGAGAGAGACACATCGATTGGTTGCCTCCTGAATGCTGGTGATTGAGCCTGCAACTGAAGCCCATGCTCTTGCCCAAGAATCGAACCCAAGACCCTCTGGTGTGCCGGCTGATGCTCTAACCACTGAGCCAAACCAGACAGGACTCAAGCCTTATTTTTATAGATGGTTTGTAATGTGTCGAATGTTGGGGACAGATTTGGCTCGGGGAGTGGCCGTGCGGGGCTCACCACCTTGTGTGCTCTATTCAAGAATGAGCCGTGGTTGTCGTCGGTCCCCGGGAAGGGAAGCTGACCCATTGCTTACTTATACTATCTGGTCAATTACACATTGATTTCCTCTTTGCAGTTGGTTACGCTTATCTGGTTGAGTCACTGTCAAGCTCATCCTGTTTGCAGCTGCATCTTAACATTTAACATTTAGCAAGACAGCATTTAGTAGGAACAGCCCAGACCTGAGACCCTTGTCCTATCGCACACGAGCACCAGTGAGGAGCGTCGCCGTAAATCCACTCGCAGCTGAGAGAGCTGTCAGGGTGTTCCACACTCAAGCCTTTTGCACAGGACCTTCTCCACCCCACAGAGCCACTTCTTCTTCTTTCTCATCGCTGCTATTCAACCAGTTTGCACAAGTGGATTTGGGAGAGGAAGGGGGGTATCTGAGGACAGACCCTCCTGGAAATAGTCCCTGTGAAGTACTGAGGCTGGTTAGACTTGAGAAGCAATTTAACAATAAAGTAAGGAGTTAGAAATGTACAGAAGTGTCAGAATGACTGCTGGCTGGTTTCTTATTCCCCAGGGTGTCCTATGCAAAGGTTGTGGGGCTCAAATGCGGAGTGCTGGGAGGCCCTCCTCTTCTCCATCTCATATCATTCAGTTACATTAGTGGTGGGCGCAGGCTGGCGCCCTGAGCACCTTTCCAGCCCTGCCTTCTCTTCCAGGGCACATGTGAGCCAACACTCTCCCCTCTGCCATGTGCTGTGCACTGGGGTCCATCAAACCCCAAGTTCTTGGTTTGGGCCCAGAAAGCGAGAAGGGCCGTTTGATGTTGGCCTGGACCACCTGCATGGCCCAGATTCCCAGAGGCCTCACCAGGCAGGTTTGGGCCAGTCTCAGCTCAGACTCCTAAGAAAAAGGATCCTTGACTTCTCCATCCTCCACACTCCCTGGTGCACATCACCCTTGGAAGCAGGTCCCATGCAATCTAGTAACAACACCACTTCCCTTCTCACTGTGGCCACCAGCCTCCCCGCAATGATTTGTCAAAGGAAACAGAAGCTGCCCCTCCATTCCTGTGCACAGCTGTCAAACGCGCCAGCGCCACCCTCTTGATGTTCAAAGCTCAGTTGTGCCATCTGCCCGGTGAGAGAGGACAGAGGGAGGGTCACAGACCCCGGCCTGGCAGTCTGCACAGAAGGACCAGCGAGGGAGAAGGGCTGGGGAGCTTGGCTGGCTTCCCAATCTCTCATTTCCACAGCACCACAGTGATTTTAATTAAATACTCCCCCGACTGACTCAGCGGCTGACAAAGCCCAGTGCAGAGCCATGATACATAGAGTGTTAATGGAGGCGGTCAAACTGGAAGGCTGCAGCTGGAGTCCACCAGCAACTTATCACCTGCCAGCCCCAGAGCCAGCAACTGCCCCAGCCTTCCTCCTCCTCAGCAGCACTCCCGGGGGGCTGCCTGGAGGCGGCGAGCTGTGTGTTCTCAAAGCCTCTCCAGAGAGACACTCTTCTGGACTCCACTGGTCTCAGTTGGGATCCTTTACCAGGCACCTACAGGGAAAGTGGCTTCATTCACCCATGAAGTTTCCCTCCTGGTTTTTGCATAGCCGAGGCCAGAAGCTGACGCCGGAGGGCTCTCAGCAACCCCTGGAAAAGACAGAGAATAACTCTCAAAGAGACCACAGTGCAGAGAGACCCACAGCCGGAAGCAGAGCCGCCACGACCAAGCTGCAAACCTGCGAGCAAAAATAAACGCCTAGAGCTGTATGCCAAGAGATCCGGGGGCTACTGCTACACAGCAGTGGCTGGTGAATCCAGGCTCCCACGGAGCAGGACAGGAAGGAGGACAGAGGGATCCTCAGTTTTTGGATTCCCCCATCTCCCTGGGAACCCTCCTGGTCCTCTGGACCCAGTATTCCACCAGGTGGGAAAATAGGCCCCTCTTTTCAGGAACAACTGTCATCTGCCCCCTCTCTCCGTTGCCCATGCCTAGACTAGACGGAGGAGAAAGCGTTGGCTGAGCAGTGATTCCTCCAGTTCTCCCATCTGACACGCAAACCTTTACCTTTTCTATTCTCTGACTCTGTTAGCATAACTTCCCCCTGGAGCAGGACAGGAAGGAGGACAGAGGGATCCTCAGTTTTTGGATTCCCCCATCTCCCTGGGAACCCTCCTGGTCCTCTGGACCCAGTATTCCACCAGGTGGGAAAATAGGCCGCTCTTTTCAGGAACAACTGTCATCTGCCTTCTCTCTCCGTTGCCCATGCCTAGACTAGACGGAGGAGAAAGTGTTGGCTGAGCAGTGATTCCTCCAGTTTTCCCATCTGACACGCAAACCTTTACCTTTTCTGTTCTCTGACTCTGTTAGCATAACTTCCCCCGGGGCAAAGGTGACATCCCTAGAAACCACAGAGAAAAAGGGTGAGTGCGTCAAACTCTTACACACCCGTGGGAGAGGGCAATGAGATGGAAAGGATGTAGGAAGCACTTGGTAAACTTCATTCCTTTTTAATTTGATTCATAAATGCAACAAATACTTGTCGAGAACCTACTGGGAAGTTGACCATAATATAGGATACAATCTATATTATAAAAAGCCAGTGGCCACAGCACCGTAATGCCGAAGCGACCAAATGACCGGTCACCAGGAGGTGCATTGATGGATCCCGCAGCAGCGGTGGGCGGGACTCTGGGTCCCGCGGTGCCGGTGGCAGAACCTCTGGGTCTCGCGTGATTTCACGAGCTGGACCTCTAGTATAGATATAATATAGGATACCCAGATAAATTTGAATTTCAAAACAACACTTCTTCCAAGTCCCCGACTAAGGGGACAACACATTATATCTCCCTCTCCCTCTCCCTTCTTCTTTCTCTTAAAATCAATGGAAAAATCATTTAAGAAAAGAATACCGAGAACACAGGTATCCTGTGCCCTGTTTCACCTATTGTTAACATTTTACCTTATTTCCTTCATCATTTGTCATTTGTACTCTCTCTCCATATGTACACACACGTATATGTTAATATATGCATCGAGAGAAACATTGATCAGCCGCCACCTGCACACCTCACACCGGGGATCGAGCCCACAACCCAGGCACGTGCACTTGAAGATAAGTCACGTACATCATGGTCTTTAACACGCAAACACCTCAGTCTGTATTTCCTAAGAATAAGGCTATTCTCTTATATAACACAGTACAGTTAGCAGCTTCCTGAACATAACAGGATGCAATAGCTTAACCCACTGCTCCTGTTCCTGTTTTGTCAGTTGACCCAATTCTGGTCTTCACAGCATCTCCCTCCACTATGGGATCTGGCCCAGGGTCAGGCTTTGTACTCAATTACAGATCGCTAGCCTCCTTTACCCTGGAACATTTTACAGCCTTTCTTTGTCTTATAAAAATAACACCATAGCAACACAAGTTTAAGGCAGAAACGTTGATGTGTGTATGAAAATCTCTGAATGTGCTTCGTCTGTACACGTCTAAAGCACTCAGCTGAACAATAGAGCCAGGAATTGTGTTAAAAGCCTTTTCCTGCGGCCTCTTGGCTCATTTTCTCTAACTGCCTCTCCTTTGCTCATTTATCTCTCTACTCACTTTTCTTCTTTCTATCATATTAGGGCCTCTTTCCTGTGTGTCCCCAGAGCACTGTAATTGACTCTTAGTGAAACGCACTGTCCTGATCAGTTTATGGGTCTGAATCTCTCACCAGGCTGAGATGCCACAGCTGCTGGGAACTACCTATGTCCATATCTCATTCTGTCCTTAGGACTCAGCAAGTCCCTGGCAGGTAGTAGGCAGTAAACAGAGATACAGAAGGATACACGAGTGAATGAATTCAAATCTATTGACATGCGTTTCTGGGGAAGGCAGTGTACTGTTGGGGAGTGCTCAGTTCTGGTATTCAGGTAAACTATGGAGTCTTAGCATGTGTATAACTGGTAAGAACATTGGCTTATTCTGTTACCTACAAATGATTAGCTCCACCTATGATCACGGTCAATACAATGGTATCTAAATGAAAACAGAGTAATTAATGAAACAAAACCACATGTAGGGGGAAAATTCAATCTTGTTTAAATTAACACAGATGAAAAAACCGGGTATAAAATTGGAGCACCAGATGGTATCAATACATTACACTAATTTTCTATTCACATATTCAATTATAGTTTAAGTAAAAGCTAATATGGGTAATTTATCTCACGGTGTTTGTATGTACCGTCTGATGATAAATTTCCACAATGTCCAATTTACCCACCGATCTTCCTGCACAATTACTGAGCCAACGGGGCATGCCTGCAGGCTGCTGGCTCCTCTGGACACTAGGACGGGGGGTCGCAGGGCAGGAGGTCAGCACCGACTTCTGTCTCCCAAGCGTGTGGGTGTCAGATAAACACAGGACGCCCAGGTAAATTTGAATTTCAGGTAAACAAATGCCATTTTTTTACTCCAGCTGCATCCCAAGTATTGCATGAAACACTAAAATAAAATGTACCAAAAACACAGACATCACCACATGCTGGTGAGGACGTGGGGCAACAGGAACTCTCATCCATGGCTGGTGGGTGCAGAATGGTGCGGCCACTTTGGAAGATAGTCTGGCAGTTTCTTACAAAACTAAACATACTATTAACATAGGATTAGCAGTTGTACCTCTTGGTGTTTACCCAAACATTGGCCTTTAAAATGTCCTCATCACTAACTTGCATCTTATTTATCTGCTCAAATTGGCTGGTCCGTTTGGATAATTGACTCAACTTTCTGGCTCTGACTGCAGGCTGCTGGCTCCTCTGGACACTAGGACGGGGGGTCGCAGGGCAGGAGGTCAGCACCGACTTCTGTCTCCCAAGCGTGTGGGTGTCAGATAAACACAGGACGCCCAGGTAAATTTGAATTTCAGGTAAACAAATGCCATTTTTTTACTCCAACTGCGTCCCAAGTATTGCATGAGACACATACTAAGATAAAATGTACCAAGAACACAGACATCGCCACATGCTGGCGAGGACGTGGGGCAACAGGAACTCTCATCCATGGCTGGTGGGTGCAGAATGGTGCGGCCACTTTGGAAGATAGTCTGGCAGTTTCTTACAAAACTAAACATACTATTAACATAGGATTAGCAGTTGTACCTCTTGGTGTTTACCCAAACATTGGCCTTTTAAATGTCCTCATCACTAACTTGCATCTTATATATCTGCTCAAATTGGCTGGTCCGTTTGGATAATTTACTCAACTTTCTGGCTCTGATATGCTCCTGGGGTTCTGCTCCAAGAAACTTTATGATTCAGGAGTTACAGACTCAGGGGAGAGGTCTGTCTTCACTTGTGTCTCTAGCCCCAGTGGGTCAAGGCCGGAGGACTGGACATAGGGCAGTGGAGAGGAATACAAAAAAGGTTCAAACCGTCAGGAAACTTCTGAATGCATTATTCACATAGATGCAAGATATGCTTTTTCTCATTAAAATCAATGCCATAGCTCTAGATCATATTTGGAAAATTTTTCCATTTTAGTAACAGGTATTAAGTATAAAATTGATGAAAACCACAGAAGAGAGAGAACTCAGGGGTTACATGAGGCAACCAACTGCATCGAATTTGTAAACTGAAGAAGTAATTATTTCTTCAAATGATTCTTTTTGGAGTTCACTCAAAATCAGCATCCACAGAGCACCCAATCAGTTCTAAATAACAGGGTTTGGGATTTTACTGGAGTCCAGACATGGTGTTTATCATTTGTGGCGGGTTTGTTTTTCAGAGGAATAAATCAGCCTCGAATCAAATATTTACACTTATTCTTCAGATATGTCTTGGCCTAATGATCCCCAATGTTTTCACTGTAGCATGGAATTCAACATTTTTTTTAAAAAATCTTGCCTCTTTGTACATAGAATTTTCTTTCTTTTGGGGGACTAATGTTAACCAGGATACTGGTCTTGGGATCAGAATGAGAATCAACCCAGATCATATCTGGAGGATCTGCTTTATAATTAACTAGAGGCCAGGTGCACAAAGTCCGTGCACAGGTAGGGTCCCTAGGTCTGGCCCGCAATCAAGGTGGATCGGGGCCTTCTGGCTGCCGGCTGGGGCCTCCATTCCCCGGCTGCCCACTGCCGCCCGGGCCTTCCTTCATTCCGAACTGCCCCCTGGTGGTTAGTGCATGTCATAGCAAGCTATCAAACTCCTGGTCTCCTGGTCGAACTCCCGAGGGGACACTTTGCATATTAGCCTTTTATATATATAGATTCTTAAAGCCATGCACAGCATACGTTACAATGCATAAAACCTGGCCTTTGAAATAAAACATAAAAACTGAATTCGAAACATCTACAGGAAATCACGTAACCGATTATATTATTTTAATGCTCTAACTGTGGTCAAAGGCAGCCAATGGCTTTGTCATCAATTAGGCAAGCTTTTAAGGGAAATTCTTACAAAATGGCATGTATGGATTGACAACTGAGCAATTTTCCTGCTGTGCTTTAGACAGAGGCGCCAGCTCAATGAGGTGCTGTTGAAATGACTGAAAGCCACCTGCTGCCCATTGCCACTCCCCGGCAGGAAAGCCAGCCTTCTCATGGATTATCGCTGCTGGTCGCAGAGAAGAAATGGCCGCGGCACGAGGTGCTGACTGCATTTAACTGGTCGGGGGGCTTTGCATCCTGGCTTTTGGAAAATGCACAGGGACACAGAGATGCCAAGTGACAGGAAGGAGACAGGGAAGCTGTGACAAAGGACAGAGACATTTATTCATAGTAAACCAGGGAGGGAGCACCAGGCTGAGCACTCCCTTTTTAAAAAAGTACATTTTTAAACATTTTTATCGATTTGAGAGAGAGAAACATTGATGTGTCTCAAGAGACACATGGATTGGTTACCTCCTGCACGAGCCCTGACCAGGGCCTGGGATCGAGCCTTCAACCAAGGTACATGCCCTTGACCGGGAATTGAACCCTGACCCTTCAGTCCGAGGGCCGATGCTCTAACCACTTAGAAAACTGGCCAGGACTGGTGTTTTATTCTTAAGACTCCTTTTGGGCTAATCCTTAAGAAGTAACCTAGCAATAGGCTGGTATTTCAGGACGCATTACAGGGTGCCACTCAAGGTCATGCAGGTGAAGCAGTGGGCCTCAGGGGGTGACATTCCAATGTAAGCCTGAGGAGGACGCCCTGGACTTGTGCACACGCTATCTGCAAGAAGGTGTTTAGGGGTTCATGTTTTTTGCCTCTCTAATCCTAGTCCCAGAATTTTATCTGAAGAAATAATTCTAGCCCAGCGGGCAGGCTCAGTGATTGAGCATCGACCTATGAACCAGGAGGTCACAGTTTGATTCCCTGTCAGGGCACATGCCCAGGCTGCGAGCTCGATCCCCAGTAGGGGGCATGCAGGAGGCAACTGATCAATGATTCTCTCTCATTATCTATGTTTCTATCTCTCCCTCTCCATTCCTCTCTCAAATAAAAAAAAATTTTAAAAAGAAATAAGCTACAGAAGAAAAAATGTATTAACTCTCTCTCTCTTTCTTTCTCCCCCTTCCTCCCTCCTTTTCACTATCTAAAAATCAATGGGAAAAATATCCTTCGGTGAGGATTAGAAAAAGAAGAAAAGAAAAAAAAATACCCGGCAATCTCATTCTCCTGCTTAACTTCTTATTTAAGGAATTCATTAAGGATATAAGGACAGAATATTTAAAATAAAAGTAAAATTGCTTCATTCCTTTATAAAACTCATGAGTAGGTGACAGTATAGTATGTAAGATAATTTTTTAGAGAAAATTAATCTGTGAATTTAGTTAGAATTTTCAAAGAATAAACATTTCAAGAGAATTTAAAAGGATGTAAATAAAGATAAAAGAAGAAACAAATTTAGACAAATATACAAAAATATTTGAAATAATAAATAAATATGACTACATCTGGAAAACCTTAGCATAATAAATAGATTGTTGGTAAATCTAACAAATGAAACACAGAGAAAAATAATTAATGAACCATTTAAAAATGAGAAGAGTAAACAACTAATATAAAAGAGATGAACTTCATATAAATATTACATTACATTAAAATTTAAAAAGGCAATGAATTATGTCTTATTAAAAGCCATAAATACCAGTATGCATGAATAAAATAAAAAAACCTAGGCAGATTAAGACCAGAAAGAAAAAAATGGACAGATATACAGTTTATAAAAAATATATTGGTTAAGAAAAAAAGCAGAATCTCATTCTTAAGTTGTTTTAGACATTCAATAAATAAGTCATCTCTTGTTACAGAAACAAATTGACGGCAAAAATAGAATCAGATGATGAAATGCTTTTCATAAGGCAAATTCACTGTGATCCCCAAACTTAGAGAAAATAACATAAAATTTAAATGTGTAATACCTGTAAACTGCTCATTTTATAACATTAATTGGAGAAAGCTAGAATCAAAATTGTGTATATAGTATGATTTCAGTCATGTAACAAAACTACACATTACAAAAAATGAATCTGGGAAGGAAAAATGTCAAAATATTAGGAATGCCTCACTCTGATTTGAGTGAGTGATTTCCTTTTACTCTTCAAAGATTTCTTAATTCTCACTGCAAGTTGATGGGTGGTAAGGACTGTTATGGGTGAATTATGTACCCCTTAAAATCACGTATTGAAGTCCTAACTCTCAGTATCTTCCTAACTGTATATAGCGTCTTTAGAGAGGTGATTTGTTGTGCATTATTAACCGGTACACCAAATGTGCATTATTAACTGGTATGCCAAGTGTGCATTATTAAATGGTACATCAAATCCACATTACTAAACGGTACATCAAATCTGCATTATTAAATGGTACCTCAAATCCGCATTATTATCCGGTACCTCAAATCTGCATTACTGAACAGTACATCAAATCCGAATTACTAAATGGTACATCAAATCTGCATTATTAAACAGTACACCAAATCTGCATTCTTAAACAGTACCCCATATACATTAAAATGAGGTCCTTAGGGTGGGCCCTAATCAAATTGGTGTCCTTAGAAGAGGAGATTAGGACACAGAGACACAGAGAAAAGACCGTGTGAAGATATAGGGAGGTGACAACAATGTCCAAGCCAAGGAGAGAGGTCTGTAACAGATCTTCCCTGCAGCCCTTGACAAGAACCAACCCTGCTGACACCTTGGTCTTGAACTTCTAGCCTCAGAAACTATGAGAAAATAAATTTCTGTTGTTTAAGCCACCCAATCAATGAAACTTTGTTAATATAGCCCTGAGGGTCCTCCCTCCCTCCCAGATTCTTTCTTCCTTGATGGATCAAAATAATTTCATTGAAAAATATTGAGAAAAAATTTAAAAATATGTGTTACTTTTACATGTTTTTTCATAACACTGCTTGTCAATAACTTGATTTATTGGGGAGTGATTTGAATTACTGGGCGTTGTATTGGTAATATTATAATCAGCATTTGGAACCAGCAACTCAAGCTAGGGAAAGCCACTGGGCTAGTCACAAGGCAATTCTGTAAGTGGCTTTGAGCTTTGTTCATTGGGAACAAATGTGGAAAGAACCGGGGAAAGTTTTTGTACCAATAATAGTGTCAGAAAAACAGAAGGAAAAATAAGTTGTTACTCACATATCCACTCCACTGGATTAAACTGGACCGCCCAGTGATGTCAAGTTTTTATAGCTGCTCTTTCATAGCCATAAAAATACCTTTGCTTGCTACTCCTGAAGGGAAAATCATGTTGTTATTGCCAGGTTGAAACTCTAAAGCACAAAGCATCTTTATACCCGTTGAACCAGTTGCCTTTATGATTCAATTCTTGGCAACACAAACATTTGGCAGACTCCTATAGTGGCAATGAAATTTGGTTATGCACAGGGAGACTCCTACAAGGATCCAGTAGACTGTTCAGACCCTGCAGATTTCTGAACACATCAGAGCACCAGGCAGGTGACTTTGAGGCTAGACTCATTGATGGAAACTTTACATCCACAAAGAAATATACTCTCTTCCATCATCCCTCTAAATCCACCTTTTTATTTTCATAAACGCATATTAGCAGAGGGATGCTTGTGCAAGATGAAGAAAACACCAGTGTGAGCAGGTGGGCAGTGGCCCATGACCCCTGTCCTCTTTGAGGAGGGGGTGGCTAGGACTACAGAGGCTCGGGTGAAAAAGGTGAAGGGCTTAAGAAGTACGGATTGGTAGTTACAGGACAGTCATGGGGTTGTACAGCATAGGGAATGGAGTCAATCATATTATAACTACTAGAGGCCCGATGCACGAAATTCGTGCAAGAGTAGGCCTTTCTTCCCCCGGCTGCCGGCACCGGCTTCCCTCTGGCACCTGGGACCCGGGCTTCCCTCGCAACCCCGGCTTGTGTGAGCAGGTGGGCAGTGGCCCATGACCCCTGTCCTCTTTGAGGAGGGGGTGGCTAGGACTACAGAGGCTCGGGTGAAAAAGGTGAAGGGCTTAAGAAGTACGGATTGGTAGTTACAGGATAGTCATGGGGTTGTACAGCATAGGGAATGGAGTCAATCATATTATAACTACTAGAGGCCCGATGCACGAAATTCGTGCAAGAGTAGGCCTTTCTTCCCCCGGCTGCCGGCACCGGCTTCCCTCTGGCACCTGGGACCCGGGCTTCCCTCGCAGCCCCGGCTTCGTCCGGAAGGTTGTCTGGTCTAATTAGCATATTATGCTTTTATTATTATAGATGTATGGTGTCAGGTGGATACTAGGCTTATCAGGGAAATCACTTTGTAAGTTATACAAATGTTTAACCACTATACCTGAAACTAATATATCGTATGTCAACTATAATAGAAAAATTATCAATTAAAAGATAGTTCAAAGTAAGATCATTGTGGTATTAAGAAGCTGGAAAGAGGCATGGAAAGGGCCTTAGCCAACTAAATATTAGGATGTATATACAACCAAAACCGGGTAAGCGGTATGGCACTGACACCGAAGGTAACATATAAACCCTCAGAATTGATCAGTATGTGACACATTGCTTAAGTAATTACCATGTGAATTAGTAGTGATGAGATAGTAAGTTGAGAAGGGGAGAGTGAATTTATGTTTGTACATTATGCTATGAACCTAAATAAACTCTGGCTACATTACCGAGTTAAGCAGATTTTAAATTTTAGTTCTAAAAACATACTCAAAGTACAGTAATTAGGAACATTTGATCAAGACCTTTTCAGCATGAAGCTGGAAAAAAATACTAAATCAAAGAAGGACCATTTCAAATACATAAAACATTTTAAAACATACTAATCTGATAAGAAAAAAATAAAATTTAAAAGTACACAATATGAAAAATTTGCCCGAAATTTGGTAAAACTATCAACAAATTAATATTTGTAACACATTATGAGCTCACTCAATTTTTGTTTGTTTTGTTAATCCTCAACTGGTTGCCTCCTGCATGCATCCCAACCAGGGGTGGGGTACAAACCCGCACCCCAGGTATGTACCCTTGACTGGGAATCAAACCTGAGACCCTCAGGGTGCGGGCCGATGCTCTAACCACTGAGAACACCGGCCAGGGCAAGCTCATTCGATTTATAAAGGAAACAGGCAGACTCCTTAGCTAAATGGGCCCAGATAAAGCGAGTGTTTTGTTGAGTGTTTTCATTGAGCCAGGCATTTATTTCTATTAGCTCATGTATATTTATATCAGAGCATCACAACTCTATGAGACAGAGGTATTAATATCTAAACAACGCCAGGGCACCATTTTGATGACCAAAATTTGAAGTAATAATAATAGTGAAAGCTTTAAAGAATTGATATAAATATTTTAAAAATCGATGTACAAGTAGTGCATGTGAAGAACTTTGACCCTTTGACCCAGTAATCTCTCTTATTCTTGAAAGTTCATCCTAAAGAAATGTCATCAGAAGGAAACATAAGTATCATTTGTTAATTCACCTTTAAATATTTGTTCGTGCCTATTGCCTACCAGATTCTGTGCTGGGGTCTGGGGGTGGGGAATGAAGGTGAACAAGAAATTCATTCCACAAAAATCTTCATTTCAGCCCTCACTGTAATGATGAAAACTGCAAACAACCTTTAATGATGAATAATGGAGAGTTATTTTAGATATGATGGTACATTAACTTGCATAAACATAGCTAAATATTAAAATTACATCTCGAAATTACACAGGAAAAAGGTCATTTTCATGACACAGTGCTAACTTAGAAATATTAAATTTTGCATATGGTCTGTTGCAATAATAAATATGTATTCATAAAGGCAAAAGCTAGAAAGTATATGCTAATAAGAAAAGTTATATTAAGGTCTGGAGATTATGGGTGACTTATTTTACAAAATTAATATTAGTGCTATGTAGCTTTTTCAATGAGAACTGGAAAGGAGAGTAAGAATTCCTGTAACCAGGGAGTGATCGTGGGAGAGATTAATAATTGATTACAAAGGGGTTCCAGACATGCAAGTCTCTGTAACAGCTCACAGAATAACAAACAGAACTTGCAAGATGTGAAGATATTCCTGCCTTATCCAGACAGGAGAGAGATGTTAGAAGATGCCGTAAAGAGTTGCATTGAAATGTCATCCATATAATACCGTAATTACTCAGAAATTACTGGCTTTTAAGTCCCACTAATAATACAGTGCTTGCTAAGGGTTGTCAAATATAATCTTATCTAGGATTCCCAGGGTCACTTATTTAGCATAAAAATGTATTTTAACACACTTATAAAAATGATAAAACACTTCAATGAGTCTCCCTCCTACTCCCAGATATCTAGCTCTGTTATTTGCTCTTAAATCAACTGACCTGCCACTTAGAAGCATGAGCCCTGGTCCCTCTGGCTTTTTTCTAGAACCATATACCCCTTTGCTGCCGTTCTGGTTCCAATACCTTGATGTTCTTGAGCCTAGCCTTCTGTCATCAAGAGAGAAACAGTGGGAAAATAAGAAAAATGTTCCCCAGGGCAAGGTCTAACATGGACTTCCCTGCATTGCACAACATGAACTCGCCTTGTGAGCAGAGGAAATAAACATGGCTTAGCAGCCCGGCCGGTGTGGCTCAGTGGTTGAGCAGCATTCTGTGAACCAGGAGGTCACGGTTCCATTCCCTGTCAGGGCACATGCTCGGGTTTCAGGATCGATCCCCTTGTGGGGTGTGCAGGAGGCAGCATATCGATGATTCTCCCTCATCATGGATGTTTCTAACTCTCCCTCTCCCTTCCTCTCTGGAATCAATAAAAACTATATTTTTTAAAGAAGTCTAAGCAAGGACAAGCTTTCCCCCCAACTTCGGTGGTATCAGGAGCGAGTTCAACAAAGAAAAACAGTGTGTCAGTGAGGTTGACAGTACAGTTTCTGTGGTCCTGGGTGCTGCTCGGCGGCTTCACTAGACGTCAGAGTCAGGTGTAGATCTCGCGATATCCCGCACTTGGCCCCATAAACGGGAAGACAGACTGGATCTGATCAGGGGCTGTGGCCCCTATAAAATACTGGCAGAATGAACACATCACAGCCAGTCTAAGATGCTAGCCTTTGTCCGGGTCCAATTTCTGCTCTGCACTGGTTTTGTGGTTGGAGTAAAGCTTGGTTCTGTAATTACAAATGATACTTGTATCTTTCCCAAATAAACCTACATTGACCCATTGGTTCTGGCATCAGTTCAGAATCGCCTTGATTGTTTTCCTTTTTGATCAATAATATATTGGTCACAGATTCCCACCTGCCTCGGATGAGGACTGGTGGACCCCTCAGAGCCCATGAGCAACAGGACTTGGTCCAGTATTGCCTCTGGCCTCATGCTTCCCCTGTTGGGAATGGTGACTGGTATTGCCTCTATGACGTCATTCCTTGGTTCTCTTGTGCTAAAATCAGCTACTGCTTCCCATCATGCACTTGCCTTTCATGTTAGAGTCTGCATGCCAATAGCCCGGTGAAGCTGGGCATTCAGGAGGCTTTCAAGAAATTTCATTTCTAACATGAAACAGAATAGTCAGACCAGCACATTGCTCTCTGAATTCCGGGGGAGGTTTGCGCATGCTCTGTAGGTGGTCCAGGCTGCATTTGAGAGGGGTCTAGTATTTCTTGCATTACTTGTTACATACACCAGTAGAGAGCCTCAAAGAAGGCTTTTACTGATTAAATATTTACCATTAAGGACTTGACAACAACCCCACCACCTCTTAAGCATTCAGATAAGAGACGAAAGTGTCCCAGAGGAGGGAAACCCGGGAAGTAAGAGGTGCATGTCTAGCAATTCCCTTAATGTGTCCTTTATGACCCCGGAAAACGAGAGAATATTTGGTCTGCAATATGTTTCTCACCTTTGTTTTTTGAAGTCCCTACTTAGAAAATCCTTGACAGTCATCAACAGAGAGCAACCCATTTTCCATTTTTGCGAAACTGAGATAAAGAGTTGCCCAAATGGACAAGAAAATAGTCAAGAGTTCCAGAAAGATTCCACGGAGAAGCTCTTGGCACACATTCACCGTCTATCCATCCAGCCCCCAGACGTGAGCTGGGTGCATGCACTCTAGTAAGCAACGGACTCACCACGATGGAGACTAGAGGACGTGTCGCCTTGAAAGTGACGTGCATTTTACCAAGATGGGCACACAGACCGTGGCAACACCGCAAGGAGCCTGTGCAAGTGTCCCAGGTCTTCAGGGAAGGTGCCGGGTGGGCGTGGTCATGTTCTCCTGGGGAGGCCAGAAGAGGGGTCTGGTCAGTAGTGGTGTAGGTACAGAATTGGGAAAATGGTTTCCCAAAGCCGCCTGTTAGGACAAGCAGGAAAGGCCTTCAGGTGTAAGAGGAAAGAGAAGCAGGAATCAAATTCAGGTTTGGAGGATCTGAAGCATATGCGTTATCACAGCACTCTGAGAAAACAGATTCCAGATTATTATTTTTTTTAATGGTAGGCCCAGCCTGTGTGCTCAGTGGTTGAGCGTCGATCCATGAACCAAGAGGTTGCCGGTTCGATTCCTGGTCAGGGCACATGCCCAGGTTGTGGGGTAAATCCCTGGTAGGGGCTGTGCAGCAGGCAGCCAATCAGTGATTCTCATCATTGATGTTTCTATCTCTCTCTCCCTCTCCCTTCCTCTCTCTGAAATCAATAAAAACATATTTTTTAAAATGGTAGGGCCCCTTCATGTACACGAGGCTAGCTTACTGAGCCAAGCAGATTGGTCTTTGTCCCTTACTACCTCTAAGGTTGTTAGGAAAATCACTTCATTTTCCTAAACATCAGTTTCTTCAAATAATACCTACTTTGAATAGTGCCTCCTCCAAATAACACCAACTTGTAGAATTGGAAACAGCAACCCAATTTTCCTTTGGGGGAAATTTTGCCCTGCCTACCCTCAGGAAATGTCGGTCTTGACTCAAGTTTTCAGTATTTGCCGAGACCTACACACTGGGACCCTTGCTCCCTACCTGTAATTCACAACTTTTTGTTCCTTTTCTCTTTCCCATAACCCCCTGGTTCTCAACCTTGGATGCTAATTAGAGTCACCCGGGGGAGCTTTTAGCCATCCTAATGCCCAGTTTGCTGAGAGGGGGGATTGTGGGAAGAAAAGAATACTTAGTTTATAGGTGAGGAAACCAGGAGGCAGAAACGCAATGTTTTCTTAAAGCTGAGAGACACTTGAGACCAAGTCCGGTTCTCCTGATTCTCATTTCAGTGCCCTTGCTGCATGAATGCTGCTGTTTCTTCCTATTTGTTTGGGCTGATCCTGTCTCTATTATTATAAAACTAGAGGCCCGGTGCATGAAAATTCATGCACTCTGCGAGGGGTAGGGGGGGTCCCTCAGCCTGGCCTGTGCCCTCTCACAGTCTGGGAGCCCTCAGGGGATGCTCTACTGATGGCTTAGGCCCACTTCCTGCTGACTATTCGCCGGCCCCGCCCCCTGCCAACTGGTTGTTCTGCCGTTCGGTTGATTTGCATATTATGCTGTTATTATATAGGATAATTTCTCTGAGCACAGGCAATTTCTTCTGCTTGATTCATACCTTCCCACAATGCCTAGCAAAGGTTGTGTACACAGTGGGCATTTAAGGAAGCATTGACATACTGACTGTGTACTCTACAAGAGGCTCAGAAGAAGACAGCAAATCCCTTTTCTGATGCAAGATGGGCAACAATTAATAAACATTTCTCTTGTACAGTTAAGGTGTTTTAGGAAGAAGGAGACAGCCAAAATTGGTAAGGACTATAATCAGTTTTTAAAATGCCACTCACTATATTTTCCAAAAATGTCATAAAAGTGCAAACTTTATCTCTGAGTGTCCTCATGCAAATTTTCTGATGTGATATGCATGGAGACAAACTAAACCCTAAGCGTTATCTCTCAAACTTCCTGTAGAGAATTTCAAATGCTCCCCCAAGTTTTCTTAAAAAGGTTAAGAAAAACAATCAATAGATCAGATGAGTAGAGAATAAGAATGTTTATGGCCGGCTGGTATGGCTCAGTGGTTGAGCATCAACCTATGAACCAGGAGGTCACCATTCAATTCCCAGTCAGAGCACATGCCTGGGTTGCAAGCTTGATCCCCAGTAGGGGGTGTGCAGGAGGCAGCCGATCAATGATTCTGTCTCATCATTGATGTTTCTATCTCTCCCCCTCCCTTCCTCTCTGAAATCAATAAAAAATATATTTTTTAAAAAAAGGACAGATGAAGCTGGGCTGTCCATTTTCCTTCTTCCTGCCACTGATACTGATTGACATGTTTTGTGAACAAGAGACAAAAGGTCTGAGGACTGAGAAACTCAACAGGTTGAGGATGGCAAAAGCAGAAACATAAAGAGTTAGGGTTCTTGACACCATTACTGTGTCTCACACTGGCCCCGAACTGTCTACCTTTACATAATTAAAGGCATTTATCGTGCAGTTCACTAGAAACTGGGTGTTCTGCTGCTCACAGCTAAATTAATTCCTAAGTGATATCTGTGTTAAGTTTTGATCTGGTACCTCGTAGAAGAACCTAAGAGATAGTTCCCCTCGATAAGTCAGGAAAAAATTAACCTACTTCTGCGGAAACGATAGGTATCAGCTAAGCGTTTATCTCCCCGAGGAGATCACAGCTTTGAGTAACATTTTATTTCTTCATACCTTGGGCAGAGAAGCAGTTTTTTTTTTATTGTTTAAAGTATTAACATATGTCTCGTTTTTC
>NW_005365723.1:144624-181051 GCF_000412655.1 Myotis brandtii | reverse complement strand
AGCCCCCACCGCCCCAGTGTCTGTGTCCATTGGTTATGCTCATACGCATGCATACACGTCCTTTGGTTGATCTCTTACCCCCCTTCCCCTGCCTTGAGAAGGCAGTTTTGAATGTTGTAAAGCTGTTTCCTCAGTGGATGGAGCCACTTCTGTTTGTGAGTCCAGAAAGCGAGGCATCACAGCGCCACCTCCTCGGCATTACGATTTTCTCCACCCAGAAGGGGAAATCCACGGGAATAAAAGTCCCACCGAGAATAAAAGTCCCACCGGAGACCAGTCTGTTCCTCTGTCATTGCTGCTGTCAGGACACATCACCGAATACCATTTCCTGCTTTGCCGGGACTCCGTGCGAGGAGAGAAGAGCGATTTCTGGCACAGGAGAAGGTTCCCTAGCTGCCTGTGCCTGGCGGCTCCCTCGCTGCCCCTGGCTCGGTTACTTGGATCTCTGTCTCCCAGTGCGGTCCAGACGGCAGCAGGTCACAGACATGCTTGGGTGGCTTGCCTGCGACAGTCCTGTTCCAAAGGGACCATCCCACCGTGACAACAAAAATACTCAAGTGGGAGACATCCGCTCCCAAGGACACTGCCCGGGAGTGTTGCCACTTCCTCACCTTCTGGCTCCTATTCTCTGCTTTGAGGGTAGGGCCCAAGCAGAAGACTCTGTGAATGTGCACACATCCTGCATCACCTCCACAGAGAGCTTTTTTGGCACCGACCACCCTGTTTAAAACTGCAAGCTCTCCCCCAAACTGGAGCATGCATCCTCCCGCATCGTGGTGTTGTTTCTCAGCATAGTACTTACCACCATCTGGCATACTGGATGCTTTGCTTATTCACGTTTGATTGTCCTTCCTTCCCCACTAGATCGAAAGGTTTACGAGAGCAGTAATTTTTTGCCTGTTTTGCTCATTGCTGCACCCACAATATTTAGGAAAGTACCTGGCGTGTAGCAGGTGCTCAGTAAATGTTCACATATCGATGCCTCTAAGCTGGCCGACAGGACCTGACAAATGGCACACGCTCTTCCTGCCCTTTGCCATTGTTTCTCTAAAGAATAAACTTGAGCCCGGCTGGTGTCGCTCAATGGTTGAGCATCGACTTATGAACCAGAAGGTCACAGTTTGATTCCTGGTCAGGGCACATGCCCAGGTTGCAGGCTTGATCCCCAGTGTGAGGCATGCAGGAGGCAGCCGATCAATGATTCTGTCTCATCATTGATGTTCCTATCTCTGCCTTTCCTTCCTCTCTGAAATCAATAAAAACATATTTTAAAAAGAATAAGTATTAGAGGATATTAGGCTCCAATTTCTGCTAGGATTTACTCCATGTCAACAGACACTGGTGGAATAACAATACTAGTGATTAATAATAACTATTGTTTGTTTAAGGCTCACTGTGTTAATAGACCATTGCTAGGTGCTATAGATGCATTCTTTTATTTAATTCTCAGAACAGCTTTAGGTCCATTTTATCAATGAGACCAAGAAGGCTCAGAGATCTCAGATTCAAGCTCTCATAGCTCATCAGTGGCAGAGCATGAATCGTGGCTGTAACAGTCTATTAAGCATAAACAGGGCAAAAGGGAGGGTAAGATATGCCCTTGAACTACTCTGCACCAAGGGAAATGACCAAACGGGAGAGCCCAGTGGGCGGCAGTCTGTCTGTTTCCTGGCCTACATCTCTAGCAGGTGGAGCCTGCGATGCTGCACCCAAGAAAGACATTCCATTGACCCAACTGCAGGAACAATTTCAAGCTCAATACTTTAATTATTTTATTTTTTAAATCTATTTTTATTGATTTCAGAGAGGAAGGGAGAGGGAGGGAGAGATAGAAACATCAATGATGAGAGAGAACCAATGATTGGCTGCCTCCTGCACGCCCCCTACTGGGAATCGAGCCTACAATACGGGCATGTGCCCTTGATTGGAATCGAACCCAGGACCCTTCAGTCTGCAGGCCAACACTCTATCCACTGAGCAAAACCAGCCCGGGCCTTTAATTATTTTAGATCTAGACCAGCAGTTCTCAACCTGTGGGTCACGACCCCTTTGGGGGTCGAACGACCCTTTCACAGGGGTCGCCTAAGACCATCGGAAAACACATATATAATTACATATTGTTTTTGTGATGAATCACTACGCTTTAATTATGTTCAATTTGTAACAATGAAATTGGGGGTCACCACAACATGAGGAACTGTATTAAAGGGTCGCGGCATTAGGAAGGTTGAGAACCACTGGTCTAGACGAAAGGATTCCTCCCCTGGGTCTCAGGTGCACCACCTTGGAACAACTCAGCCAAGAGACAAGCTGACTGGCATTTTAATGAATTTCTTTGCACAGTGCACAGGATTGACAGAGAGCTCCTATCCCTAGTTTGTTCAGCCGAGGGATGCAAAAGGCTTGGCTTGGGTTCCAAACACTTTCCAGCAATTGTCTAGGAGCCGTCCCTGTGAAGACGTTGGTAGAACACTGTGTGAGCATCATGCAGGGAGGAGGCAGTGTGTTCACTGAGCACAAAAGTGCTCAGCTTAGGAATATTATGAGGCAGCCAACACCCACAGGATCTTCAAAACTTGACTTCATTAGGAAAATTATTGACATGAAATCATCTTAGTGCATGATCAATGGGTTTACCTCGCCTTTCCAATGTCATCTCCACAACCTGCTGGGAATCCCTCGTCTCCGTCCTCCCTCCACACACAGAAGGGACTCCCCAGCCTGGACTGGGACCAGAATACGAAGGAATTGCTGACTTCAGCAAAGCTGAGACGCACCTTTGCAGGGGCAGCTCTCAGAGTCTCTGATCTCCATGTTGCGTGCAGAGATGCAGCCTGTCCCAACTGACATCCCAACTGACAGGGGACCATCGTCTTCCTTTCAGAGGAGGACTTCCCGGGGCTAGTGGGCCACAGTGCACACTCCGGGATCATCAGAAGTTACATCTTGTGCTTGAAAACCCTCTGATAGCTGCAAGGAGCCAGTCACAAAAGACCGCATATTGTACGATTTCATAAAAACGTCCAGAACTGGCCAATCTGTAGAGACGGACAGCAAATGAGTGTTTGCCAAGGGATAGGGGTGCAGGTGTGGGGAGTGAGGTGTGACGGCCAATGGGAAAAGGGTTTCTCTTGAGGTGATTATGGTGATGATTGCATGGTCCTCTAAATATATTTCAAAACCATGGAATGCTGCACTTTAAATAGTATGGAATTTTATGGCATGTAAATTAGATGTCAACCAAGCTGTTAAAAAATGTGTGTGCTTTTTTTTTTTTTTTTACAAAGATTCTAAAGAGATCATTTCACTCCTGCCAATTAAGGTCCTTCCTTGTTTCTCTCTCTTCTTTTCTCTCTCTCTCTCCGCCCAGCCTTTTGTTGGTCTGCTGCACCAGTGCAAGCCCTCCTGTTATTTTCTAATAGTCTCATTTTTATTAAGAAGGAATACCTGTGCACAGATTAAGAGTTACAGTGAATAATTGAAAAGTAACCACTGTCCACAGTTTCCTATGGGCCCCTTTAGAAATCTCTTACACATTTGTAGCCTGCATCCATATGGTGCCTGTATTTTTACACAGATCGGACCACACTCTATTCTGCATCTTGTTTGTCTCATTTCATGGTGTATTTGGAGATCTTCTTATGTTTGCACATAGAGACCAATCACATCTATTTAACGGCAGCGTCGTGTTCGTTGAATATTTATGCCATATTTATATAATCCGTTCCCTATTAAGAGATATTTAAATTGTCTCCAGATGTGGGCGATTTTTATTTGATCTGTTTTGCTATCACAAACTATACCACGAGAAACATCTTTGTGTGTTGGTGCAGGATAGTCACTAGGCAGTGTTTATCGGTTAAAGTCATGTGTCTTTGGATGTGGACATATGTGACCAGGCTGCCTTACACAATAGTGCTGCAGGTACCATGCAGTCCTCCAGGGATGTGCGAGTGTTACATGTTTCATCCTCTCTCCGCCTGTAGCCCTGCCCGCACTCCAGCACTGCCCGGCTGAGCCCTGGACCAACGCGGTAATGACCTGTTTTCTTCTGATCACCCGCCCTCTTCACGGGAGGCGCTAGCTCCTCTCTGGTCTCTGAAGTTCTCACAGCCACGCCTCCAAGACATGCCCCAGAGACTCAATCAATATACAAATGACCGATATTGTCTTGTCTGAGAAAGGGCCCTGTCAGCTCATGTTCTGCCTCTGATTCTCTGACGGATGATCCCAGTCCTCCCTTGTATTCCTGCTTCTCCTTGAGAAAAGTCACAGCCTCTGCCGGCTCCTGGCCCTGCACGGGTTTAAGTGGCTGGCGGGGTGGTGGTGGCAGAAGGCGGTGTCCCCAGGAGTGGGGCTCTGAGTGCTTGTGTGTGTGGAGGGGTGGGAAAGGGCGTGGAGGTGGGCGGATATTACATAGCTGGATTTGAATTTGCAGGGAGCCCATGAAAATATGGCGAGAATAATACTGTGAACATTTTTCGCTTTCTCGAAGATGCTCTGGTATAGCTAAAAGGGATGTGGTTTCAGCTGTGAGGTACGGATGTCACTCGGAAGAAAGGACTGAATAGCGCTGGCAAGTTTGGCTCAGAAGATAGAGCCTTGGCCCCTGAAGGGTCCGGGTTTGATTCTGGTCAAGGGCACATACATTGGTTGCAGGTTCCGTTCCCGACCCTGGTCAGGGCATGTGCGGAGGTAACCAATCAATGTGTCTCTCACATCAGTGTTTCTCTCTCTCTATCTCTTCCCCTCCCTTCCACTTTCTCTCTCTCTCTCAAAAAAAGTAATAATAATGGGGAAATATCCTCAAGTGAGGATTAATAAAAAAAAAAAAAAAAGAAAGGACTGAATAGACATAGAAAAACCCAAGTGGACTGAGGCTGCCCTCACTTACACTATCAGATCACACCCAGGTGTATGACCCTCTGCTGCTGGACGAGTGTTGAGGTTCCAGCCCTTCCATCACATGACCTTCCCTCAGGGTCACATCCCAGCCCTACTTGGAGCAGTACTGATAGTTGGTCACGATGCTTCATTAACATAAGTGGCCCGGAAGTGACATCAGATGAAGAGAAAGCACTCCCTGTGTTTAAGCTTTTGATCAGATTAGGCTCAGGTCTCTGTCCTAAAAATGCAGAGTCAAGGCTCAGCTCTGACACTGAAAAGTAGGAAGGGGCAGTTTGTGGGTAGGGTAGGAGGCAACAGCTATAAAGTGAGGGGGTGTTGGTTTAGGGTGACAGGGACTTGCATGTGCACAGCAGGCCAGGGAGACCGAGCCTGCAGGGGACCTCACACCTAGGGCGCAGGGTGGCTGCCTCTCAGTGCGGCTGCTTGCTGCCATGCAGGGGCGAGGGTGCAACACCCCGCAGGCCCAACAGAGCCCAGGGCTGCAAGCTTGTCGGGGTGTTTTCCCTGTCAGCCTGCCCCAACTCTGATAGGTACCATTCCGAATGGGACAAAGTAAGAAACATGGCGGCTACACTTGTATTAAGTATTTACTGGGCTCACACACTCTGCCAGGCCCTTAATAAGAATTAGTGTATTCACTTCTCAAAAACCCCAACAATACAGAGACTGAAACTAGCCATTTTTGCCGAGCAGAAAAATAAAATAGAAAAGTATTTAAAGGACAATTATTTGAGTTCTAGTCTTAGTCTATCCATATGTCTGTTTCAAAAATTAAAAGAGCCGGGCCGGTGTGGCTCAGTGGTTGAGCATCAACCTATGAACCAAGAGGTCATGGTTTCGTTCCTGGTCAGGGCACATGTCCTGGTTGTGGGCTCGATCCCCAGTAGGGGGCATGCAGGAGGCAGCCGATCAGTGATTCTCTCTCATCATTGATGTTTCTATCCCTCTTCCTTCCTCTCTCTGAAGTCAATTAGAAAAAAATAATTTTAAAAAATTTAAAACAGAAAGTATCTGAGGAATAATTAAATTGTGTCGGATGGGGTACCTCCCCCTTAGTGGGAGAGGAGATAGTGGGGGATTTGATGCAGTCCTAAGAATATAATGCTGTGGCTACTGAGCTACAAAAATCCTGCCTGATTTGTAAATTTGTGTTTCCATGGTAACACAAGTGTATAGTTAAATAATCCCCAGTTGTGGGGGACTGAATTCCAGAGACTCTTCCTAAACCCACATCCTATTCTAATCCCACCGCTGTTGCCATGGAAATGATCAGATAAGATTCAGTCCTGGAGGCAGATGGGCCTATGAAAGCTAAGACCTGGCCTACATATAGCCACCGAAATATGAGGTTTTGTTGTGATTTTTCCCCTAAATCCCAGAAAGCAGCTGCCTCCACTGAGAGGTTAATGTCACACATGGTCATGAAAATCAGTCTTGGTGTTTGGGCATCAGGAGCAAAAGAGGAAAAGTTGATTCCAAATTCCTGCTGAGGAATGAGAAACTGGGAGGGAATACTTTCCTGGGGCTCATTTGGCGAGTTGCTCTGAGAGACCATTGCTCCTGGGGGGTTCTCATGGGAGTCCACATCCCCTAAGTCAGTGGTCGGCAAACTTGGGCTCGTGAGCCACATGCGGCTCTTTGGCCCCTTGAGTGTGGCTCTTCCACAAAATACCGACTTCTGCGCATGGGCCACGAAGTTTCAATCGCACTGTACTTGTGCGCCCGCATGTGGTATTTTGTGGAAGAGCCACACTCAAGGGGCCAAAGAGCCGCATGTGGCTCGCGAGCCGCAGTTTGCCAACCACAGTCCTAAGTGATTCCCGGGCTGCATCCCCATCCCGGGGGAGGACAGTCCACACCAGGCTGCTCCCCCAGCTTTGCCAGCCCAGGAAGGGCCGGTGCTGTCTCCATTGTCGAGGCCAAGTGTATTTTTCATGGTTGATGGGAGTTTACAGTGAACCTCCAAGGTTCACTCTGGTTGTGTCTGCAACGTCCTTAAGAAAAGGAGTGACAGAATTTTTCAGCGCCTCTGGTGACATCCTTTTATCATGCACATTTTTTTTTAAGATTTTTTAATTTTTATTTTTTAAAATATATTTTTATTGATTTCAGAGAGGAAGGGAGAGGGAGAGAGAGACAGAAACATCCATGATGAGAGAGAATCATGGATTGGCTGCCTCCTGCAAGTCCCCCACTGGGGATCAAGCCCACAACCCAGGCATGTGCCTAGACCAGGAATCAAACCATGACCTCCAGATTCCTCAGTGATGCTCAACCATTGAGCCTCGCCAGCTGGGCAACTGTTATCTTTATTATCCTTGTTCTATTCTTGGGCAGCTCTAGCTGAGCTGTTACAGTGTTGTTCTCATTGATTATCTGCCTTTAGAAGCTTTACATCATTTTATACATCTGCATTGTTTCATAAATGTTCACTTGCATATTGAAAGGGCGAGGGCTACGCCCTCCATCTTACCTTGGCCATGTGCTTGGCAAGGAGCTCCTTCCCGGAAGTCTAAGCCTCTGCTAGCCACACCCAGGAACAAGACACCGACTTGCTCGTGGCCAATCGGCATTTTTTAATATATTTTTATTGATTTCAGAGAGGAAGGGAGAGGGAGAGAGAGACAGAAACATCCATGATGAGAGAGAATCATGGATTGGCTGCCTCCTGCAAGTCCCCCACTGGGGATCAAGCCCACAACCCAGGCATGTGCCCTTGACCGGAATCGAACCTGGGACCTTTCAGTTCGCAGGCCGACGCTCTATCCACTGAGCCAAACCGGCCAGGGCTATCATGCACATTTTTGCAAACAGATTGTTTGGGAAGACCTCGGTTTTAGATCATATTTTCTAAGCAATTTCCCATGAAGTTGTGCTTTGTCTGAAACAGGAGCAGTGCCATGTCTCTTTACTTTGGACAGTGTGATTCCCTTTGTGTTGATGTCTTCTCCAGATATTTCACGTGGGGGTGGGGTGGAGCCAGCCCCAAAGCAGTTGTTCCTTTCAGAGAGGCAGATCCCCTGCACCGTGCGAGCCCCAATATGTCACATGGGAATAAGACAAACCTCAACCCGGCCAGTGTGGCTCAGTGGTTGAGCATCGACTTATGAACCAAGAGGTAACAGATTCGATTCTGGGTCAGGGCACATGCCCGGGTTGTGGGCTCGGTCCCCAATAAGGGGCGTGCAGGAGGCAGCAGATCAGTGACTCCCTCTCGTCATTGATGCTTCTGTCTATCTCTGCCTCTCCCTTCCTCTCTGAAATCAATATAAATACATATATTTTTTAAAAAGAGAAACCTCAAATTGCAATTTACTGAATCTCAGAAATGGAAGGGGCCTTCCAGGATCTCAGGCAGTTCATTCACTGTGAGGAGTGTTCAGAGGACGAACCTAAGGTTGAGGTTTCCAACGCATCACAGTTGAGGACTCATGCACTTTCCTCTGGAGCCTTTCCCACGCTGCCTGCACCAGCTTAACAACAGAGTCACTGCTATCTTAAAAAAAAAAACCCCCCACACATATTTTTATTGATTTCAGAGAGAGGAAGGGAGAGGGAGAGAGAGAGAGACACATCAAGGATGAGACAGAATCATTGATCTAGTGCCTCCTGCACGCTCTACACTGGGGATCAAGTCCACAACCCAGGCATATGCCCTGACTGGGAATCGAACCATGGCCTCCTGGTTCCTCAGTGATGCTCAACCATTGAGCCACGCCAGCTGGGCAACTATTATCTTTATAATCCTTGTTCTATCTTGGGCAGCTCTAGCTGCGTGTTATAGTGTTGTTCTCATTGATTATCTGCCTTTAGAAGCCTTACATTATTTCATACATTTGCATTATTTCATAAATGTTCACTTGCATATCATTTGTTCAATACACTCCCGTTGAATTAATGTATGTATTACACAACTTGAGACACCAGTGCCGAGTGGTTGGAGTAAGAAGCTGCGATCACACTGCTAATATTTATCTTGTTCTAGCGGAGTCCTCTCACCATAGTTACAGAGCGATAGTGTCAACGTTTAGAGCCTAGTGTCAACATTTAGAGCCTGCTCGGCGCTTTCTGGCCCGGTGTATGTTTTAGGTGGCAAAGGTGATGCTTCCTAGCGACGCGAGGTAGAATTTTATCCTTGCTCCTCTCTCAACTCCCGTCACTATAAGTTGAAGAGAGACGAGAGTGGAATCATGTTTTAAAGGGAAAAAATGAAAACTTGGAACTGAAAGCTTGCCATTCCGCAGCCGACTTCTGTGACTAACCAGTGCTGCAGAATTACCTTCTGTTGCAGTGAGCACAGTGTAGCTGTGTAGCCGCCATTCGTGCCTAAATGGAGCTTGAGCCGTCGCAGAGCCCTTGGTGCCGGTGTGCTGTTCCGATCATTGTCCCCCTCCCCCACGTCAGTTTAAGCTCTGTGTTCTCCTGACGCTGAGCTCTGTCTAACCTCAAAGAATACTCCGTGTGCAAGAGCATGTCCTTGTTACTGCGGTGCGAATCGTGTCACTTCCACAACCCTGGGGAGTCGAGTTGGACGCTCATAGGTACTTGCAGGAAAATGGTCCCCAACATGGCCGTGCTAAGTGTCTGTCATCAGATCCGGGCTCTCCAGATCCTGTCAGATCCATTAGGTGGGGTGTCTCATACAGGGTGTGTAGGAGCTCAGAGGCCTAAGAAAATGAGACGAAAGCAAAGAGTGCGTCAGTCAGACAACTTGACGTGTCCAGTGATATGAAGCACATGAAGGCAGTGTGAGCAAATAAAGGACCCTGAAGGTCATGAGGCACCGCTGAGATATTTTGAGGAAAGAAATGATACGATCAGAGCTGCATTTAGAATTAGCTGCTTGGTGGCCACATGGAGAACGGGTGACACAGGAGACCCTCCTGCACATGCCAGGGGAGAAGACAGGACTCAGGGGTCCTGAAGGAGTGAGGCTGAGTGGAAGGGACAAGGACAGGAAGCAGTGATCCACATTGCTGCTATGCGGTGGAAATACCAAAGTCAGTCACAGAAAAAGAAGGAATTTTATGTTTCTGTTCATGTTACTTCCTTTTCAGAATAAGATCTAGTTCTTCTTAAAAAGTACAGACCAAACCTGTGAAAGCAAGCACATCTGTTTGGGAAGTTACCACCAGAAAACACTGAAAATATGAACTTCTGACAAACCAAATCAATTAATTTATACCCCGTGGCATGAAACATGCAATTAAAAAAAGAAGGCAAAACGAGTCATGTTGTGAGCACAGATTTTCCGGGATTACGTCCAACCTTGACATTGTTCCGAACCTGTCTCTTTCGCTGCTCTGTGTGGCCAGCCTCACTTTCATGTTCTTGGCCTTGGGACCCTTCGGACACATGGCTTTGAACACAAATATTTTCGTTCTTCCTTGGGCCTCTCATTATGTTCAGATTTCATCATTAGTTCTAACCTCATTTCATTACTAATTTCCATTTACTTTCCTACCAGGAGGTCAGACGGTTTTTTAAGTAAAGAAATGTGAATCACTGTCTTTCTGTTTTTCCATTAAACTCCTGCCACTTGGGAATTAGGTGTCATTCTCTATCTCCCAAGAAGGACTGAATGAATCAGAATTTAAAATGTGTAAAATGCCTCAGGCTTCTTAGAAGAATAATGTTCGAGAAGCAAATAATAGAAATATGGATTTATAACGATCAGAGGAAATGCCCTGGGTTTAGTAAAATGGTAACCAGTTATGGGGCAGCTTTTTGTTGGTTTGGGAGCGGGAGTGAGGAGGCTGGGTGCCCAGGCCTACTGTGCATCTGGCCCCTGTGCCAAATGGGCCATTCACTCCCTGCCCTGGGCTTGCAATTCCTGGTGTGTGAAATTAAAATAACAATATCTGCCCTCATATCCCAGAGGGGCTGTTGTGAGAATCAAATAAGCTATCTCCTGTAAAACCATGGAAAATAGACACTTTCCACTGATCACCACTAGACGTTGCAAATAGAGGTCAACCATGATGATTATGGCGGTTGCTGTCCAGCTGCACGTCAGCATATGGCCCATCACGCACTCAATAAGTATGGTTGAATGGAACCATTATTTCTCAGGGAGTTCTTTTCATGAAATTGTTTTGAGAGATCCTCCTTCCCATCACACACTTTTTCCTTTCATCTATTCCTTTTTAAAAATATATATATTTTTATTGATTTTCAGAGAGGAAGGGAGAGGGAAAGAGGGATAGAAACATCAATGATGAGAGAGAATCGTTGATCGGCTGCCTCCTGCACGCCCCGTAGTGGGGATCGAGCCTGCAACCTGGGCACGTGCTCTTGATGGAAATTGAACCAGGGACCCTTCAGTCCGCAGGTTTTTCTTGGGGATCCTGAAATCTGGGCATAACACATATCATTTGTTCAATACACACTCGTTGAATTAATGTATGTATTACACGACTTGAGACACCAGTGCAGAGTGTTTGGAGTAAGAAGCTGCGATCACACTGCTAATATTTATCTTGTTCTAGCGGAGTCCTCTCACCATAGTTACAGAGCGATAGTGTCAACATTTAGAGCCTGCTCGGCGCTTTCTGGCCCGGTGTATGTTTTAGGTGGCAAAGGTGATGCTTCCTAGCGACGCGAGGTAGAATTTTATCCTTGCTCCTCTCTCAACTCCCGTCACTATAAGTTGAAGAGAGACGAGAGTGGAATCATGTTTTAAAGGGAAAAAATGAAAACTTGGAACTGAAAGCTTGCCATTCCGCAGCCGACTTCTGTGACTAACCAGTGCTGCAGAATTACCTTCTGTTGCAGTGAGCACAGTGTAGCTGTGTAGCCGCCATTCGTGCCTAAATGGAGCTTGAGCCGTCGCAGAGCCCTTGGTGCCGGTGTGCTGTTCCGATCATTGTCCCCCTCCCCCACGTCAGTTTAAGCTCTGTGTTCTCCTGACGCTGAGCTCTGTCTAACCTCAAAGAATACTCCGTGTGCAAGAGCATGTCCTTGTTACTGCGGTGCGAATCGTGTCACTTCCACAACCCTGGGGAGTCGAGTTGGACGCTCATAGGTACTTGCAGGAAAATGGTCCCCAACGTGGCTGTGCTAAGTGTCTGTCTTCAGATCCGGGCTCTCCAGATCCAGTCAGATCCCTTAGGTGGGTTGTCTCATCCAGGGTGTGTAGGAGCTCAGAGGCCTAAGAAAATGAGACGAAAGCAAAGAGTGCGTCAGTCAGACAACTTGACGTGTCCAGTGACATGAAGCACGTGAGGGCAGTGTGAGAAAGTGAATGACCCTGAAGGTCATGAGGCACCGCTGAGATATTTTGAGGAAAGAAATGATACAATCAGAGCTGCATTTAGAATTAGCTTCTTGGTGGCCACGTGGAGAACGGATGACACAGGAGACCCTCCTGCACATGCCAGGGGAGAAGACAGGACTCAGGGGTCCTGAAGGAGTGAGGCTGAGTGGAAGGGACAAGGACAGGAAGCAGTGATCCACATTGCTGCTATGCGGTGGAAATACCAAAGTCAGTCACAGAAAAAGAAGGAATTTTATGTTTCTGTTCATGTTACTTCCTTTTCAGAATAAGATCTAGTTCTTCTTAAAAAGTACAGACCAAACCTGTGAAAGCAAGCACATCTGTTTGGGAAGTTACCACCAGAAAACACTGAAAATATGAACTTCTGACAAACCAAATCAATTAATTTATACCCCGTGGCATGAAACATGCAATTAAAAAAAGAAGGCAAAACGAGTCATGTTGTGAGCACAGATTTTCCGGGATTACGTCCAACCTTGACATTGTTCCGAACCTGTCTCTTTCGCTGCTCTGTGTGGCCAGCCTCACTTTCATGTTCTTGGCCTTGGGACCCTTCGGACACATGGCTTTGAACACAAATATTTTCGTTCTTCCTTGGGCCTCTCATTATGTTCAGATTTCATCATTAGTTCTAACCTCGTTTCATTGCTAATTTCCATTTACTTTCCTACCAGGAGGTCAGACGGTTTTTTAAGTAAAGAAATGTGAATCACTGTCTTTCTGTTTTTCCATTAAACTCCTGCCACTTGGGAATTAGGTGTCATTCTCTATCTCCCAAGAAGGACTGAATGAATCAGAATTTAAAATGTGTAAAATGCCTCAGGCTTCTTAGAAGAATAATGTTCGAGAAGCAAATAATAGAAATATGGATTTATAACGATCAGAGGAAATGCCCTGGGTTTAGTAAAATGGTAACCAGTTATGGGGCAGCTTTTTGTTGGTTTGGGAGCGGGAGTGAGGAGGCTGGGTGCCCAGGCCTACTGTGCATCTGGCCCCTGTGCCAAATGGGCCATTCACTCCCTGCCCTGGGCTTGCAATTCCTGGTGTGTGAAATTAAAATAACAATATCTGCCCTCATATCCCAGAGGGGCTGTTGTGAGAATCAAATAAGCTATCTCCTGTAAAACCATGGAAAATAGACACTTTCCACTGATCACCACTAGACGTTGCAAATAGAGGTCAACCATGATGATTATGGCGGTTGCTGTCCGGCTGCACGTCAGCATATGGCCCATCACGCACTCAATAAGTATGGTTGAATGGAACCATTATTTCTCAGGGAGTTCTTTTCATGAAATTGTTTTGAGAGATCCTCCTTCCCATCACACACTTTTTCCTTTCATCTATTCCTTTTTAAAAATATATATATTTTTATTGATTTTCAGAGAGGAAGGGAGAGGGAAAGAGGGATAGAAACATCAATGATGAGAGAGAATCGTTGATCGGCTGCCTCCTGCACGCCCCGTAGTGGGGATCGAGCCTGCAACCTGGGCACGTGCTCTTGATGGAAATTGAACCAGGGACCCTTCAGTCCGCAGGTTGACGACGCTCTATCCACTGAGCCAAACCGGCTAGGGCTCATCTATACTGAAAGCCATCTTCCTTCATCCCCAGTATGCCCTTGTCTTTGATTTTTCAGGACTGGCTTTCTATGCGAATTTATCTGCCAGCCCCTCACCCTTGAACCTTACTTGTGAGTCGACTGCTGCCTCCAATTTGGTCTCATCTGTGCTTTTCCCTGTTTGCCTGAATGTTGTTTCAAGTTCCTCCCAGTTTGAGGTCTAGGAAAGCAGTGGCTTCCTTCTAACACACCCACAAATGACTTTGAAAATTTCAGTCCTCACTTACACGCATCTGCTGCTTCCTCCTGCTTCCCCCCCACGTCAGCAAATCCTTCCCCTCATTGTCAGTGAAACTCCCTTTCTCTCTGTCTTTAATACAGTTCAACTTCGGCACCACTATAATCTGCCTCCTCATGTGGTTTCTGTTTTGGTTAAACCCATTATTTTGACACAGTTTGCAGCCTCTTTCCTTCCTTATCTTCAATATCGAGGCTTCTGTTTAATACTGAGCCTCACGTGGATTGTTTCTTTCTGGGTTACAGCGTTATCGATGTCCTCATGTTTTATGACCACAGAGTGTTTGGTCTCTAAGAAGTTCTACAAGTGCGATGCATTTTGGAAAGAGCAAGTGAGATAAGTCAGGCCAGCATGGTAAAAGCACACTGGTGTTTCTATAGGAAACTTGAACGGCGTCACAGTCAGCTCAATGACGCACTCATCAGCCCTCCGTCTCGCTAGACAGCCTGTATTTCAGGAGTTTACGCTCTTCCGTAGCTTTTTTCTAGTTACTCCCTGCTCTGCTCGGTGCTGTTCAGTTCTTCTCAGCCAGCCGGGGGAGAAAAGGAGACGAGGTTGAGGAGAGTTACAATAGCAGCAACTCATTATCTGGAGGTTCCAACAGGTAAACCGGCCATTCTTCTAAATACTTTATATGTATTAACTCCTTTTATCCTCCCAGCAACCCTATGGCGGGCATGATTATTATCCCAATATAAAGAAGGATGTAAAAGGCAAATTAAATTGATAGGTATGTTTACAAGAGGTTGGTCTGCTGGTGTGCGTGGGCTCAGGCCACCTGAACCAAAAGTTCAGGCTTTCCTACCAGAAGTATGTGCCATCACAGTGGGCTGGTCGTGCTTTCTTTCTTTTCTTTTTAAAAAAAATGTTTATTTTTATTTTTATTGATTTTTACAGGAAAAGGAAGGAAGAGGGAGAGAGAGATAGAAACGTCGATGAGAGAAACATCATTGATTGGCTGCCTCCTGCACAACCCCTACTGGGGATCAAGCCCACAACCCGGGCATGTGCTTTGCCTGGGAATCGAACCAGTGACCTCTTGGTTGATGGGTCGATGCTCAACCACTGAGCCACACCAGCCAGGCTGGTCATACTTTCTAATGGAAGTACTGCTCTGTGGGCAGTACAGGTCAAATGATCCTCCCATCTCACACTGGTGGCCAGTGGACACCAGGCCGGGATTCCTTGCTGTGGCCCCACATCCACAGTGACTGGGTCTGGGATACTGACGGTTGGGATTTTACTCCCTGGCACTGCTTTCCACTTTAGTTGACACATCCTGTGGGTACGGATGGAATGGAGGGAAGAGGAGCTGGTTCCCACAGTGGACTGTATGAGGACACACCTTGGTGCTAAACCTCTTGCAAAACACTGGAAGCCATGAGCCAAATAGGCTTTCTGCCAGGAAACTGCCTGCCTTCCCCACACGTTGATACACTTCTCAGTGGCGGTTTCCCACCCCTGGACATGATGGCCACCTTCTGCCAGCCTTTCCCAACCTTGTCTAATGGGTGAACCCCTACTCACGCAATACCTCATGGGAAAATCTTTCTCTAATCCCCCCAAGGAGTCTGATACGCACCTTTCTCTCCATCCTAGTGGCACTCCGTGCTGCTTTATCATAGCAGGTGCCATGTGGGGTAATTCTCTATGGATTGCATGGCTGTCAATGGACTGTGTCTTCAGGGCACGACCCTGTGGTACAGAATCTGTATTATAGACCCTTAACATTCAGGGCAACAGCATTACCCCCTCTACACATTCTTATTCCTGATTTCACAGAGCCTGCTTGACTTTGAAGATTTTTAAAAACATTTTTATTAATTTCAGAGAGGAAGGGAGAGGGCTGGAGAAGATAGAAACATCAATGATGAGAGAGAATCATCGATCTGCTGCCTCCTGCACGCCCACTACTGGGAACGGAGCCTGAAACCCTGGGTCTGCACGCCCCCTACTGGGGATGGAGCCCGCAACCCCCAGGCATGCCCTGACCAGGAATTGAACCCTGACCTCCTGGTTCAGAGGTCCATGCTCAATCACTGGGCAACACCAGCTGGGCTTTTTATTTTTTTTGACATGCTACTTTTTAATAGCACCGCTCTGATGGAGGAGTAATGATGGAGAGTCCCCAGGCACACATCACTGGAATCACGCCTAACTACTGCAGAGCCTTATTACGCGTTTCATCTTCTTAGTGCTTTCTAATTAACAAGGAGGGGAGTGGTGAACCTCTCGCTCTCTAACTTCTGTTTCCTCTGCGTGGCAGGCAGGGAGCCCCCAACCAGAGCCTCCACATAATAGAGCTTATTGTATTGCAACCGGCTGCTTAAGCACAGAGTTCCTCAAGGTCCCCCTTTGCTAGAGAGAGTTAATTAACAACACAGCCACTAATTACTTACCCACAAAGAATATGCAAACGTACTTTGTCACCTCGAAGTCTAAAAGCGTGCCTCTACGGCAGCAGGCTTTAATGTAGCAATAGCAGTATTGCTATTGAATTGATTGGGGTGACATTGGTTAATAAAATAACACAGGTTTCAGGTGTACAGTACTATACTCCATCGCCTGTATACTGTATCGTGTATTCACCACCCCAAGTCAAGTCTCCCTCCATCACCATTCATCCCCTCTATATCCTCTTCTACCTCCCCCACCCCCTTTCCTGCTGGAAGTCACCATGCTAACAATAATAATATGAATGCTATTTGACAGCAATTGAGTGCTTCCTAAGGGCCAGCTACTCTGCTCAGTGATTTTCTTTCGTCCTCTCAAGGACTTCAACTTGAAGCAGGCGCTGTTCTTTTCCTCTCCATCTTTTTCTCTCCAGAAAGCCTGAGGTGAAGGTTAGGGTGAAAGGGAAAGAGCTGAGGTTTGAACCCGAGTATATGCACACCCAGGGCGCGGAGACCCCCTCTCCCTCCCCCACCCCCACCCAGTCCTGATGGCATCTGTGTCTCAGCAACAGGGATACTAAACCATTTCCTTTTCTATTGTGCCAGGCACTTCCCTATGCATATAGTAGATAGAGCTCATAGTCATGCAATCTAAGAAACGGAAAGAAACCCTTATAGCTGACGTTTCAGACCACTTGACTGTAACTAAGGAAACCTCAAGGGCGAAGGTAAATGGTAGCTAAGCCCAAGGCAAGTAGCAATCAGTGTTCACAGCTGCTGCCCCTGTGCTGAGACCTGAACAAGGCAGGGTGTCGGGGCCTCTGAGAGGCCAAGTTCAAACCCACATGAATGGTCCCGCTTACCAACTCTTCAGCTAAGGCCGCTCTGTCACTGTGCAGGCCTTCGGGCCAATGCTCAGGGGGGGGTGGGAGGTGCGGGTCGGACAAGGAACTTGGAATGAAAAGGCTGGCATTTCTTAGCATCACCAGGCCTCTAGCGCTCTCCTCAGCCTCCCACTGGGCCCCCTTCTTTCTGGCGTTACCCTCAGGACTTCACTGGCTGTTTCTTCTGCCTAGAATATTTGTTGGTGCTCATCACATCCCCCTCCACAACCCGAGACCCTTTAGTGTCAGCTTTAAAAAATATATATATTTTTATTGATTTCAGAGCGGAGGGGAGAGGGAGAGATAGAAACATCAATGATGAGAGATCAGCTGCCTCCTGCATGCCCCCTGCTGGGGATCAAGCCCGAAACCTGGGCATGTGCCCCGACCAGGAATGGAACCGTGACCTCTTGGTTCATAAGTCGACGCTCAACCACTGAACCACACCGGCCTGGCCAGCTCACTCTTTAATACTCATCATCCCCTTGCTAGTTGGTGGGTGGGATTTAGAGATAGAAGGCTTGGGTTGGAGCCTTTCTTTGTCACTCACTAATGGCATAAGCTTGGTCAGCTTATTCATCACATAATGATTGTCTGCTAAGTGCCAGGCACTGTTCTGTGCCTTCGGGCTGGCACAGGAAATAAGCAGAGAGACGATGTCCTGGGGAAGCTCAGGTTCTAATGAGCTTAGACAGACCCTGAAGCGTGAACGTGGTAATCAGGGAGGTTAGGAAAGTCCTGTGGGAGAAGCAGGACTAAGGGGATGCACACAGGGGCCTATTTTATTGATTTTTTACAGAGAGGAAGGGAGAGGGATAGAGAGTTAGAAACATTGATGAGAGAGAAACATCAATCAGCCGCCTCCTGCACACCCCCCACTGGAGACATGCCCGCAACCAAGGTACATGCCCTCGACCAGAACCAAACCTGGGACCCTTGAGTCCACAGGCTGACGCTCTATCCACTGAGCCAAACCGGTTAGGGCCAGCTCACTCTTTAATACTCATCATCCCCTTGCTAGTTGGTGGGTGGGATTTAGAGATAGAAGGCTTGGGTTGGAGCCTTTCTTTGTCACTCACTAATGGCATAAGTTTGTCAGCTCATTCATCACATAACGATTGTCTGCTAAGTGCCGGGCACTGTTCTGTGCCCTCGGGCTGGCACAGGAAATAAGCAGAGAGATACTGTCCTGGGGAAGCTCAGGTTCCAATGAGCTTAGACAGACCCTGAAGCGTGAACGTGGTAATCAGGGAGGTTAGGAAAGTCCTGTGGGAGAAGAGGACTAAGGGGGATGCACACAGGGGCCCCTCTCTCAGACTCCATGTACTCTGTGTGCATGGGAGGGGCGCCCACTGCTCTCCTTCCCAGAAAGAATGTGACAATACAGGTCAAAGGACCTTACAAATCATAAACCATTTGATGAACGTTTACTGCTTGAGGAAGAAGCCTCTCATCTGTATGACCCAATATTTAAAATAAATTCCTTGCCCGGCTCGTGTGGCTCAGTGGTTGAGCGTTGACCTATGAGCCAGGAGGTCACAGTTCCATTCCTGCTCAGGGCACATGCCTGGGTTGTGGGCTTGATGCCCAGTAGGGGGCGTGCAGGAGGCAGCTGACCAGTGATTCTCATTACTGATGTTTCTATCTCTTCCTCTCCTTTTTTCTCTGAAATCACTAAAAAATGTATTAAAAAATAATAAAATAAGCTCCTCATTTAATTTTTTAAAAAATATATTTTATTGATTTTTTACAGAGAAGAAGGGAGGGATAGAGAGTTAGAAACATGGATGAGAGAGATCGATCAGCTGCCTCCTGCACGCCCCCTACTGGGGATGTGCCCGCAACCAAGGTACATGCCCTTGACCGGAATCGAACCTGGGACCCTTGAGTCTGCAGAGCTCCTCATTTGGACAACAACTGTTAGCACCTCAGCTCAGGGACCGCCTTTCATCCCCAAGGTGGGCATCATGATCTCACTTTGTGGCTGAGAAAAGCAAGGCTCCGAGGAAGTGACTGCCCCAGCTCAGGTCACGGAGCCGGGGGAGTCCAGGAGAGGATCCATCTCCGTCTTGCCGAGGCTCTTTCCTCGGGGGATCCTGTGTGAGCCCGGCGGGTGACCTCCGAAATTCCGCCGATTCCAAGAGTGGGCGACGTCTTGGTGCTGACTATTCTGATGGAGGCTAATTGGGTGACCCAGAGAAAAGCACGGCTCTGGAGGAAATGAGTTCCTTGGTTTCTCAGCTCCCCTGGCAACATACATCTCGGGGGACACAGTCCTCAGCAGGCCGGATGGCGGGATGAAATGGGGGAGTGGCCGAAGCTTGGACTCAGAGGGCTCCTTCCGTCTTGGGGGGTCCTGCAACCCAAGAAGGAAACAAGAGCTTGAGGGATGTTGCTGGTACTCCCAAGCATCCTAATCACGAAGTTAGGAGGATGGGTCACCGTTGAAGAATCGGCGTCTGACAGCGTGGTAATTCTCAGAGGAGAGCAACCTTGGCTTTTTTCTCGAAAGAATTGAGCACAACGCACAGTTGAAAGTACAAGGTGGCGTAGGAAAGGCAAAACTATATATATCATTTCCAGTTCCAAGCTTGCGCACAGGAGGCATTGACAGGCGTGTTAAATATTGCTCGCCAAGAAGTTAGCTGGGGAAAAAAGGTTTTGTTCATGCTATTTTTCCAGTGTTTGAGGCTTTGCGATATTAAATCATTTAACATTATAGGTAGCATACTGTTTTTTGGCTGTTGTCTCACGTCTCATCCCTGCCAGGTTATAAATATAGGTAGTCTGATTTACATATTTATTAGCTGCATTTTCCAAGAAAACGGCAGCCTCGCATCTCCCAGGGTCCTGAATCTCCACTGACTGGCAAGGACATCGAAAATAAGCCCCTGTCACAAATTCTCATTTCCCACTGGTCACAGCAGAGGCTGTGCATGAAATTATAATCGGGAGCAGCTCCCAAGTCTGAGCCCAATATCAGGTTTAAGTGCGATGAGGTCATTTGCTGGGTTTGTGACCCTTCTAATTAGGTAAGAGAGTCACTGATACCCTGAATCCCTACCTCAGGACACAGTGGCCTCGATCGGCTCTCAGAACAAAAGTTCAGATTGTCACACCCTCTGCCTGGCATCAGCGGTGGCATCGCTGTCCTTTGCAGAAGGGCCCTTCACCTGGAGGGGACGTGAAATGCAGGGCCCTCTGTCCGGGGCCCTGTGTCTATGGTAGCTGGTATAGAAGCCCTTGAATTCTGCCGGGACTATGGGCTCCTCCACTCAGAAGCCACTGAGCACGATGAGCCTCCTGGTCCAATTTTGTGTATCTTGTAGAGGAGTATGTGTATATGAAATTTCCATGAGGATTATATAGAAGCCCTTGAACTCTGCCGGGACTATGGGCTCCTCCACTCAGAAGGCACTGAGCACGATGAGCCTCCTGGTCCAATTTTGTGTATCTTGTAGAGGAGTATGTGTATATGAAATTTCCACGAGGATTACTCTTCCCAGACATACAAGGGCTTGCTAAGTGGAAATTATTTGTCAAGAACATGCAGGCATCCTGACTGAGGGGGAGGAGACTCCTGGTGTGTTTTATTTTTAAAGTGTATTTTTATTGATTTCAGAGAGGAAGAGAGAGGGAGCGAGAGATAGAAACAATGAATGATGAGAGAGAATCATCTATCAGCTGCCCCCTGCACACCCCACACTGGGGATCGAGCCTGCAACCCGGGCATGCCCTTGACTGGAATCGAACCTGGGACCCTTCAGTCCACAGGCTGATGCTCTATCCACTGAGCCAAACTGGTCAGGGCTCACTGTCCCTTTAAATGCCACTCTCTGGCTCTTTGGGGAAAAGGGGATGATGTATATTTCTAATTATAACCGGCCAGGCTCTTGCCCACTCCGTTTGGTTCCCCGCAGGTTATACTATTTGCCAATAGCTATTTAACTGGAGCGGTAACAGGAAAAACCCCAAGTCTAATCAGTGAGAAGTTCTCTGGCTCTCGCACTTTAGCGGGATCGTATTTTTGCCCTGGAGGTCAGCCTTAAATATGAGAGGGGAGCAAGGCTGGGGGAAGATTACTATTAAAAATAGAGCCCAGTTCCAGACTCTGCCTCTCTAGAGCTCACAGAAGACTCAGGCCTTTTATTATTCATGCTTAACGCTGACACCATCCCCCTGCCTGGAGAGCACACCAAGGATCTTCGCCGAGCCCTGGCTCCATCTCGCCAGCTGCCAGCCTTGGCATCTGTTGAAAGTTTTCTGTTTTGTTTTTTACCCATTGCATCAGGGCAAGGTGGGTCCAGGTAAACGAGGTGTCTGTCCTCCCCCCGGCCCCTCCTCCCACTCTGAAACCCTGAGCACCCCTCCCGCTGCTGCCTGCCCCATCCCCAGGCCTCGGGCTTCCTCAGTCTTGAACATTAGCTGCCCCAAAGTTCACAAGTTAGGAATGGAGGTTACCAGACTGCTAACTCGCCAAGTTAAATAGAATATATGCTGCCAACAGGAGAATTTCTTCGAGTCAGAAAAGTCAACTTGAAAAAAATATATAATTGGTTTTTTCAGAGAGGAAGAGAGAGGGAGAGAGAGATAGAAACATCAATGATGAGAGAAAATCATTGATTGGCTGCCTCCTGCACGCCCCCCACTGGGGATCAAGCCCTCAACCCGGGCATGTGCCCTGACTGGGGATCGAACCGTGACCTCCTGGTTCATAGGTCGACGCTCAAACACGGGGCCATGCTGTCGGGGGAGTCAACTTTTATCGCATCTAATCCCAAACTCACTTTAGTGCTAGCATTAGATAGTTAAGCGTATATTTTTAGGCAGATGAAAGCTTTTTAGAAAATCTTAGCTTTGACTCCATTGTGACTGGCGCTGGGAGGAATCATTAGATGAACGAGCAAGGGGGGAAGGGAACATGGCTTGCGTACTTTTCATAGCAACACTGTGCTAGGTTCTGAATTCAGAATAGCTTATTTAATTGTTACCATCCCCCTCTGGGTACATATAAATGTCCATATTCTTGCACTTGAGGATCCTGAGGTTCGAGGAGGTCAGATAACTCTTCTGAGCTCACATACCTAATGGAAATCTGAACGCTGGTCAGGTGACCTCTAAAGTGCTGACTTTCACTCGACCGCACGCTTGCGGGGACGGGGGTCAAGTGTTGGCCCAGGTCAGATGCAGGTGCATAATCTGCTCATGGAGTCAGGTCACGAGTCGCTCTTGGAGAGACAGGTGCATCACCCTGTGGTCCAAATCCAAAGCCTAGGTTAGGGGCTGGCCCAAGCAAGGGGAAGGTGACCAACAGCACAGGGCCCAGTGGCCGCTACATGCACCCGTTGCCTTTGGAAAGGCACAGGGAGGCAGGAGAGAGCTCCCAAGGAGTCCAGAGCCCAAGGAGGCTGATGTTCAGAGTCAGGAAATGGAGAGCAGGACAGAGAACTGGGCAGATGATGGAATACTCCGTCGCTGGCCCAGACCCTTAGGGTTGGGGAGGGACCTACCCCAAACCCAGCCTGATGCTGAAGCACTAAGCATATATCCCTGGGTTCTATGCTCAGTTCTGGGATAGGCTGATCCCTCAGGAGGGTCTCTGGTACCGAGGTTGCCTGGTTGAGAGACCTGAAAATTGTGGAGATGTGAAGGTCATGGACCCTGTGAAGGCCTTGAGCAGAGCCTAAATATTATCGCAGTTTACAGAGCCAACAGGATTACTAATTCCCTCCACATTCAGTGAGTCAGCATGTTACTCAGTCACCAAATGTTCTTTTGGGCCCTCACAATTCTCTTATTCCTCCAAGAGTTGGTGCCGCCTTACTGTGCGGAGGGCTGTGTTCTGCTCTGGTGTAAAAGGACAAAGGTTATGCTCTGTGTTAGGGAGGCGAGTTGGGGAGTTGATGATCTAGCAGAGAAGATAGGACACAGATGGGAACGTCGTAATATCAGAGTTGGTGCCGCCTTACTGTGCGGAGGGCTGTGTTCTGCTCTGGTATAAAAGGACAAAGGTTATGCTCTGTGTTAGGTATCACGGGAGGCGAGTTGGGGAGTTGATCTAGCAGAGAAGACAGGACACAGATGGGAATGTCATAATATCGTTCTATGCTCAGTTCTGGGATAGGCTGATCCCTCAGGAGGGTCTCTGGTACCGAGGTTGCCTGGTTGAGAGACCTGAAAATTGTGGAGATGTGAAGGTCATGGACCCTGTGAAGGCCTTGAGCAGAGCCTAAATATTATCGCAGTTTACAGAGCCAACAGGATTACTAATTCCCTCCACATTCAGTGAGTCAGCGTGTTACTCAGTCACCAAATGTTCTTTTGGGCCCTCACAATTCTCTTATTCCTCCAAGAGTTGGTGCCGCCTTACTGTGCGGAGGGCTGTGTTCTGCTCTGGTGTAAAAGGACAAAGGTTATGCTCTGTGTTAGGGAGGCGAGTTGGGGAGTTGATGATCTAGCAGAGAAGATAGGACACAGATGGGAACGTCGTAATATCAGGTCACACGTGATAGGGACCCCAGTGGGAGAGCAAAGAAGCAGCTCTGCCTCATGAGAGAATGAAGGAACTTCCGGTGAGGGGGGAAGAAGGAGGGGAACTGAGATGATCAGTGACATTTCCAGGAACACGAGAACTTTGCTTGAAGGACCACAAGGTGAGTCTGGCCAGTGTGGCTCAGTGGTTGAGCATTGACCTATGAACCAGGAGGTCACCCTTTGATTCCCCAGGTTGCGGCTCAATCCCCAGTAGGGAGCGTGCAGGAGGCAGCTGATCAATGATTCTCTCTTATTGATGTTTCTATCTCTCTCTGCCTCTCCCTTCCTCTCTGAAATCAATTTTTAAAAAAAGAAAAAAGATAAGTGCCCCAAATCAGGCAGCTGAGCTCAAATAGCACCTTTGGCAATTACTGGCTGGGGTGGCGGGGCAAAGTGTTAAACGTAATCTCCCTTAAGGCTCCTCATATCTTTATAATGAGATCAACAGTACCAATTTCAGAAAGTGGTGAATATGAGATGAATCTGGATTCCAGCAAGCCCTTGGTGAATGATAGATATATATAATATTCCTTCTTTGAATTTCAAAGTTTTAAGGAAAATGATTTTTAAGAGACACTGAACCCATGCTCTAAAAAAAGCACAATTTCAAGTGTACAGAATCCTATTTGGTTTGCTAAAGGGCTGACTAGCTTAGACGCATCTTCCGAACATATGTTTGTGCACATATACTTATATATGCAGACTCTGTACCTGAGGGTACTTCTGTGGACACACACATGCACCACGCCTCAAATGAATTGCAGGTGTTATGAATATGTGCCTCCAGCATTAATTTCCAGTCCCTCCTCACTACGGAATTATCATTGCTAAACGGAATTAACATCAGTGTGTCTTGTTATTGTAAACACACCTGCTGGTAAGAGTTTCCCCAGGGTCTTCACTTACCAGTTTCTAAGCTCAGTGCTGGCTGGGCTGCGCCGACCCATTTCGCCTGGTTGCCACGAGAAAGAAAGAGAGCACAATTATTAGACAGAACTAACAAGCCCCTTTCGGGTCTCCTCCAGCCTCCAATGAGCGAGGGATGCCACACACAGCTCTGTGCCTCCCGCGGGGGTAGGAAACATCTGCCACACCTCGGGGAGAACACGCACACCCAGCTCTTCTGACGTATTTTGTTGGCAACTAGATCATATCACTAATTGAGTTTCAGTGTAATTATTCATGCACCTGTCTTTCTTCTGTTCAGGACTAGCAGGCTTTTCTGTGTGAGTGGAGTTTGTAGTGTTCATTTCTGTGTCCACGGTGTGTAGCCTGCCATGTGTAGCTCTTGGCACATATTTGATTAGTTGCATGGATGGATGGATGGTAGGTGGGTGGGTGGGTGGTTGAATGGTTGTATGATGGGTGGGTGGATGGATGGTTGGACGGATGGCTGATGGCTGGGTGGGTGGATGAATGGTTGTATGATGGGTGAGTGGATGAATGGCTGATGGCTGGGTGGGTGGATGGATGATGGATAGGTGGATGGATGGATGGGTGGATGGATGGATGATGAAAGACAATGGTGTACTGGAATGCGCAGCTCCATTTCCAGTAGGGTCTTTGACCTTGTGTGACTATGAGAGAGGAGACTGTGATGATCACTTTGGTGAAGAAGCCACTTATACCTGAATATTTCTGATATGCAGACTATGATTTTTTAGTTTGAATATTCCCGAAAATCATCTGGTCTGTGTTCCAAAATGAGCAGAGCCTCGCCTGGGGATCGCTGACACAGTCAAGCTATGGATCCTGCCACTGTACATGGGAACCCAGTGATCGTAAACGACCCCCTTTTGCACCTTACTTAGTGCCTTAAGGGCACAGAGGTCCTTCTGAGCTCACGCAGGGTCGGTGAACGCTTTCATAGGGGCCAGGTAGCAAATAATTTAGGTTCTGCAGGCCCAAAGGCAAAATCAAAGACATGTTGTAGGCACTTACAGAACCATTCAAATGTAATCATTTAAAAACGTAAAAACCATTATTTTTTAAAGAAAATATGTTTTTATTGATTTTTAGAGAGAAAAGAAGGGAGAGGGTGAGAGAGATAGAAACACTGATGAGAGAGAATCATTGATCAGCTGCCTCCTGCACATCCCCTACTGGGGATGGAGCCCATAACCCAGGCATGTGCCCTGACCAGGAATCGAACCCGTGACCTCTTGGTTCATGGGTTCACAGTCAACCATTGAGCCAGGCCAGCCGGGCAGGGTTTGGTTTTTATTGGATGGGAGCTTCCTGGGAGCCATCTGGAGGTTCTAGTAAGGGCTTGATATTTCTAGTGTCGCAAGCAAGTGGCTAGTGTTGGTGTCTGTGAACCAGGCCCCGAGTAAATTCCTGCTGAGATTGTGTGCCCCATGTGCTGACAGGGTGACTCGCTCATCTGATCCTCCTGACGTAGCAGCAACGTACACCGCTCAGGTTGCTCCTCTGTGTCCTTGCTTTGGACAGTGTGGGCCGGGGCCCGAGGGCTGAGTGTGGATTTAAATTTTAAACAGCTATGTGAGACGGTTCGGAGGCGACACCCAGTCGTGCCCCTGGGCTGGGGCTGGCTTCTCCACTGCCCCCAATGTGGATAGTGTTGCTGGCTGCCCCAGATTTGGGAAGGTGAGATGACAAGAGGTGAAAATGTCACAGTCTTGGCCAGGAAAGGACGCCAAAACAGATTTAGAAACCCCGTCAACTCCGTGCGCAGGAGAGCAATTAGGCGTGTATTTTCGTCTTTGCACCTTGGTTGCAAATAGGCCCAGTATTGTTGTGTTCATGCTGTGCTCTCTCGCCATGAGCTCCCAACTCAGGAGGGGAAACGGGGCCTCTATTTTCTTTTCCATGTTTTGGTGTAAACGTTGATTCTGACTGAACTTCCATAACCCAAATCATGCCCTGTGTGATCTTAATAGACTAATAAGTAAGTGGAATTGTTTCACAATGCAAATCACTCCCCAGTGTTGTATGTTTGAGCTTTAGAAGTTAAGGTTTGCCCAGCCAGTGTGTCTCAGTGGTTGAGCATTGACCTAAGAACCAGGAGATCACGGTTAAATTCCCGGTCAGGGCACGTGCCTCGGTTTCGGGCTCCATCCCTAGTAGGGGGTGTGCAGGAGGCAGCCAATCAATGATTTTCTCTCATCATTGATGTTTCTATCTCTCTCTCCCTCTCCTTTCCTCTCTGAGATCAATTAAAAAATACATATATATTTTAAAAAGTTGAGCTTTTATAAAGCAAAACATAATTGTAATGAAGCCTTACCTTCCTGTATTTTTGCTGGCGGGCACGGATTCCTGCTGAGGGACCGGCCTGTGGATACCTCAGCTGAGGCCTTGGGAAGGTGACAGGAGGGTGTGGCTGGACTCTGCATTCATCTGCATGCTGCCAGCCCAGTGTGGCCTCATGATCAGAACCTCTTTACCATCTTCATTCATGCGAGTTGAGATTCTCTCCTTGCAAGAGAAGGGATTTCTCCTGAGGTCTTGGAATGAAGGCATCCTTGGCCCTTCCCAGGTCTCTCCCTTACTCCTGGGAACTGTGCTACCTCCGTGGGCAAGTGCTTTGAGTAGGGCCAGCAGACAGCACCCCAGAGCCCAGCTGCCTGACCCTTGCCCTTGTCCCACACCAGGCTGTGGCCTTCTAGAGGGCGAGGACTCTGCAGTGAATGAGTGAACGGACCTAAGGCGCTGTTTAAGGGTGCAAACTGGCTACTGGCAGATAAATAAGTCCCGGAGATCTGATGCGCAGACAACAATGTGGTATTATAATCATCCAATTTGCTGCGAGAATATATCTTAATTATTCCCGCCACAAAAGAATTATAATTATGTGCTGTCATAAGGGTGCTAACCAAAGATATAATGGCAATTATATTCAGCATATCAGTGTATCAAGTCAACATGCTGTACAACTTAAATCTGTACAAGGTTGCCCAGCCGGTGTGGCCCAGTGGTTGACCATCAACCTATGGACCAGGCGGTCACAGTTAGATTCCTGGTCAGGGCATATGCCTGGGTTGTGCGCTCAATCCCCAGTGAGGGGCATGCAGGAGGCAGCCAAGCAATGATTATTTCTCATCATTGATGTTTCCATCTCTCCCCCGCTCCCTTCCTCTCTGAAATCAATAAAAATATATTTTTAAAAAAATATATATATATATTTAAAAGAAGTTAAGGGCATAGATAAGGTCCATCAAAACTTGTACTCCTTGCACTGTTTTATTCTTATGAAAAGGAAATTAACAAGCAGTGGAAAGACCACATCTGAGCAATTCTCTGGCTTTTGCTATTGGGATGAGCCTCATGTCATTAAAAGCCTATTGGAAAGCAGCAATTATGCTGCAAACCCAGCATCCTATCGCCATCATCATCATCATCATCATCACTTCCTCACCATGGCAGTACTAACTCAGAACAGACACCACATGGGTTTTTGCATGTCCAGGGAGGAATTGACAGTATCTCGGGCCTTGTCCACGTCAAGAGAGATGTCCATTTTCTAACACATTTACTGTAAATGTACTGAGAGGTGTAAAGTGAGTGAGTGAGTGGTTAAGTCCAGGGCATTTAGATAGCAGGTAATCGGAGTAGGAGCAATGCTGGCTGGATTGAGAAGTCCCGTCTGCTTGGCTTGTCAGGATGCTCCTAGGCAGCAGCGGGTCAAGTTCAAGGGCCCTTTGCTGCAGGTCTGCTGAGGTAACCAGGCCGCGACAGAGGTCATCTTGGTCTCATCTCTGTGTCCAAAGGAGGCATGGTCTAAGGAAGCAGCTCATATTTTGTGGAGCTTGGGAGTAGCTCGTGGGTCAGAAAAGATGTGTCTCTTGTCCACCTGGAGGCATTAAAGGACAGCAGATATTTTGAAACCATGGTGGGACTGTGCTTGTTGAAAATGGCCCTGAAATTTACCTGTGGCTTATTGCTTTAAGTGCCATCATGGACGGTCCCCAGTGCCTTGGTCAGTCCATTCAATAGAGGCATTAAAATAACCACAAGCTTTTTAGTCTTTGTTCCTCTTCAAGCGAGCTGGCCTTTCCTGCTAGCACTGGGCCCTCTGGGACAAGTCAATTATGAAATAAGACCTTGAGCTCTCAGCGCTAAGAATGCCCAAGGGCCCTGTGAGGGTGGAGGAGGGGAAGGGTGATGATGAAAGAGGTGCACCTTGGATGAGGTCCCACTAGAAATGGGTCTTGCAGTTTAATGGGTCATTGTGACATAAAAGAACCTTGGATTTTGCACAGGTTTCTTCTGCCATCAACTGTCTTTCTGTCCTCCCCACGCCCACAGCCCTGCTACATCACTCTCCGAACTACCTCCTCCTTCCTGCATCCCACCTCACTCTCCGACTTGCCCATAATCGGCAGGTGTGGAAGACCTTAGAGTCAATAGTGAGGCCATATTACCTGTGCCTGGCAGATTGGAGAAACTTAATCCTGTTGAATAGGGACTAGGATGGTCCCTACGAGGGCAACATCCAGGGTTTGGCTTCTGAGAGCAGGAGTTGAAGGGAAATGTTCTCTCCAGGAAACCAAGAGTGGAAAAGACAGGATGTGCCTAAAATAAAGCCCCTACAGCAGCGGTTCTCAACCTGTGCGTCGAGACCCCTTTGGGGGTCGAACGATCCTTTCACAGGGGTTGCCTAAGACCATCCTGCATATCAGATATTTACATTATGATTCATAACAGTAGCAACATTACAGTGATGAAGTAGCAACGAAAATAATTTTATGGTTGGGTCACAACATGAGGAACTGTATTTAAAGGGCCAGAAGGTTGAGAACCACTGCCTAGAGAAACAAAGTAATGCGGTGTGAAAGGCAAAGATTGTTGTCAGAAAGTCCTGAGGCATTAGGAAGGTTGAGAACCACTGCCCTAGAGAAACAAAGTAATGAGGTATGAAAGGCAAAGATTGTTGTCAAAAAGTCCTGGGGACGAATTTCAACTCCCGTATAAATTGTGTGTCCTTGAGAAAGTCATTTCATATCTATGACCTTTAACTTCCTTATCTGTAAACTGAGTATAATAAAGGGTTATTATATAATAAAGGGCTATTATAATGATCCCAAATGATAAATATTGTGTCTAACATATGGTAGGTGTGTGAAAAGTATGGCTCAGTGGATAGAGTGTTGGCCTGCAACTGTCCCAGGTTCAATTCCGGTCAAGGGCATGTACCTTGGTCCCCAGACCTGGTCGGGGCGCATGCAGGAGGCAACCAATCAATGTGTCTCTCTCACATCGATGTTTCTGTCTCCCTGTCTCTCCCCCTTCTTTTCACTCTCTCTAAAAATCAATGGAAAAATATTCTTAGGAGAGGATTAACAACAATAAAATAAAATAAGAAACAGTTAATAGAAGATAAAAACATCAATGTATGCGAACCTCCTCTCATTGAAATTAATAAAAAATTAAATAGGTCCCATAATAGCCAAACTTCTTTGCTCATCCTCATTACCTTTAGTGTACTTTCTATTAACTTATTTCTTAATATCATTATGAAGTTATGGCCTTTCACAAACTCATCATATTTCAATTAGCCACTATTATTATGCCCTTTTGGATGCTCAAATTATAATTTGGCCAGTGGGAGAACTCTAGGCTAGATCTTACATCCTTTCAGCCCTGTCCCTGGCATCTTTGAAAGTATCTCTGTTTCTGGCAACAGTAGGGTATTCCAGGCTCATTCTTCTGTGTGTGTGTGTGTGTGTGTGTTTGTATGTGTGTGTGCACACACACACGCAAGCACGGGCATGTACATATCAGAAAGTGCTAGTTCCCTTCCAGTGAGCTAGGCTAGATCTTACATCCTTTCAGCCCTGTCCCTGGCATCTTTGAAAGTATCTCTGTTTCTGGCAACAGTAGGGTATTCCAGGCTCATTCTTCTGTGTGTGTGTGTGTGTGTGTGTTTGTATGTATGTGTGTGTGCACACACACACGCAACCACGGGCATGTACATATCAGAGAGTGCTAGTTCCCTTCCAGTGAAGTATTAGACATCCAAATCCGGGCATTTAGGAATTCATGTGAGAACAGGCAGTGAATAAAATGCTGCTACTGTTGAGACACTTTTAACTGGAAAATATTGCTTTTTAACATCATGAGTTCACATTGATTTTTTTCTAATATTATTAACATAATTAAATTGCTGTACTTGACGCTTCTTATAGCATGAGGTCTCACTGACCTCTAAGACGTCCTAGTACAGCGCTATAACAGATAACCTCAGCTTGAACCTGTGCCTTTCATCACTCTAGCCTTGATATTGACTTTGTGCTGGTCTTCAGGTCACGCTGACGTTCAAGGGCTTTGAGCACTTGGTCTTTGTTCTTCCATCTCCTCGTGGCCCTTATTGCACTGATTTCCAATGTCAGCTCAGGGGACCTCTTGGCCCCTGGGAAATATTCCCAAGTGCTTCTGGCCCCTGAGGAGCAATTGTTCTGGATGATGGCATGTTGAGTTTTTTTTAATTTAAATATGTATTTATTGATTTCAGAGAGGAAGGGAGAGGAAGCGAGAGATAGAAACATCAATGATGGGAATCATTGATTGCCTGCCTCCTGCACGCCTCACACTGGGGATTGAGCCAGCCACCTGGACATGTGTCCTGACCGTGAATTAAACCGTGAGCTCCTGGTTCATAGGTAGACGCTCAACCACTGAGCCACACTGGCGGGTTATGACTATGTTTCTTGATGTGGAGGAGTGCTCATTGTGGAATACTCAAATCTATCTAGTTTTTCCTTTGTAATTACTTTCATTGCTTCTCTGCTGAGAATGCCTCTCCCTCTCCAGAGATCTGAGGAGTATTCACTTATATTTTTGCCTATGTGTTGTTCTTTAATCCAGCTGTTTTTATGGTTCCTGTTTGGGGCTGCTGCATGGTGAGGCTATGATTTGAGTTAATCAATTTTCTCAGCCATCTGATGAACCTCTCCGTTTTTTTTTTTGTTGTGCTTACTTTAAGTTGGGATATGTACTGGGGTCTATTTCAGGGCTGATTGCTCTCATCTGTCAATATGTCTGCCAGCTCTTTCTGCCAGTTGAGCTGGTTCAGTGTTGCTTGCACTTTATATATCCTTACTAGAGGATATTTTTTCCATTGATTTTTAGAGAGAGTGGAAGGGAGGGAGGAGAAGGAGAGAAACATTGATGTGAGAAACATATCTATTGGTTGCCTCTGCACATGCCCCAACTGGGACCGGGATCGAACCTGCAACCCAGGTACGTGCCCTTGATCAGGAATTGAACCTGTGACCCTTTGCTGTGTGGGCTGATGGTCTAACCATTTAGCTACACTGGCCAGCTTTTGTTTTCATATCTGGAAAAACATAATATGGAATTAGCTGTATTTGTAAAAGTCTGAAAGATGTCACTGGTAAAATTTTCAGACAATGGAACATCTTTAGAGGGAATTATCTTAGGGTTAGGTAAAATTTGCCATGAAAATATCCACTTAATTCACTTTTTTCAATTTATTGACACTTTAAAAAATATTTTCTTATTTGTTAAAATTCTCCTGTTTTTATTTCATATTTCTTTTCTACTTCTAATTTCCATGAATGTTCTTTGTTTTTTCTTCTGTTTATTCACGTGGGTTTTGCAGTCACCATTTTAAAAAATTGCATCTACACTGATGTTTATCATTTTCACTTCTTTGCTGAGCTTTAGGATATATTCAAATTAAGAGATATATAGTTTAAAATATAGAACTATGAATATTGTAAGTAGCAAACACAGGCTGTATGGTACAAAAGCATATGGACCAGGCTAATTGGAAAGTGGAGGGGGTAGAAAGAAAACTCTGAGGAAGAGGAAATAAGCTTCAACTCAGCCCAAATATTAGTTTCAAGCCAAAGAGGTTGGCTTAGCCCCAATTCTGCCCTTTGTTGGACACAATATATAATTAATATATTTTCAGAAAGAGAAAAAAATCCACCCATGGGGTAGGAATCTAAGCATCTATTTTCCATCCCAGCGACAATCAGAAGTCATTCTTCACATTTATTCAACTTTGTATTTGCCTGTAAACAAAATTGAAGCTGGCAAAAAGATGGTCCATGTGAATTATTTGAACAACAGTTTCTCATTGTGTCGAATTACATTGAGGCTGCTCGCTGTGAAATCTTGCCTCGGCCCAGGAACAGTGGGTGATATTGTCATTTCCCCCCATGCCCATCAAGTTAACCCACTTCTCTCCCACATAAATGAATTGATGGTCCTTTCCAACGTGGTGGAGAAAAGCTCTCCAAATCCTAATCACAGCTTATTAATATTTTAGGAATAAAAAGGCAGTTTATCTTCCCATATCACCCAGTCTTCTTTGTGCGTCCCTAGATCAGATTCCCAGATTACTTGGCTTCTTAATGTTTGGAATAGCTCTCATAGCCAACAAAGTAAGGAATCGTGGAACCATGGCCTTAGCTAGCAAAAGTAACATCAAACGTAGAAAAGTCTCCTGGCCCAGTAAAGTGGTCCAGAGGCCAAAATAATCACGTCATTCCTAACACCAACCATTCCTAAATTCACCATCGACCACTAGGGGGATAGATGGATGACAAAATCTCCAGCCCAGAGCGCTGGCTTCATTGTTTCTCCAAAGGCAAACATGTAAGGTCGCCTAGTTGAGGTGTTGGGTGGGGTTTAAGCTGTTTGACATCATGGTCAGCTGTCCATTTCAGAGGCTGGTTGGAGGCGGCACCACAGATCATGGGAGGCCTAAACTCCTTCTTGATCCCCCTCCTCCTCCTCCTCCTTGGAGATCCCACCACTTTGGGGTAGAAAAAGCAGGTTTCAGTCCCTGCCACTAGCTGGCTGTGAGCTCCAAAAAGCCACTGTCGCCCTTTCTTAGGAGTAAAATGGGGCCAATAAGATCAGCCCTCCCTGGTGGGGGATTTGAATGAGACACAGGACCTCGAAGCACCAGCAGCAATCACGTGCTGTACAGGTAGAATGACAGTTACCATCTCCCAGCTGCTCCCTCTGTCTGTGTGGGAGAGAAGCCAGCCGAAAGCCCTGGCTGGCCGTAACCCACCTCACATCCGGGAGCCCCGATCTAGAGGTAAATAAAGGAGGAGCATTGGGGTAGAAAAAGCAGGTTTCAGTCCCTGCCACTAGCTGGCTGTGAGCTCCAAAAAGCCACTGTCGCCCTTTCTTAGGAGTAAAATGGGGCCAATAAGATCAGCCCTCCCTGGTGGGGGATTTGAATGAGACACAGGACCTCGAAGCACCAGTGGCAATCACGTGCTGTACAGGTAGGATGACAGTTACCATCTCCCAGCTGCTCCCTCTGCTTGCGTGGGAGAGAAGCCAGCCGAAAGCCCCTGCTGGCCATAACCCACCTCACATCCGGGAGCCCCGATCTAGAGGTAAATAAAGGAGGAGCAAGAGGGAAGGAACTGAACATGTTAAATTCCTTCTGTCATGAGGCTGACAGCTAATTTCCTTCCAGCCAACTGTGATTATTCTTAGGGCTTGAAGCACAGGATTATTTTCATGGCTGCTTACTGTTAATTATAGGAGGAATCTACAACCCTAATATGGAATCCGCTCCCTGGCGGCTAAAGTGTCTGATTTCTCTAAAGAAAGTTAAATGTTTTACCTAAAATAAAAGGTCAAAGGTCAAAATGCCTGCGCCCCCTTTGAGGCAATGAGGTATAGAGCAGAGAGCGGGGCTGAGATTCAAGTCCTATCCCTTTTGAGCTGTGTGACCCTGGGCTAGTCACTGCACATCTCTGAGTCTGTATTTTTTAAAATATATATATTTTTATTGATTTCAGAGAGGAAGGGAGAGGGAGAGAGAAACATCAATGATGAGAGAGAATCATTGATCGGCTGCTTCCTGCACCAGATTAAGCCCATATCCCGGACATGTGCCCTGACTGGGAATTGAACCGTGACCTCCAGGTTCATAGGTCAATATTTAACCACTGAGCCACACCAGCTGGACTCTGAGTCTGTAATAATAATATAGGGACAGTATGAATCCTGCCCTCCCCCAAAGACAGACCACTGGGTGATAAATGAGATACTATGTAGGGAGTCACTGAACACCATGGCTGTGATAGCAAACACCTTGGTTTCAAAGGCTGGCTCCGCCGTGCCCTGGGTGTGTGACATTGGTAAGGCGAGTTAACCTGTCTGGACCTCTGTGTTCTTATCTGTAAAACGGGGCTAATAATAGTAACCAGTGTAAAGGATGGGCGTGAGGACTAAATGGTAAGTGCAGCGAAGCGCTTGGAACAGATGGGGCCAGGCCAGAGTAAGCCGACAATAAACATTAGCTCTCGTTATTGCAAAGGACGAATGCAAATAAGACTGGAAGACGACAGCGTGGTCTGAGTGCCATTTCAATAGCAGCAGGATCGCTGTTCAGAGACAAGGAAACGGGCTCAGCTCAGGCCGAGGCTCAGTGTGGGGGCAGGAAGGGGCTAGCTCACCAAGGGTCTTCTCAGGACACGGGAGACCCTGATGCCAGAGGGAGGGAGGCCAAGGGTGATGGACGGGATTCTGTAGAAAAGTTGGCCATGACTGAGGGACAGGTAGGGGGAGCAAGGGAGGGCTGCAGTGAGGTGACAGACTGCTGGGGACTCCTGTAGCCATGGTGACAGGAATTGGGGAGGATGGAAAAAGACCTCTGGTGGGAGCCTGTGCAGCCAGGAAACCGCCCAGATACCAGGAGGGGAGCATCTGAAAGGGACAGCGGGCCTCGGTGAGAGCATGTCTAGAACCACAGGAGCATGAAGCGTTTATGTTCAAATGGTCCCGCAAGGCAACACGCCCATCATGACTCCACCCATTCTCCTTCAAGTTCTTTGGGAGTAAGTGAAAATGATGAGTGTTAATTGCTATTCAGTTTCCAAATTTAAGTGTGCATGGGGACACAGGAGCCTAAGAGAGTGGATCATCACCCCCCTCCAACCCCCCCACCCCCCCACAACAGCCCAGGTGGAAGTGGCCTCGTCTTTCCCAGTTTCCTCTGAGCTTCAGATTCCAATGGCAGTGCCTTGGATTGATAAAGAGCAGCTGCCGGGGGCGGGGACATTCAGGCCAAGGCCAGGGAGAATGGCCCCAGCCACAAATCTACGGGAGGGGTGGGACCCAGGCGGGCCGGTGTCTAATCGCTTCCTGAGAGTTGCAGCCAAGGCTGCGTCTTCCTGAGGAAGCGCTCCAGGCAGACGGAGGGCCGGACAGGGCCCTCTGCTGGGGTCGCTGCGACCCTGCAGCAGCCTCGACAACGGCTGGAGGGCGACTGACAGTCGTGGGGCTCCCATGGATGGGGAACTTCCCTCTCGCAGGGCTTCCCTTCCTTTCTCTCCTTGTGGCCTGGGACCCTAGGGGGAGAGCAGAGGCCGGGAGGCTGCAGAAGCCTCCACAGCGCTGACCTCTGGCACCTCCCCAAGCCCCAGAGCACATCTGTCCCCAGAAACACCCGGGCAGAGGCAAAGAGAGACCGCAACTCCCCTTTCTGGGTACTCGGTTTGCTCTCTCTTCCTAGAAACAGCCGCTCCCCTCCGACCTAGCCCCTCCCCCCCGGCCTAGCGCCCCAGGCCGTAGCTCTAGGTCCCCACCCCGCGGGGGCGCCCACGCACCCCA
>NW_005365723.1:140002-143624 GCF_000412655.1 Myotis brandtii | reverse complement strand
GCTGGCAGCTGCTCCTGCGCCGGCGGGGGCTGGGGACCCGAGGAGGAGAGGCTGCGGGCAGGTGGGCGGGAAGCCTTGCCTGTCCCTCTGGAAAGTGCAGCCAGAGGGAGAGTTGAGGGGCCCCCCTTGGAGAGGAAGGCATCGCGGATTTCGGGTGACCTGCACATGGGAAGAAAAGCCAGTTAGCATCCGGCGTCCTCGACTCTCCATTGCATCCGCCTGGAGAACAAATCCATTATGCATCATTTTCTCCATCCGCCAATTATGGAGGGGGGCGGGGGGGGGGAGACCTAACAGCTTAGAGTAAATGCACCCGAGTGTGGCCTGATCCCAACAGGGCTAGGTGGGGACCATCCCCGCTCCGTATCCCAATAGCCATCTCTGGGCGGCTGGAATAAAGTTACCATACCTGGGAAGCCGCTGTGAGTTTGTGTAGTTCCTGCTACCCACGCTTAGACCTAAATTCCCCACTGTTGTCTCTGGCCCACAAGAGGGTCGCATCATTTTTCGCACTATACATCTATTTGATTTGCCTTCTAAAAGGGGATATTGATGCTCAAAAGGCCCAGGGGTGCCTAACAGAGCAGAGGAGACAGCTTGTAATGACTCAGCACTGTCAGATACCCACTTTGCCTCTCTCCTGCCCCAGCAGGTGGTCCCAACTTGAGTGCCAGAGAGGCATGTCCCCACCCATGTACAGTCCTGCCTAAACATGAGACGATTTTTCCGAGCGTTTAGCGTTAAATCAGTACTTGACTGTTGACCTGAAACTGGCATCGAATGTCACAGACTTCCAGCGTTCGTGAGCAAGTTTGGAAGTAGAATTGGACGAGATTTTGGCTATTGGATAACCACATCCAGAGCGAGAGCTTTTCCCCAAGGTACCCCTCCTGCCTCATTCCTGGCCATGGGTTACAGTTCATGAGGGCCAGGCGCTAAGTCCCCTGTATCATTCATAAACCATCTCTCAGGACTCCGGGTTGCCGTCAGAGGGAAGTAGGCGCAGGCTTGGTCTGTGGTGTGGGGTAGGCAGGTATGTGGTTCTGAGAGAAGACTGTTCAAACTCTGCTTTGTTCGTGGGGTGACCGAGTTGCAAGGCTTCTGAAAATCAAGTGCACTTCCTTTGCTCCCGGTGAGCTGAAAGGCGTGTGAAACCCTGTCGCTGGGCACCCAGGACTTGTCAGCTGCAGGTGAACCCTGTAGCTAAAGGCACATTTTGTTCTGTTTAGATTTTTGTTTCATAAGATGCACTTTTTTACAGTTACTCTACACAATTGCACACAGCACCTGTGGCCTTTGGATTTTTTGGGGGGTAGGGGCAGACCATGGCTTGGGGTCAGTTTATTAGAGGATATTTGTTAAAATATTAACATAGGTACCCGTATTACTAAGACGCAAACGAGAGTTAATAAATATATGTTGGTCTTTGTGGTACCATATGCAAAGTCTGTAATTCCTAACCAGGCGGGTCTGTGTTTAAAAGAGGATAATTAGCGTATTAACAGCTGCCTCCAGTGGAACAGTTTGTTTGCCTCTAACCAGTTTTGTTCAATCGGGTGCAGCATTCACGTGTGGCAAACAAACACCACCAGAACTTTTCACACCACGAATGAGCCAGGCATGGCTTAGGTTTAGCTCACGATGATCTCTGGCTTTTAGAAAGAAATGAGGCTGGTCTCCCATCAGATGAGTGGGCCGAGGCCCGATAGAAAGTGAAGAAGCAGAGGGCTGGTGGGTGGTGGCTGTGTAGAGGCAGGGCTGGCACCAGGGGATAGGAAGTTGCCTTTAATCCTGTAACAGGCAAGTGGCAGCCAGAGGCATTCAATCCATCTGGTGGGGCCTCCTGGCCCTTCCAGCCTAGGCCGGTGGAAAGCCTGGTTCAGGGGTCGGGTGACAGGAATCAACAGGTGACTGGCAGAAAGCAGATGGAGCCCGTGAGAGGACAGGCCCAGGAAACGGACTTCATTCTGATTACTAGGAGCGCTTACTACCATAAGGTGCTCGGGGCTCTGCCTTGCCTGGCTGCCCTGGACTCCCCGCCGTCATCCGTTGGAACCTCATGAAAATAAATAGTTTGTCCGCCAGGGCTGACTGAGTCAGCCTGCTACGGGGTTTTGCTCTTCTGGGTCACGTGGGAGCGTTCATTTGTTATTTGGCAGGTGGAATGAAAAGTTTGTTACTCCGTCAGCTATGTGAGACTTGGAGACTTCGTTATGGATAATTTGGCAATTTACATGTCAGGATGTTTGCAGGAAGGCACATTTCTCCCGTTTAGTCCATCGCAGGCTTGTTTAGGAAACCCTGAGAACCGCTGATTGTAGGTGATCACGCACGCAGCGTCCCTGTGCAAGATGCGTGTCCTATAGGATCGCCAATTCTGTGCCAGTAACATGATTTCCGACTAGATTCCAGAAGTCCACGCAGTACCTTTAATTTAGCCCTCCCAAGTGCGATGTTTTACACGTGGAGGCTTCATCTCGGGTTTTCCCTTATCTCTCTGAAAAGACAGATTGTGCAGTGTCTTGAGTGACACAGGTGGGGTCTCCCCATCTGCAGACCTGAAACAGGAAGTAGCCTTTGATTCGAGAAGCAACTGTGAAAAGCAGGACTCTCGATGTGTGTATGTGTGTGTGTGTGTGTATGTGTGTGTTCCTTTAAGGAGCCTGCCCAGATTACTCCTGGATATGAGAAAGCCACCAATTACTAAGCTAGCCAGGGGACCAGCAACTTTTGCCTGGTGTTGAGGGTCTCCTGGGGGAGTGCAGAACACTGACTTTGACCCTGAAGCCCAGACTCAGTGATAATGTGGATAAGGTGCAGCCTGGGCCAGCTGTGGATTCTGAGATCTGTTACTATTTCATATCTTTTCATTGGAAATCATGCTTTATTTAGATCAGCCAACAGTCTCAGGGATGGATGTCTTCTCTCGGTCACTTAAATTGCAAAAACAATTTAAGTGTAAGAAGAGAGACCCACCCGTTCAGTTTGATCGTCACTGAATGCGGAGTAGAGAGTGCAATTTAATTTCCCTTTACTTGGGTCTTCTCTCCTGGCAGCGCCAGTCTGAACTGACCTAATTGCCAGGTTGTAACATCTGCCTACGTCTGGGGCCGTTTGGAGAAGGCGCAGGCCTATGGGAACGGCCTGCAGAGAGTTATGTCACGTGCACTGTTGGGTGTTTTGTGGAGATCCACTGAGATGTTGCAAGCCATTCGCTGAGAGCAGCGCTGCACAGAGAGGTTCGCCTGTGTTATCAAGTTACCGAGGCCTGGGGCAGATAAGGATGTGGACAGGAAATTAAAGCTCCGCCACCTCTGGGCAGCCGTGATCAACACCCACATTCAAATGCATTTGAATTTCCTCAGGATAAAACCTTAGGGAAAAAAAATGCCACTTTCGTCTCTGCTCCGGGCACACAGGTGGTCCCCGTGACCAAGGGCTGGGCATTTCCCTGTGCACAGTTATGCAAAAACTAGGTCTGGGGTTGTGTGACCAGGCAGAGATGAATGACCATGTCTTACCAGGTGCCGGCTCACTTGAGAGTCCCTTGTTTTTTTCTAGGCCCGAGAGCATCCAGTGGGCTGGCAATTAATGGGTGCGGTGAACCTGCTGGATTTTTTTT
>NW_005365723.1:133501-137552 GCF_000412655.1 Myotis brandtii | reverse complement strand
GACCCACAGGTTGAGAACCGCTGGGTTATGGCGATGGTTTTGGAGTCTACCTTCTGCACAACACCACTCTCCTCCATCTGTAGTGTTTGTTTGTTTTTGTTTTTGTTAATCCTCACCCGAGGATATTTTTCCCATTGATTTTTAGAAAGAGTGGAAGGGAAGGGGAGAGACACACAGAGAGAAACATTTATATGTGAGAGACACATCGATTGGTTGCCTCCCACATGCGCCCAGACCAGGATCCGAGCCTGCAACCGAGGAACGTGCCGTGCCCTTGACCGGAATCAAACCCGGGACCCTTCAGTCCTCGGGCCGAAGCTGTCTGCTGAGCCAAACTGGCTAGGCCCATCTGTAGCTTTTGAGTCAGCTTTGCCTCCCCGGTCGGTCACACCTGCCCCGGGGAAGGAGAGGGAGCGACCTGGGCTCTTCTCTGTGAGTCAGGTTGGGCTTCACCGAGGAAGGCAGCCTGTCAGCTCTCCCGAGCACTGGCCCTTCAGCAGCCACGGCTGGGCAGCGAGCGGCCTGGGCAGCTTCCGGCCGGGCATTCCGGTGACAACATGGAGAAAACGGATGTTCCCCTGGACGCGGGCAGAATCCCCACAGCTGGCTGTTCCCAACTTCTTCATTTCGGTTCTTCTTCGTGGCTGTGAGCCGAGCCCTTCTGATGGAGGGTTGAGCAGCTCAGTTCTTTAGTAGAAATGATGGTGCCCACCCAGCGGCTGCTAAAGGACTGGGCGTTCTTCTCCAAACAGGGAGCAGTACTTCACTGTCTAAGACAGTGGTCAGCAAACTGCGGCTCGCAAGCCACATGCGGCTCTTTGGCCCCTTGAGTGTGGCTCTTCCTAAGCCTTAGGAGCACCCTAATTAAGTTAATAACAGTGTACCTGCCTATATAGTTTAAGTTTAAAAAATTAGGCTCTCAAAAGAAATTTCAGTCGTTGTACTGTTGATATTTGGCTCTGTTGACTAATGAGTTTGCCGACCACTGGCTGAGAGATAATGACGGTTGGTCATTAGAATGTTCCTGGACTTGAAACAAAAGTCTCATTTATGACTTCACACTCACTGAAAATGTCTAAAAGCAAAAGGCAACGTAGGTTGCTACAAGCCCTGCCACTCTCACTCCCTTAGCTCACATGGTTTCCTCCATAAATTCCCTGGCGATAATGCCTTCTGGGGTGTCATGGTCCAGGTGGCATTTTAAGTCACCTGGTGACGAAATCAAAGAGCGTCCTGATGGCAACAAGGACGCTTCTCTCCTTAGTGTGGGTTTTTGCTAAAATCTGGGCCGTGAGTGCTCTGAGGACCCCGAAGCAGGCTGCACCCGCAGACACATCTGGGCCGGCAGTGGGACCACGGCCGCATCGAGAGCGTGCGTGCGAGGTCTGGGTGGCTGTGGCAGAGCCTGGGACCACGCAGAAGCCTGGAGCGTGCTCTCTGGTCCGTCTGTGCATCTGTGTGACTGTCCATGCACATGTGAGATTCTGTATGATGTGGTGGCAGATTCTAATTTGTCCGGCAAATTGCCTTTAATATGTATTTTTATTGATTTCAGAGAGGAAGGGAGAGGGAGAGACAATCATTGACCAGCTGCCTCCTGCACGCCCTCTACTGGGGATCAAGCCCGCAATCCAGGCATGTGCCCTGACGGGGGGGGGGGGGGGGGGGGGGGGATCAAACCGTGACCTCCTGGTTCATAGGTCAACCACTGAACCATATCGGCCTGGCACAAGTTGCCTTTAAAGGGGGCGGGCCTATGGTAATGAACTTGGCTGTCTGGTTACCCTTGAAACCTTTCCGTGGTGGGTCTAGAGCAGTGATGGCGAACCTATGACATGCGTGTCAGAGGTGACACGCGAACTCATTTTTTTGGTTGATTTTTCTTTGTTAAATGGCTTTTAAATATATCAAATAAATATCAGAAATATACATCTTTGTTTTACTATGGTTGCAAATATCAAAAAATTTCTATATGTGACACGGCACCAGAGTTAAGTTAGGGTTTTTCAAAATGCTGACACGCCGAGCTCAAAAGGTTCGCCATCACTGGTCTAGAGCCTGCTGTGGCTCTCACTTCGTAGCCACCTGAGCTCCGTGTTAAGCAGAGTCAGCAGAAATGATGAGCTGAGCATATTTCCAACAACTAGTCCCGGGGGCTATAATAGCACAGTGGGCAAACTACGTACTCGCAGAATCACCGCCTGCAACTCCTGCAGCTTGAGGAAGGAAGAAATGATTACTTTTGCTTTCGTTTCTGCACTTGCAGCGTCCAGAGAGAACAGTGTCCCAATGGTGCTGTTCAATTAAAGTCTATTGTAATATGTTCTTGGGAATGGCTGTTGTCTTTCCCTCCTCCCGCTTTGGAAAGGGCTTGTGGGAAACGGGCGTGCTAGCTGTCTAATTGTTAGACAGCCATTCTCACGCTGCTGCTGCTCTCCGATCTCCAGCTGATTAGGATGAGAAATTGCCACCTTGAACACAAGCAAAGTTGAAATTGGAAGGCTGCCCTCTGACTGATTACATAAGCTCCAAAATACTGTACCTGAAATCCTGTTGACCCTGCTAAGAAGTCCTGTAATGAAGGGAAGCATTTCTAGGCAGCACGGACCCAGATGTTTTCATTATGGAAGATTCAATTATTGTGATGCAACCTGTGAGGGAAAGAATGGTGCTGATTCGTTATTCTCTCCGTTGGCTCTGTGGGTCAGGGCTTTGTTTGAAGCAGACCCTCAGAGCACCTAGAGCCACCCCGCGGACCTCAGCACCAGCCCCTCTTCCCTGCAGGGGCCCAGAGGCTGCCCCGGGCCTGCGGTCACGGCCACTCTCAAGGGCAGGCATCCGCTGAGGTCAGCTGGAGAGATTGCTCGTGAGTCTCAGTGCGACGCCCGGGAGTACAAACGCTGTCCGTCAGGGTGGGCTTCACCTTTTGGCCATTTCATTTTCTGGAGTTCGGCTGTGATGGCATGTACTTTGCCTTGTTTTGTGTCACTTGAATGGGTTTCCCCGGGGGGGCACCACACAGCACACTGTATGGTCTACTCCAGATCCCCGGCCTCCGGAACTGTAGGAAAGGACTTACCGAAAGGCCAGGGTGAGCAAGACGTAAAGGAAATAGTCAGTTGAAATAGATAGAGAAGAGCTTCAGACAGGCCTCTCTTATCTTGATGCAAAAAATTTAGGGCAAGACCTTGCAATTTATGGGCGGTGTGTTGTGCTGCCTCCCAGTGCTGGTGAGTACCACGTGGGTTGCCAGGCTTATTTGCCAGCCAAAGGGAGGATATCTTTGGGAGACAAAGAAAAAAAAAACCCCACAAACCCGTAATTTGGCACCTTTCCCTTACCTTCCCTTTACCTTCGCCAGTCCGGAGATGCATATAAATAGACCAGAAAGCCAGCAAGCAGTTCTGCTGCTTTGCAGCTTGGAGCTGGTGGGAGCAGATGGGGAGGTTCGCCTTGTTGCATCCGGGCTCAGGGCAGCCCGGGAGCCAGCAGCACTTGGACCGAGTCCGGATGTGCAGCCCCGTGAAACGTCTAAGACGCGTGGGTGCCAGCGATGGTCCCATAGGCAGCTTTTCCATGGTCCCGTAGGTCTTTTCCGACACTGAGGACGCTCTACATTTCTTGCGTTTGTCTTAGGCAAAACCAGGGCACAGAAGTAAGTAACTTACCCGGATGAGCAGCCCATGTGTCCCTCACCCCCCAGCCAGCTCACATTAGCCAGCAGGTGAATGCTAGAAAAAAATCACTATTTTTCCTAGTTACTCTCTTTTAAATATACTCAATGTTGCCCGGCTGGTGTGGCTCAGTGGTTGAACCTCGACCTATGAACCTAAAACGGTCTCAGGGCACAAAGAAAAAAAATGAAAGGAAGGAAAAGAGAAACTCTTTGCCCTTGTTAGGGTTTGGGGTGGGTAGGAAGATGATGGAATGTTGGTTGGAGAGTCATTCTTAGCAGGAAGCCCTCCTTGAAGACAGCTGCTACCCTGGGATAGGCCTTGTCTCCTTTCTGGAAGAAGGTAACCATGTTTCTCTCAAGGGTGGTGGTCGTAGA
>NW_005365723.1:89000-133484 GCF_000412655.1 Myotis brandtii | reverse complement strand
CGCTGTGGGAGTGAGCCTGGTTGCATTAATGTGTCGCTTGGAACAAGTCCTTCCTCTGTCTTGGGCATCGCTGAAGGCAGACATTGGACCGGATGATCACATCATGTGACTAAGGGAAATGCATGTGAAAAAAGCCTAGCCATACACGTGGTGAGCATTTTGTGTGTATGTATTTAGTGTGCGTGTGTAGTACATGCCCCCGCCCCTTTCATCGGGACTCCTTCCTGTCTCCTGGCCCTGCCTCCTCCCTGAAGGCCTATTCCACTTGCTGGGACTGAAAGAGATTGTTGCCATGCCAGCCAGTCTCAGATTTGGTCCAGGTATGTGTTACGTAAGGACCAGAGATCTGCATTCTCATCTCATTCATCATCTTGCTTTTTGGGTGGAGGCGAGAGCTGTAGGATTCTTGGAATTTCTCAGCGCAGACTCCTTTTAAAGGACTCCACCTTGGTCTCTGCCAAACTAATTAGCTTCCACCGCTTTCGTACGCGCCCTGAGCCATACAGAGTAAGGTGTGTCCCTGGTCCTCGTGGAGTTTCTATGTCCTAGTGGGGGGGATGGCATGTGTGTAATTTTATTAATTGCTCATTCATGAGATGGTCTCAGTCCCCGGCCAGGCAGCTGTCCAGCTGAAATTACACAGGACAGTGTGGTCTCCTACCCTAAGATCAAAGAGTTACACCAAGGTGGGAAGGGGCGCTGGAGATGGGCCGGGGGTGGGGTGGGGGTGGGTTGGACGTTTATGTCAAATGATTTTCTCAGCCTTGGTCAGGGTAGGTCCAGGCCAGTGTGGAAGGAGGTTGGCTGGGGAGAGCCCTCAGTGGTGGACACCTGGGTGGAGAAGGGCAGGCTGGGAACACAGGGCCCCAGCCCCACACGGGGGCCTGTCGGGGCTGGCACTGGGGAGTCTGCTTTAGCCAGCAGTGCGGGGGATGTCGGCACCTCTCTTGGCAAAGCTCTATCTACCCCCCGCCCCCAGCTTTGAAGTGGTGCCTGAAGCCAGTCTGCCAGCGTATGAGAGCGGCCACACCAGGGCGTCCCCAGACTCAGCGGGAAGCAAGCAGGGCTGCCTGGCGTGACGTAGCCCAGGGGCTGAAGGATGCCGGTGGTCCTGGAACACCCACCATGCTCCCCAGGATGGGGCAGCGCAGGCGAGGGGGGCTGGGGCATCCATGCACAATGGCACCTCTGTATTCACTCTCCCTTTTGAGTTATCTATGCTAGGAAAGGCCCTATCGTATCTGACTGTTTGTGTGTGTGGGTTTTTTTTAAACATTTTAGCTCGGCCTCGGATGTATCGGTTCTGGATAACTTTAAAGCTGGTAATAGAACAAGCTGTGTTCACGCACAGGAAGTGTCTCCAAACAGAGAGTGGGCGTGCGGTTTACAGTTTAAAGATTGGATGGAGGCCATTCAAAATTCCCCTCCTGTTCTCCTTGAGAAAAAGTTGGCAAGCTGCTGAGGGCGCACTCCTCCTGGGAATAGCCACGAGGGGTCCAGGGAGAGGCTGTGCTATGAGCAGGGCTGGCTGGCTACTGGGCCGAGGCCTCAGCAGCGTGGCTGGGCGGGTGGCGTGGGGATTCACTGAGCTGGTCGCCCTTCAGCTTCAGAGCCTGCGCAGAGGGTGCGCGGAGTCTGGCCAGGATGCCTCTGGCCTGTTGGCCGCACCTGCTGCCCGCAGATGGCTGCTCCAGGCACTGGCTGAGACTTCCTGGCCGTGGGGCCACATCACTTGGCTCTACCATTCACTTGAACTTCAAGTTTATGCTTGTGGCTTTTTATAAAAAAATAAATATAAAGACATTATTGTTTTACTTTTTACAAAAGGAATGCACATGTTGAAAAGTTGGAAAATGCAGATAAGCATAGATACATTTAAAAAAAAAATAACACAGAAGAAACATCATCCATAATGCTGTGACCTGGAGATCCACTGTGAACACTTTGGTGTGTGTCCTGTCAGTTTCTCTGGCTCTGCCCACATTCCCTCATGATTTCAAGGACAGAGGAGTAGAGGGTATGTGTTGTCTTTGTGAAGTTCAGGGCTGTTGCTTGTTAATCTTATGTGGCTTTGGGCCATTGCTTCTACCTCTCCAACTCTCTATTTCATATCTAAGATTGGGAAGGTATTTATACCAACTTCAGATGATCTTGTGAATGCTAAGTGAGATAATCCATTCAATGTGCGTAGCCTGTGCCTCCCTAGTTACTACGGTTGTTGTTGTTTATCCTCACCTGAAGATATGTTTATTGATTTTTAGAGAGAGGAAGGGAGAGAGAGAGACAGAAACATCAATGTGAGAGAGAAACATCTATTAGTTGCCTCCCGCACGTGCCCCATTGCAACCTGGATATGTGCCCTGACCAGGGATCGAGCCCGCCACCTTTTGGTGTACGGAACAATGCTCCAATCAACTGTGCTACAAGGGCCAGCGCTAGACATACTTTTAAATATTTATGTTCTTAAAATACAGGGTAGTAACTTTCGTTTCACTTGCATTTAACCAAAGACCTAATGAAAACTTGAAGTCACTGGCTTCTGCCCTGGAATGTTGCTGTGGCCTGAAGACATACAGAGTAGCAGGACTAGCGGAGCTGGAGCAGGTGGTGTAGAGGGAGCTGGCTCGTCTTGGCCAGAAGATGCGGGATTGACAGCTTATGCTTCTGGGATCTTTGGAAAGGTCCTGTTGGGTGGGTTCAGTCTTCCTGGGTGGGGGAACCCAGTGTGTTCCTGCCCCAGATCAGCCCGGCTTTCCCTGTGTTCTCCTGAAAGCCTTCCCTTGCGTCAGGCAGAGAGGATCAGCACCACGGCTCGTGGCCTCGGTTCCATCCTTTCCTCCCAGGGGACATCTTCACTGTTCCCATCAGAAAAGAGGAGTAGGTGGGTAGCCACTCAAGGCTGCTGCTCCCTGAGTTGGTAACACTAATGGGAACTCTCAGGCGTGTTACTCATTCACTGGCTCATCTCCCTGGGGGGTGGAGCTTAGAGACTCCACCGTCCACTCTGCTTTGCTTTCGAACCTTCCTTTACTCTTTTTAGCAGCAGCACTTGGATTTCATGACACTGGGTGTGTTCATTTTCTTGCTTGTTTTTGACTGGTGACTATTTTATTTCAGCTTCAAAATTCCTTTTTTTAAAAAATATATATATTGATTTTTTACAGAGAGGAAGGGAGAGAGATAGAGAGTCAGAAACATCGATGAGAGAGAAACATGGATCAGCTGCCTCCTGCACATCTCCTACTTGGGATGTGCCCGCAACCCAGGTACATGCCCTTGACCAGAATCGAACCTGGGACCTTTCAGTCCGCAGACTGACGCTCTATCCACTGAGCCAAACCAGTTTCGGCCAAAATTCCTTTACTTAAGTTTTGGAAGAGTGAGGCTCTGCATGGAGGTTTGTAGCATTTTAATTGAGACGTACCCAGCATCATTTTAAAGGATTGCATAATATTCTGCTGTATTCTATGATATTTCGCTATCCTATTTTTGTATGGTGGGTTGTTGTCAGCGCTTTGCTAATATAAATCTAAATTTCTCATCACTTCTCTGTTTTGAGTTCAGAATTCTAAAATGGGATGCTGGTTTTAAAAGGGCTGGTCACCACTGTAGATGGCGGGAGGGGAACAGACATTTTCGAGGCTCTTATGTGCCAGGAAGTACATAAATGGTCTGATTAGACTCTCACAACAATCCTGTGAAGGAAATGCCATTATTTCTTCTTTTTTTAAAATATAGTTTTATTGATTTCAGAGAGGAAGCGAGAGGGAGAGAAAGAGAAACATCAGTGATGAGAGAGAATCATTGATCGACTGCCTCCTGCACGCCCCCTACTGGGGATTGAGCTGGCAACCTGGGCATGTGCCCTGACTGGATGGAACCCGGGAACCTTCAGTCCTCAGGCTGACGCTCTACCCATTGAGCCAGACCAGCTAGGGAAATGCCATTATTTCAATTTACAGAGAAGGAAACCAGGGCTCCCAGATGTAAACTTGCCCACTCTGTTTTGATCCCGGGTGTCAGTTTTATCTTGCTCTAAGATCCCCTCTCTTTCCTCAGACCACAGCTCCCGAAGTCACAGCTGAATTGAAAGTTGATGCATGCTTGGTGTTTTGATATCGTTTTAACACGTTCCTACTTGTGAGCGAGCACCGTTCTTTTTCTTGTTTTTTAACTGAGAGCGAAGGTAACGAATGCTGAGCATGACTTCATTGGGGCCAGAGAACCATGTTATCTGTTCTTTCCTTCTGTGGGTGTAAAATGGCATTTGCAGGTTTTGTGAATTTCATTTTCTCTGAAAATGAACCTCCATGCGTTCACAGGGCCCCTGCTCCGGGCATGTTGTTACCTGCGTGTTCAGCCCTCAACTGCCTTCTTGCTCGGAACAGCCAGCCACTCAAAAACAAGGGCCATTATATAATAATTCAGCCATAACAGCCCTTAGAAAATTACAGACTGCTCCATGCCAGTATGCGCAAACACTCTAATTAACGTCCGCTTCCTCCACAAATGGGCATTTTTCAAAACCTGGCTACAAAATTACATGTACCTTATTCGAAAAGTATTCCACAGGCCTTACCAAGAATTTTGATATTTATTTAACGGCTCCTGTTTGGGTCTCGGTTTTACTATCAACAACATAAATGGGTCCAGTGTTGTCTCATATGTGTGGAATGCTTAGTGGCTCCCGGTGTTGTCATGGATATGTCATCTCAGCCTTCAGGAACCCTGAGAGGTAGGTGGGGCATTTTCACCCCACCATTCTTTTTTCCCCACCTTTATTTTATTTTTAAAATATATTTTTTTATTGATTTCAGAGAGGAAGGGAGAGGGAGAGATAGAAACGTCAGTGATGAGACAGAATCATTGATTGGCTGCCTCCTGCATGCCCCCTACTGGGGATCCAGCCCACAACTTGGGCATGTGCCCTGACAGGAATTGAACCAGTGACCTCTTGTTGCATGGAGCAATGGTCAACCACTGAGCCACACTGGCCGGGCAACAGTTGAGAGGTTGTGACAGAGACCAGATGGCCTGCAGAGCCTAGAATCTTTAGTATCTGATGCAGAAGACAAAGTTGCAGACCCCTTTCCTAGAATATGAAAGAGTTCTGTGAGTTGTGGTCTCTGACCCAGGGCTCCTGGCTCCCCAGATAAGGTGCTGGTGCCTCATATGAATTCCTGCCTCCACTGTGCTCCCAGGGATGGTGCTCCCAACCCTCCAGCCTCATCGCTCCAGAGCCCAAGGCTGACTCCTTCCTCTGGGTGGTCTCTCCGCCTGGTCTCCGCTGGGGCCTGGAAACAGGAGGCCGGTGTGCTCACAGACGCGCTCCGCTGGTACCCGGTGCTTCTGGCGGCCCCAGACTGGAGACCTGCCCGTACTTGTGGGGCTTCCCTTCCAGCCGGTCGGTGGGACAGGCCTGCTTGTGTTTGCACAGCCCCTTCCAGATGGCCCTGCAGGGAGCTCCTGTGAGCTGCCCCTGAGGACCGGGCCCTGGCGGCGGGCGTGTGCGGCAGAATCGCAGGCCTGCCCTCTATTCACAGCGCTGGCCCACGAGCACGGTGCCAGCTCATTATAGATCTTTGCCGTTTGCCAGTATGTGTGGGGTCCTGCTGCCTGGCCCACATGGAACCGCTTCAACTCCACCGAGCGAGCAGCCTCATTTCCGTGCGTTCCGTCCGAATTTGGACAGAAGCAGACCACTATCTTAAAGGCCCTTTTTGTGGGGCTCGTAGCCCTTGATTTATTTCCTGGTCTTTAAGATACTGTTTATTGATCCAAGGCATTACAATCAAATCTGCTGCGGAAGAATCCGTTCCTTTTCATCTTTATGTTGTCTCCTAACCACTTAAATGGCTATTTAATGTTTTAATTAATTTGGCATGAAGCCTCTGGAAATGATGATGGCAGTTCTCATATATATAGTTTAATTCGGATATCAACGCCTGTTTTCTCTCTCTCACTTTCTCCCTTAAAAAAATTTAAGATGTCGCCCAGCCGGCGGGGCTCAGCATGGACCTATAAACCAGGAGGTCACAGTTTGATTCCTGGTCACGGTACATGCCTGGGTTGTAGGCTCAGTCCCTAGTGGGGGGCGTGCAGGAGGCAGCTGATCCATGATTCTCTCTCATCATTGATGTTTCTGTCTCTCTCCCTCTCACTTCCTCTCTGAAATCAGTAAAAATATATTTTTAAAAAATGTGGTGTAACCTGTAGAAACAGGTGTTTTAGGAAGGAAGCAACTCAGTGAGCCCGAGAGCAATTGGAGACCATAGTCTGGTCTGAGACGCTGCCGGAGGTCAGGCAGCACCAAGGGGAAGAGTGCTAGCTCAGAGCTTCACTGAAACTCGGAAATCCGTGCTGATCAAATGGGGCAACATGGAGTATCCCAGAAATGAAACCACCATCCTGGGAGATCTTCATCAGGGCAATCGGGGCCACGTCCCACGGGCTCCACCATCCAGATGACGTCCTAGCCCTTGGTGACAGCCACCGGGCAGCCGAAGCAAGTAGCTCATCGTGTGTTTACGGGACTTGGCGTCACCTCGCGGTCTCTAAATATTGGCTTTCACAGCACAGAGACTAAACAGTGGAACTCCTCGGAGCTTCTCTGAAGTATGTTACATGTCAAGAATGACATTTTGACAGGGACAGATCAAACACTCTGTGATGTTTTAAAACCAGACCCCAGTTTTGTGTCAGATTATCCCAGATCGTTACCTTCTAGCCGCCTTCCTTGCAACTCCGAGCATGGATTTTCCTGTTCAGAAAAAATCTCCGTTCACCAGCATCCACACATTGAAATACCGACAGTAACCATAAGCGTACCCACGCTTCACCCGAAAGGCCGCATGCCTAGAGAGAGGAATGCTGCATTGCGTGGAGATGAACACCATTCGTTTCTTACATCCAGGAAGTAAGAATTGAGGCTCGTTTCCTCTCTACCCATTTTCTCCATTTCTCTCTTGTGAGCAGTTGCATTCTTCCTACCTGGCATTCACATATTTCTGAAAAAGCTCTTCTCAGTTAGGCATAATGACAACATCACTGTAAAATAGAGTATGAGACGCTTGAACATCAGCCTGTGATGGTACCTGAGCTGTTGAACAGGCATTTTTCCCTGCATGCATTGACTTGGGCAGCCATGTCTCCGAAAGTGATGGGGTAATTTGATCGGCCACTGTTATATAGATGATCTGTTAGCATAAGGCTTCTACTAAAATATTTACTATTTGTCCCTGAGCTGGCGCCCCACGAGGCAGGTGCAGCGCCACTTACACAGTGATGTGCTTTGTTTCTACCACTTATTTTGTCTGCCCCCCCCTCCCTTTTCTAAAGCCACCATCTGCATTTTCCACTTTGAAGTACATTAGTTACTATGGAAACAGTGATATCATTGGTGGGGGTGAGGTTAGTAACATCTACAAGGACAGTTTAAAACCATTGTATTTATGGGTTTGAAATTTATACCGCACTTGGGGAAAATTGGGAGTCTGCTTGAGAGAGTGGCGTGCTTATGCTGTGCAGTGATAGCCAGCATGATGCGTGTGCATGTAACAAAAATTAGCGTTTGAGTGTTTTTTAGGTTGCCAGCGAAAATATGCCTGAACATTAAGAAAAAAATACAAAGCAAAGGAAAAGGAAGGTGGGGGATTGACATAATGGTTTCAACTGCCCCGGGCTCATGGTTACTGCAGATGCATAGATAGAGTTCCCTGTGTACGTGTGGTTTTTATAAGTAATGGTCCATTTTTCTCCGATGAAAACACTGTTATAGGGCAGGTCTTTGGCTTCCTGAGTGACACCCGCGTTCCAGGAAGTGGCTGATTAATTTTGATGTGCAACTGAACTCTTAACAAGGTCCCTAAGAGGTGAGCGAGGGAGCCAAGTCCCCAGGATTTGAGCAGCCTGTGCCCTCGGCCCACAAGGGAAACAGAAATGTGTGCAGCCTAGGAGATGCTTTTCTGAGCCTAAGCCATGTGATTACTTGGCCTGGCAATCTCCTTGTCATGCTTGAGTGGGGTCACCCTGGCCCCTCCCCACAATCACCTTCTCCCCCTCCCTGGCCAAGTCAGGTGCCCTTCTTTTGGGGTCTCCTTTGCAGCCGACCCTGTCATAACCCAAAACCCTTAAGATCAGTGCCTTGAAGTATGGTTGCCTCTCACTGGGGCGTTTGGTTCCAAAGAAGCGGAGAGATTACCCTTGTGTGGGTGGGGTATTACCCAAGGACATTCCTCGGTTGCCTAGAAGGTAACCAGTACATTCAGGGCTCATGCTGTTAAACTGAAACCACGCGGAAGGCCCCTGAGACACGTGTCCCAGGAGAGGGCCCGTGAGGACTGGTGAAGTTCACGTCTACCGTCTCACGCACACATGCAGGCCCTGCCGTTACCGAGTGGAATGGGAATACACCGTTCTGTTCTTTGAAACATGTATTGTTGAAGCGCTGTATTGGCTTATCTTTGTGTTCCAAGCTCCCAGTCCTGGGCTGAGCACAGGGACGGTGGTGTTCGGGAAACATTTCTTAAACGAATGAATGAACGAGCAAGCAGAAAGAGGTGACATTTACTAACCTGGGACACCAAGGGGCATTTCCAACCGCCACTCCCAGAGCCACCGCACGTGACTTTTCAGCCCACTCTGATTTTACTGAGTCTGTGCAAAAAGTATAACTCCATGTAAACCAGTCAGTTCTGGGCTAGAAAAAACTAGAAATTTGTTTGCAATTAGATATCCCCTGGCATCCCAAGGAGCTGTAATAAATATCACCCTGTTCTTTAAGAACTTGTCAGGCTGCGCTCTTGGTCCTGGTGAGTCAGGGAACAGGCCACCAGCCACGGTGTGGTCCAGGCCGGCGCCGTCCCTGTAAACAGAGAGACTAGCGGCGAGGTCCTGGGAAGGAGCCATGAGCTCCAGCCGGTCAGATTCCAGGCGGGCTATCAGCTCATCTTAATCTGCAGGTTGCCAAATGCTTGGAGACCGGTTGTTAATAAAATAACTCCACCCCCCTCCCCTTTTTTTCACAGTTGGCAGGATGTGGTCTTGGTTTCACTTTCACCAGGTGCCTGTACGCACTGTTCGTGAAGTCTGCTTGTCTTGACAGTAAAAAGAAACTTGGTAGCGAGACCCTAGAATCCCCTTTCTTTTTTGCCTTTTCTCTCCGTCGACTGAGGCTCTGTGGGGAATGGCAGAAACTTAGGCTTCTCAGCCCGTTTGGGATCCGAACGTCCAGTCTCTGCCTGGCCCTCCTGCTTCTGCTGCTGGGGCTTCGGTTGAAGGGACCGCCTCGCTTGGCTCATGGGGACGTTTAGAAACCGCCACACAGTCAACATTCTGTCCCGTAGAATTTCCTCACCCAGAGCAGTCCTTTCTGGAGGGATTCCCCTTCTGAGTTATTTGCAATTTTTTTTTCTGCCATTTAGATACCTTTAACGTTGCTGTTGATGATAACTTCCAAGTTGTGATTCGTATCTCTTAATAATTACTAGTAGTAGGACTGTTCTTTCACAATTATTCATACTCCCCTAATTATTTCTTGTGTTTTACTGGTTTGTGTTTAGAAACTTTGGTTCCAAGTATGTGTTTGTTTGTGGGGGTTTTTTTTGTGATTCCAAGTATTTATTTATTTATTTATTTTTTTGGTTAATCTTCACCCAAGGATATTTTTCTGTTGATTTTTAGAGAGAGTGGAAGGGAGGGAGAGAGAAACATCAATGGGAGAGACACATCCATTGGTTGCCTCCCACACTGCCCGGGCCAGGGCCTGGGATCAAGCCTCCAAAGCGAGGTACGTGCCCTTGACTGGAATTTGAACCTGGGACCCTTCAGTTTTTAGGCTGATGCTCTATCCATTGAGCCAAACTGGCCAGGGCTGAGCTAACTCTTCTTATCAGCTGGGAAGCTCATCTCTTGTGCTCCTCTTTTAATTAAGATTTACTTTGCACCCTCTCCCCTCAGTTTTCCCATCAGGCCAGGTCTGCCTCCTATGGGCCCTGGCTCACCATACCTGCCCTGGGTCAGGACCTGTCTTCCCTGTGGGACGAGTGTGTGCAGTCCTCCAGGGCCTCCTGCCCAGGAGCTCTGCGTGACTGTGAACTTGGACATGGGGATTTGCCTCCGTAGGCTTTGCCCTTCCAAAGAGAGATGTCACAGGCAGGCTCCCAGCAGCAGTTGTTTCGCAGCGTGACCATATTTGTGCACTAAGTCATCCTGGTGCAAGGACGCCTTCAACGCCCTCCGCTCTGTGGCTGTGTTCTCAGGACCTCACACCCAACGACATCAGAGTTGTCTGGTTTGACTCCAGACAAGAATTAGGAGGAGATGTGATGGTGCTTTCTGATTCTCTTTAAAGGTTGTGAGGGTAAGGGATGGTGGGTATTTAATGAGTCCCAGCAAGATGGCAGGTGCTGACAGCACCTAACATCCTTCATTTCCAACCTGGCGGTTATATATTCTCCTTCAGAGCCCGGAGCGTGGAGGTCAGGGCTCCGCGCACAGCTGACAGTGTGGCTGAGGGGAGAAGGACAGGGTTTCTGCGTGTGTCCGTGTGGTGGCCAAGCCTCGCTTTTCCAGTGGACGCCTTGCCGGGTGTGTGGCCCATTATGGGATGGCTCAGGAGGCAGGTGTCTTTATCTCTGTCAAGAGCCCACTTCCTTGGCTCTGGCTTACAGACAGGCTCAGAAATGCTTTGGAGCCCGGCTGGTGTGGCTCAGTGGTTGAGCGTCAACCTATGAACCAGGAGGTCACGGTTCAATTCCAGTCAGGGCACATGCACGGGATATGGGCTCGATCCCCAGTAGGGGGCGTGCAGGAGGCAGCCAATCAACGATTCTCTCTCATCATTGATGTTTCTGTCCCTGTCTCCCTCTCCCTTTCTCTCTCTGAAATCAATAAAAAAAAATAAGGATTCTCTCTCATCATTGATGTTTCTGTCTCTGAAATCAATTAAAAAAAATAAAGAAATGCCTTTGAATTCATATTTAAACAGAACAGGGCACAGACTGATATTTTGTTTTATTCTTCAGTATTCCTTTCTCTCGTTTAGAATATTGTCATCCCTTTCTCTCCCTTCCCCCTCCCTCCACCATTGTCCTCAGAGTGCAAGATGGCTCGAGCCATTACCTGAGTGTGTTTGGCCCTCCACGCACCCCTGCCCATCCCGTTCCCCCAGCCACAACCCTAAGGCTTTTTAAGATCCTCTTGTCCCGCCCGGCTGAGACGGCTGTGGCAAACCCTGCTCCCCTCCGCCGGCCGCACTGCCCCCCTCCAGTGACATGGTACCGCCTGAGTACACGGAGCTCTGTGGCAGCTGCCGCCACACAATGCTCATTCTCATCTTGGCGCCTCCGAACGGCCTGGCAGCTCCGGCCATTTAGAGCCCAGCTGGTGCCCGGTTGCTGGGTCACCCTGCAGAGGCGACGTGCCACTTCGGACTAATAAACAGGTTTTAATCCTTGGCCCTTCTGAGGGCCTGCTGCTCTCACCTGTCTTCTGACTATCTCGTGACGAAAGGCGTGAGAGGTGGCCACGCAGTTTAATGAAACCAGGCGGGAGGCCGCTGCCGCGGTTTTAAATAGCGGCCCTGCCTCCCGAGCTGTGTGCCCTGCACAAGTGGCTTCGTCTCTCTGAGCCTCTCCCTCCGTATCTCGGAATGGAAGGCAGTAATTCCCGTGCCACACAGTGCGCGCCAGGACTTAATGAGACGATGTTTGTGGAGAGCGCCTCTTCCAGGCCTTGGCAAGCCAAGGGGCCCAGCACATAATTAACTTTCTTCCCTTTCTCAGCACCTAGGGTCCCAGGCAGGAGAGGAAAAGGCCAAATCAACTTCAAGACATGCTGTTTTGCTCTGAGCACTTGGCAGGTTTCAGATATGCTTCAACCCAAGTAAAAGAACTTTAATTATGCCCTCGTTTGCGGTTTGGTTTGGACGGGTTATTAACTGATTCGAGAAGACTGCCCGCCCTCTCGCTGCTGCAAAGTGAAGGGCTGGCCGGGAGTCAAAAGCAGAGTCAGTCCTTTCTCCTGGGACTCCCAGTCCCCCTGCCTTGGACACAGAGACGGGGCTGGCAGTGCCATCTGAACGGGGTGTGGTTCAGGGACTGGCCTGTTGAATTAGTGCGGGCGGCTCGCATTCTCATTACATCTTCAGTGTGTGTGTGTGTGTGTGTGTGTGTGTGTGTGTGTGTGTCTCGCCCGTGTGCATACACTTGCTGTGCTCTGTGCTTTCCATTCACTTAATTTCACTGTGTGCTTCCAGTTACACAAATGACAAACGCTTGCCTGTGATTTGCAGCAAACCGCTACCTGGCGTGTTTAGTGTGACTGTAGTCACACTGCCTGGATCCATTCTCGGCTCCACCTCGTATTCATGGACCCCAGGCATGAGAAACCTTAATTTCTTTATCTGCAAAACAGCCGAGTGACATTGGACTGTAGGAGGATTAATTTGCAAAAGTGCCTGCTTAGCACACAACCTGCTTCAGAATAAGTGCTCAGTAAAAATTGCTTGCATTAATATTAGTAATAGGTAATGTCTGAGCATTTATGATAGGGGTGGGGAACCTTTTTGTCTGCCAAAGGCCATTTGGAGATATATATATATATATATATATATATAACATTATTCGTGCGCCATACAAAATCATCAACTTAAAAATTAGCCTGTTACATTTGGTCAAGCATTTAATTAACTCACCCCTAATGGCTTGGCAGGGCCAGACCAAATGATTTCCAGGGCCTTCTACGGCCCGCGGGCCGGAGGTTCCCCACCCCTGATTTAAGATCACAGAACAAGTATATTGTTGCTAAGTGAACATTGTCGGTTCTCTGTACAGCGATCCCTGTTCTTCCTTGACTAAGGTGGTAACATTCGAGCTGCGACTCCTTTGATAAAAGTAGTTCTGTGTTGTCACAGGGAGGGACTGTGGGGTCCTGCTGTCGGTGGAAGGGCATTTGCAGCATTTGGTGGGGTTCACAGCCCCATTTGCCTCCCCTTAGGCTGTAACTCATTGCTCAGCTCCTCTCCCAGCCCCTAAGTTGCCCTGGGTCTCTGGTCCTGAGCTCACAGTGCCTCTCCTTACGCCCATGGGTCATTGTGGCCATTGCCACTGGTGGCAGGTTATGCCTTGTCAAATACAGTGCTGGCTTTTTTTATGAATTTACTAGCCTAGAACTCTTAAGCCTTGGGTGGGTATATAAAGGCTGGACCCGCCCTAGCCGGTTTGGCTCAGTGGATAGAGCGTCGGCCTGTAGGCCAAAGGGTCCTGGGTTCGATTCCAGTCAAGGGCATGTACCTTGTTGCAGGCCCCTGGTTGGGGCGTGTGCAGGAGGCAACCAATTGATGTGTTTCTCTCACATCAGTGTTTCTCTCTGTCTTTCCCTCTCTCTTCCACTCTCCCTAAAAATTAATGGAAAAATATCCACGGGTGAAGATTAAAAAAAAAAGGCTGGATCCCTCACCCCCTGCTTGCATCTCAAGGGTCATCTTGTCTCAGAACATCCCTTAGAGACAGACAAGGCTCTGTCACAGCTGCATCCCAGCTCACCGTCTCTGGCTGCCCATACTGCTTCCTTCCCTCCCTTCCACGGGCTTGACCCCTAGAATACTCCTTCAAGTTCTAGAGTGTCCATCTCTGAGTTTGCCTTCTAAGGAACTCAGTCAGTGACATTAGATGTTGCAGGAGAAGAAAAGTCTTTCCTTCTTCCCTTTTAGGTTCTTTGGACCGTCTAATAATTAAACTGACATAAGACAGAGTAACAGGAGAAAAAAATAATTTCAATTTCATTCCTACAGAAACCCAAACCCCAGAGATAGGAGATTCCCTGATAGCCAGGCAGTTGAGGCTCACATGCCATCTGAGCTAGGAGAAGGGGTGGGGCCTGCGATTTCAAGGCGAGGAAGAGCAAATGTTGTGTAAACAAGCGTTTGCCATGCCAGGCACATAAGCCTCTCTGATGTAAAAAGTTATCTTCTTTTTCTAAAATATGTTTTTATTGATTTCAGAGAGAGAGGACAGGAGAGAGAGAAACATCAATCGGAGAGAGAAATATTGATCAGTTGCCTCCTGTATGCTCCCCAACTGATCGAGGACTGAACCCGGAACATGGGCCTTTGTCCTGACCGGGAATCAAACCAGCGACCTTTCGGTGCATGGGATGACGCTCAACTGAGCCATACCGGCCAGGGCCAAAAAGGTTATTTTTGATAATGGCTCTCGTCCTGGCTCAGGCCCCCTGTCTAAATTCTTTTAGGCAGTTAGGGAAGAAGTAACCCTTCTTGAATCTGTTGGGTCTTGACTATTTTCAGCTTGAAATAACCCACATGGAAAAAAAATGGCACATTCCTGGAGGCAGGGGGCTGCCCTGATCCCCATTAATACAAAATTAGCCAGTGTCCTTCAGGGTGATGTTGCTATAGCTTTTGGGGTTCTCTTTTCTACTGTATATAAATCTCCAAGTTAACACGCAGCTTCATAGAGTCCGAGACCCAGGATGGGGCAAAAGTAGGTTTACAATGATCTATAATAATAAAAGCGTAATATGCTAATTAGACCCAACATCCTTCCAGATGACCTTCCGGACGAAGCCAGGGCTGCAAGGGAAGCCCAGATCCTGGGTGCCTGCTGACGGCCAGAGGCAAGCCCGGGTGCAGGGTGCCAGAGGGAAGCCGGTGCCGGCAGCCGGGGGAAGGAAGGCCTACTCTTGCGCAAATTTCGTGCATCGGGCCTCTAGTTAATAATAATAAAGAATAAACTGTTTTGTGAACTCGAAACTGTAAACCTTCTCGTTCCCCACGCTCTATAGTCCCTAGCAAAAGCAAACCCAGGGATGTTCCCCTAGAGCAGGGTTTGGCTGATGTGTGAGGAGCCCGAGAGTAAATGCTTTCGGCTTTGCAGGCTGTTGCTCTCTCCCGAGCCCTCAGCTCCACTTGCAGCAGGAAGGCTGCCGCGGTGACTGAACAGACGGGGTGGCTGTGCTCCAGTGCAGCTCTGCTTACAAAGGCAGGTGGAGCCGGAGTGTTGGCTGGAGGGCCATTGCGCACTGACCCTTGGCCTAGAGAGTGGAGTCACCCTCGGGTCAGTCCTTAAACAGTGTCCTAGTGTCGCATCGAAAGGACAAGCTGCCTGCCATCGTCGTCCCTCTGACGCTGGTAGGGTATGATTTCTAAATCCCACAGCAGCCTTACAAGGGGCTCAGATTTCTGTCTCACAAGTGAGGTAACAGGATCCAGGAGGGGTGTGCCTGGTCTTAGGAGATGATGTTCCTGGAAGTGAGCGTGTGGATGTAGCCGTGAGTCATGGGAAGCATCGGGGCAGAGGTTTGAGTCACTGTTTGCAGAAAAGCACCCCAAAGGCGGAGCTGACTGCAGACCCTCAGAGCCCAGAGGTGTCTGCAGGGGCCCTGCCCCGCACCGCACGCTCTCAGCCAGGTGTCAGGGAATTGTCACAAAGGAGGTGGACAGACCTGTGAGCGAGGCAGAGAGCAGAGAGCCCTTACCCATTTAGGCTTAGAGGAATTTTCCGATCAGCCACCTGAGTGCAATGATCAATAGAAGGGGCTCTTTTAAGGAAAGCCTCCTTCAGGATCTGTTTGGGGAGGAGACAGCCTTGTCATCATCTGAGAAAAGATGGTTTAGGCAGCCTGGCCAGCATGGCCCAGTGGTTGAGCGGTGACCTATGAACCAGGAGGTCACGGTTCGATTCCTGGTCAGGGCACATGCCCGGGTTGCGGGCTTGTTCCTCAGGAGGCAGCCGATCAACGATTCTCTCTCATCATTGATGTTTCTCTCCCTCTCCCTCCCTCTCTGAAATCAATAAAAATATATTTTTAAAAAATCAAGATGGTTTAGGCAGAGGGAGCAACAAATTGTCTGGAAGTTGGGACTGTGTTTGGCCTATTTGCAAAATTGGAATGAGGCCAGTGAGGTTGGAAGGGTGACACAGAGGATTGTGGAGGACTGAGCTTGGAAAGGAGGCCTAGTGGGGTTTCTCACCTTGAAGCCTGTGGTCCGGGGTTAGGGTTTTGTTCCGGGTGCCATGGGAACCGTAGGAAGATGATAGGTCAGTGATGGCGAACCTTTTGAGCTCGGCGTGTCAGCATTTTGAAAAACCCTAACTTAACTCTGGTGCCGTGTCACATATAGAAATTTTTTGATCTTTGCAACCATAGTAAAACAAAGACTTATATTTTTGATATTTATTTTATATATTTAAATGCCATTTAACAAAGAAAAATCAACCAAAAAAATGAGTTCGCGTGTCACCTCTGACACGCGTGTCATAGGTTCGCCATCACTGTGATAGGTGATGCCTCCTGTCCTTCAAGTATCTCTTTAATTGCCTGGGTGGCGGGGAGGAGCAGTGCAGGGTGGTGGGAGCCCAGGGGAGGGGACCTTGGTGGCTGGGACACAGACGCCTGTACAGTTGGGATCCACCAACCAACGTAGAGCCAACGGAACTTACCGATGGATGGATTGGGTACACGCTGAAGGTCACAGAGAGGGTTTTATGTGCCCTCCTCCCCGAAGGTAGCTAGACAGCGAGACTGGGTGTTTGGCTGAATAAGCTCCCCTCCCCTCCACCCTCAGGAGGCTGCTGGGAGCCTTGTGATCCCAAGGCGGGAGGTTAGAGGCGTATAAAGCACGCAGCCTCGGGCACTGTTTCTCTGACTTCACTGTGCACATCACCTGGGGATCTCATTACAATGCAGGCCTGGGCCAGGACTGCGAGTCTGCATTTCTGAAATGCTCTCAGGTGATTTCAGCGATGCCTGCGCTTGCGCCCACTTTACCCAGCAAGGACTGGTTCCCTATTACACGCTCCTGCCCAGAGGCACGAAGCAGGGACCCCCGGTGCCTGTGTGTCTCGGGAGCCGGCTGTGGCTAGCAGGGCGCAACTCGAGAGTCAGAGATCAAGGTGGAGGCTGTTTCACCGGACCCCATGGGCATCCTGGACTGTGGCTGGGAGCCCTCTCCAGGGACTCACGGAAGTTGCTCCCTGCTCCTTGCCTGTCCTTTGGGGACAGAGCTCCTCGGCAATTATTTCACAGCCTGTAGCAGTGTAGGCAGATCTCTTCAGGGTCAGTCTCCGAAAGTATATATGAAGGGATGTGATTTACATGAAAAAGAAGCCTTTAAAGCAAAGTGACCTGTGGACAAGGAGGCCTGTGACTCCCAATGTATAAGCCGAACTGTGTTATTAACACAATTAACACAACGCATTTACTTGGTGTTTGGGGGGGTGGGGGGATGAGATATTAGCCAGGGATGACCTGTTTCAGCAGAGAGGAAGTTGGACTTTAAAGCAAGGTCTCAGGAGGTGGGTCCATTTCTTAATGAAAAGGGAAAGGAAGTGAGAGAAGTTTAATATGATGCATCCCCCCCGCAGGGCATTAGTATAAGCGAGACCTATTCCCAGGCTGTGGCATTTAGGGCTGTTTGGAAATGCATGTACTCCCTTGTCGAAGGGGCTGGCTCAGCCGTATTGATGGTCCCGGGCCAGCGCACAATGCTTTATGGAGGCAGGATTCCATACGGAAGCTTTTTGTAAATGAAACCAACGTTTGATTACTGGGAGAAAATGACTGTGACTTTTCATCTGGTTTTCCCGGCCAATGCCATTGATTCATGGTGCTTCTAGGAGCTCTTAATCATCGGGCCCATTTCATTTGATATGAGATATGGAAGCTATTTTCTTGACTCCTCCAGTCTAAACATTGAGGGTTATTGTACTAAGCTTGTACTCCGGCTTTCTTCTGCGTAATCTTTTGATTTCCCACGTGCTATGGCATTTGTCATTACAGGTTATTAAGCTATAATGTGGTATTTTGCATTTTTATTATGTTCTTCACCTCTAATAAATGCAGATCTTCCCTTTAGAGCCCACATGGATATTTTTTTAAAAAATCTTGGCCCCACGTCACCAGTGCACAGAGCGAAATGCTGTCAGCTCTCTGGTCCCGAGTTAGGCAATAACCACTTTCTTTTTGTTTTTTAAGTATGTTTAAAATGTTTCTATTGATTTCAGAGAGGAAGGGAGATGGGTAGAGAGAGATAAAAACATCAATGATAAGAAAGAATCATTGAGTAGCTGCTTCCTGCATGACCCCTACTGAGGCTCGAGCCTGCAGCCGGGGCATATGTCCTGATTGGGAATAGAACCTCCTGGGTCATAGGTCGATGCTCAACCACTGAGCCACACCGGCCAGGGCAGAAGTCTCTTTCTTCAGACTGTGTCTGGTCCCCTGCATTTTTCTTGACTGCTGAGGAAATCATTTAATTCCTATTGTTCTTGAAGTTTCTGTAATAAAAGACACCTGGCACCCCATAAATTGTGAACTGAAAAATAGTCTGAAGTTTTTGTGTGAAAGATGCTAACCACAAACTATTAATAATTGTCGGCCTGATGTCAAACTTTTTGATGTAAAAATGTACAGCTTGGCAACTGAGTGGAAGAAAATTGTATTAGTTGTACCCAGTAGAGATGGGGAGCTTTCATTTTTCTATGATGGACCACTGAGCTATAGAGAAAAATCAATCACGAGATTTATAAGTGGGAAGCAAGTAAATTTAGAGATATATTTTTTTAAAGAAGAGAATCATAAAATGCTACTACACATTCTGGTAGAATGAATTGAACGTAAGATTTCATTAAATATAAAGAACAATAAAATAAGGTTTCCGATGCACTTGAGGGCCATTCAGGGAACCGAGTTTTGGGGAGAATAGATTGATGAGAGAGACTAAGAAACAGGGTGTAGAGGGGGAAACAGTCTGAGAAAGAGGCAGGAGATGGCAGAAGCAAAGAGAGACGGAGGCCTGTCTAGGGAAGGCCGGCTGAGATGCTCACTCTCAGGGCGACCAGGAAATGATGGTGCTTCTGTTAAAGACACGGGTGCGGATGGAGCTGGTGGGCTTCAGGGTCCTGCTGCAAGGATGCGCATGCGCAACCCCCGGCATAAGGGCAGACCCAGCGACAAGGTTGTACAGGGCTTGCCCCTCATTTGAACCTGTGGCGACTGCGAGGCCAGACTGCCCTCTGCATGCTGCGCAGGGAAAAGGCGTACAGGCGCCTGAAGTTCACTGCTCGTGTGTGGCTCTCAGAATCGCTCATGGGTTCCCTGGGCCCCTCCCCCCACCCCCTCATGCACACTGATGCCATCAGTGAGGGCTGGAGTCCAGAGCTATGTCTACATTAGAGATTCTCCATGTAATTCTCACTCGGCTTTTAAAGAAAAACGGTTGTGAAGTTACACCCAGGTATCTGTCCTGTGGTCCTACTACAGGCTAACCAGAGATAAAGTGACCTTGACCCGCCGACCTTGAGCCAGGCCAGCGATCTGTTTGCCACCAGGGCACGTGCAGGAGGTGCTGCTGTGTCATCTGCTGGTTCTGCAAACTTGGGCTCTGGATTCGCAAGTGATGCCTTGTGTGTCCCTTTCCCCTGTGCCTTGAATTACTCAAGGGGCTGCTGTTCTGATGAAAAACAAATCCACATAAGGTGCCTCGCAGGATGAAATGGCTGCTGCGGCTGCAGGGAGGGGGCAGTGCTCCCTGGGTCGAGCCCCTCCCCCTTCACTGCAAGAAGACAGGTCCTTGGCCCATCAGAGAAGAAACTGAAACGGGCTCACACGTTACTTTCATGGATGGAGAAAACAAACTTGCATTCAAGTTGTGCCTGGAATGACTTTTTCGTGTCAGCAACAGGAGTGCCTCACACGCTTGTTGTAAATGGCCAGCGTGTTTATTACAGACACATGGGTAACGTGGTTTCCCATGTTATTATTGACAGAGTCCGGGGCCGAGTCCAGCCCTCTGCGTGTTTGGTTCAAGTTTGATGGGAACTGGCTATGTTCATTGTCTGTATATTGCTGCTTTGTGCTGGGGTGTGTGGAGTAGCTCCTACTGAGACCATGTGGTCTGGAAGCTGAAAATATTAACTCTGCCCCTTTCAGAAAAAATGAGCCCACCTCTGTTCCAGACCCGTGGGTCCTCTGTGTGGCTGCAGTTTTTTAAAAAAAATATATTTTTATCGATTTCAGAGAGGAAGGGAGAAGGAGAGAGAGAGAAACATCAATGATGAGAGAGAATCATTGCTCGGTTGCCTCCTGCACGCCCCCTCCTGGGGATCGAGCCCACAACCTGGGAATCGAACCCTGACCTCCTGGTTCATAGGTCGACACTCAACCACTGAGCCACACCGGCTGGGCTGCGTGACTACCGTCGTGTCTGAGGCTGACGTCTCCTGGTCGACACTCAACCACTGAGTCACACCGGCTGGGCTGCGTGACTACCGTCGTGTCGGAGGCTGACGTCTCCTGACTGGGCCCACACCTGCTCCCCTTCCTGACACGGCCCTGCTGCTGGGCATGTGGTGTGAGGCTGCAGCTCCGCCAGGTCCCGGGCAGCCTGCTGGGCTCTGTCACATCTCATGCCCCCCGGAGCAGAAGTGTTGTATTAGGGGCCTCTCTCCCGCAGACACCTTCTCTGACGTCCTGCCAGCATTGCCCTGCCAAGGCGCCGTTTCTCAGCAGCACTGTTGAAATAGCTGCCTGGGCAGTTTCTGCTCACTCCCTGCTTGGCAGCGATGCCAGCGTAACGCTGCTGATGGATGGCTCCCGCTCAGGAACCTCCCTTGGCTCCCCATTGACTTCCAAATCCAGGGCGGGCCCTCCGCCTGCCTTCAAGGCCTCTCCATCTCAGGTGAATCCTCACAGCGCTCTGGGGTCAAAAAGTCCTTCCCTCCCCAGGGGCTGTCTGAACTTTCCTCCCACCCGCCAAGCCGCCTCACGCCTCTGATCTTTCCTCTGGGAATGTTGGGGCAGCCCCTGTGCCCCCTGCAAACCTGCTACGACTCAGTTCATCCGCGTTGTATCTCGGACATGTTTTTGTTCTCCGTGTGCAGGATGCTTGATTCCCTGGAGCCCTCTGCACTCTGTCATATGCCCCTGATTAGAGGCTGTGCTGTTCTGCGATGGTCTTTCTGTTCTCCTCAGACTGTAAACTCCCCCAGGCCAGGCATGGTCTCCAGTCATAGTTAGGTTTCTGGTGTGCGCCACGGAGCAGGCATTGTGCTCGGGATGGAACCGGAAGTCACCCAGAGCATGCGCACCGGTGTACCTACTGTGTACCAGCTGCGGTCGCATAGCACTCACTCAGACATTGTCCCACACCCCACAGATGTGAAAACAGGCTCACAACGCTTGACTTGGCCAATTGCTGTCAAAGCTAGATTTTTTCTCCTTTTAAAAATAATTTTAGATTAAGGCTTCAACTAATGCAATAAAACGTGCAAGTGGATACATCATAAGAGTTTAAGTCGTTGCACTGTAACACATGCATGCACGTCTGTGCCCACCATCTGTCAGAGGCAGATTTGAACTTGAGGCTCCTCTGTCCTGATGCCACACTGATAGGACCAGGTTGCACTGTTGCAAACACCCATGCGTGTACACCCTCTGCAGCGTCCATGCACACGGTCTGCGCACACATACCTCCACCTGCCTGGGTGCGGGAGCTTTGCAAGCATTCATGCCCGGCCCAGCTCTCCTAGGTTACATTTTGCAGCGGTTCTCAACCTGTGGGTCGCGACCCCTTTGGCTGTCGAACGACCCTTTCACAGGGGTCGCCTAAGGCCATCCTGCATATCAGATATTTACATGACGATTCATCACAGTAGCAACATTACAGTTATGAAGTAGCAACGAAAATAATTTTATGGTTGGGTCACAACATGAGGAACTGTATTTAAAGGGCCAGAAGGTTGAGAACCACTGCATTAGAGTCCTGTGTTTCAATAGCTCCCAGGTGATGCTAGTTCAGGTCCAGGCCCCGCTGAGCAAGGCTGAGTAAGAAAGCGAGAGGGCTCATGGGAGCAATGAGCTTCCAGTACCGCTCCTAAGATATTGGCTTCTTACTGCGTCCGGACAACCCTGACCCTTTGGAAGGTGAGCCGTGGCCTCTGGGGCCTCCTGCCCTCTGACATTTGTGACAGCGTGATCTGACGGTCTCCCTTTTGGGCTGGCCCCCATCTCTGCTGCTGGCCTGACCGTGCTTCAGGCATCCTCAGTGCAGCCCGCCTTTCCCATTCAGGAGAGCGTGGCTATGAACTGGAAATGAGGGGGTGCTGTCCATGGGCATCTAATTGAAACACCAAGCTCTGTAATCCCACGTGGGCTGGGTTTGTTGCAGAGGGAGTTCAAGGGAGCAGAGTTCTCAAATCAGGGCCCCTGATGAGCACATGGGCATCACCTGCGAGCTTGTGAGAACACGCGGTCTTAGAGCCGGTCCAGCCCCGCCCCTGCCCGCACTCTGTGGCTGGAGCCTGCAGGCTGGGAGCCTCGGATGATTTTGCTGCCCCCGAAGGGTGAGAACCACAGCTCTAGGGGGACGGTGAGTACACGCGTGGACCTGCAGGGCCAGGGGTGTGGTCCTCAGCCCCCAGTGGGCATCAGAGACCCCCGGTGCTTTGTAGAATCTCAGACGCCTGGACCTCATCTCAGGGTTGGGGAACCTGGATTTTTGTGAATCCTCACTCGAGGGTGTTTTCCCATTGATTTCTTAGGGAGAGTGGAAAAGAGGGAAAGACCGAGAGAAATATCGATGTGAGAGAGACACATCGATTGGTTGCCTCCTGTACGCGCCCTGACCAGGGCCTGGGCCGGGGAGGAGCCTGCAACCGAGATACATGCCCTTGACCTGAATCGAACCCAGGGCCCTTCAGACTGCAGGCTGACGCTCTATCCACTGAGCCAAACCGGCCAGGGCGGGGAATCTGTATTTTTTTAATCATGTGTCTAGGAGATTTTGAGATACAACCCTCCCCCCCATTTCTTTTTTTCTTTCTAATTGTTGTAGTAGAACGCTCTATCCACTGAGCCAAACCGGCCAGGGTGGGGAATCTGTATTTTTTTAATCATGTGCTCTAGGAGATTTTGAGATACAACCCCCGCCCCCCCGTTTCTTTTTTTCTTTTTAATGGTAGTAGAAACCTGATAAATAAGCATTCTTTTAATAATGACTTCATACTCACTTGGCACAGGGCAAGGACACTTCCACTTTTGTTTTCCTCCCGTAGTTTCCTCTCCTTGGTCTCCAGTGATCAAGCTGTTTTCCCTCACTTCTGTTTCCCATTAAGTAAGATGGTGGTTCCCTTTAGCACCACCTCCTCCTTGATGGGTTGTCGCTGCCCCATAAAAGCCACGAGGGAGGCCTGTGGCCTCCTGCATGCTTACTTAGCCCGTCTTCTCAAAATCGTGCTTTAAGTGACTGAGGACATTAGCCTCTGATCTAATTGATCCACAAAACATGATCCACACGGGCGTCCCCGAGGCTGAGGCAAGGAGGTGAAGGCCCCACTGCCTCCTGTCACCCCTGCGGTCGCCCTGCCAAGAGCAGGTGGGAGGCAGGCCGAGCTGCAGGCCCCGGCGTCAGTCTCTCTAAAGAGCTGCTTGTTTCTCTTTCGCCCACCGCTGTCCCTACCCCTCCACCCTTATCTGTCATCGTCGATGTCCATATCTGTGTGATATTTCATGACAGGGCGCACCTGCTCAAACCGAGCGGATGCCGTGTTTGCAGACGCGCTGCCAAGTATGTATGTCGTTAAGCCTCCTGGCAGGAATGAAATTGGGCTTCCGCTCTAGCCTGGCCCACCTGCCCACCCTTCCTGCCACCCTCACTGTCCTCTACTCTCAGGGTGGAGGTCACCGGGCTGCAGACCCACCGGACTGATCCAGGTGACTCTCGTGTACCCAGGGGACCTGCCTAGGTGGGGTCCCTGCTTGTTTCTGCGTCCGGCCTCTTTTGGGCATCTCTGGATTCACCCCCAAGGCCTGGGTGAACCCCGAAGCCCCCACCTCCCAGGCCATGGGGTTCCCTCCATCACTGCATTACTGATTATAAGCCTTGGTTAGAGCTCATAGGCCATCATGCTTGCTTGTGTTACAAAGGAACAGGCTGAATGAATGAAGCCTTTGTTTTTACCCCTTAACCCCCAGCGCTTTCAGAATTTTTGGGGGAGCATTTGAAAGCTATTTTAATGAGACCAGGACTCGCTACATTTCTTTTCTCGACAACTGCCAATACTTGGTGTTTGAAAAATAATAATCTAGCCACACACCTAGGGCTGGCCTTGACTGGGTTAGAAAGCACAATGAAGCCCGGTTGGTGTGGCGCAGTGGTTGGGCCTCGGCTTATGAACCAGGAGGTCATGGTTCGATTCCCTGTCAGGGCACATGCCTGCGTTGCAGACTCGATCTCCAGTGGGAAGCATGCAGGAGGCAGCCGATCCATGATGCTCTCTCATCATTGATGTTTCTATCTCTCTTTTCCTCTCCCTTCCTCACTGAAGTCAATAAAAATATATATTATATAAAAAAAGAAAGCACCATGGAAACGGGCATCAGATTTGGAATGCAGGTGACAGGGTACTCAGCTGTACTGGCATTGGTCATGGATGGGGGCTGTGTCAGTGTTAGAACGCTGCTCTGCAGAGCTCTCAGGACCAGAGCTCTGAAGGGTTGGGCAAGGAATGTGTGTTGTGTTAGCTCACAGAATCCCCTGGGGCTCCTTAATGAATCCCAGGGCCCAGGTGTCTCCCAGACCAATTGGTCCGAAACTGCGAGGGCCCAGCCACCTGAAACTTCTAGTGCCCGGGGAACCTCAGGGCCAGCGGAGCCTGTCTGAATGTGTGCAGTTCTTTTTTATAATGAAAGCAAATAGAACACATGTGTGCTGATCATCACAGGTGTACACAGGGTGTGCGTGTGGGCACATGTGCCTGGGCACTTGGGGAGTTTGCGGCTGCTTATACATTTGGAGGAAGGCTAGATCCATGCTAGGCGACATGTTCACGCCAGGTGTCATCTCTTCCTTGGGTTTCTCTCTGTGGTGACTAGAGCCTTATCAGGCCAATAGTAGAGAGTAAATATTTGTTAAACCAATGGAAGGCGGACAGGAATACAGAGGTGGGGGAAAGCATAAAAATATTCCTTCCGAGGGGCCTTCGTGGGGCTATAGGGCATAGGACAGTCAGGAATGAACTACCTGGCGGCCTGTAGGGACATCTACATCGTTTGGAAATCTCTAGAAGAAAGCGGAGGGCTACTGCTTATCCTAAGGAGCTCAGCTAGCTTGCCCAGGTTTTTGTTTCGTTTTATTTATTTCCTTTGGGTCCTCCCAGATGGGCTTTGTAAATAAATAGGCTCGAGTTGGGAGCGTGAAGGCACCGTGACTTCTGACTTTCACAGGATGCGAGGGCCCTGAAGTGCGACGGAGTAGGGGAAGGTGTGCTTCCTGGGCAGAGGCAGGACGTTTCTGGAAGGAAAGGGGCCCAGAAAAACTTCTCTGCCAGTGAGAAAAACTTCTCTAACCGTGTGATTAGTGTTATCGTACTGAGTAAACGTTTATTGGACTCTTCGGGTTTCCTAGTAAATCACCTTGCACAGGTGTCTTTTGCATCTGGTACAAACCTCCAGGGAGGGCCGAGAGGGGCAGGGTTACCACGAGGCCAGAAAGGGCTTCCCCCGTGGTGTCCACCGGGATTGACACTGAGATTTTGTTTGGCACCTGCAGGTGAGCGTGCTGACCACCCTGGAGCGGAGGTTCAACCTGCAGAGCGCCGACGTGGGTGTGATCGCCAGCAGCTTCGAGATCGGCAACCTGGCGCTCATCCTCTTCGTCAGCTACTTTGGGGCACGTGGGCACCGGCCGCGCCTCATCGGCTGCGGGGGCATCGTCATGGCCCTGGGCGCGCTGCTGTCCGCCTTGCCCGAGTTCCTGACCCACCAGTACAAGTACGAGGCCGAGATCCTCTGCTGGGGCGCCGAGGGCTTTTTTTTCGCGACGTGTGCGCCGCCAATGGCACAGCCAGCGACCAGGGGCCCGATCCTGACCTCATCTGCCGCAACCGGACCACCACCAACATGATGTACCTGCTGCTGATTGGGGCCCAGGTGCTCCTGGGCATCGGTGCTACCCCCGTGCAGCCCCTGGGCGTCTCCTACATCGACGACCACGTGCGGAGGAAGGACTCCTCGCTCTATATAGGTAGGAGCCGGCCAGCTCCAGGCGCGGTTCTCTGGTTCATGCTGTTAGTAACGTGGGCGTGTTGAGAAAGGAAGGAAAGGTGGGCCGTGAACTTTGTATTTTGCCGGAGCCACTGGTTCTCACAATTGGCTTCAAAACACAGGGATATTGAGAGCTAATGTCTGAGGTTCACCCCAGGAAATCTGGTGTAGTTGGGTTGGGGTGCCATCTGGGCATAATGCTTTTTTTAAAAAAATCTCACCCGAGGATATTTTTCTCTTTTCTTTCTTTTTATTTTTTTATAGAGAGTGGGAGAGAGAGGGAAAGACAGAGAGAAACATCGATGTGAGGGAAACACATCGATTGGTTGCCTCCTGCACAAGCCCGGACCAGGGCCCAAGCCAGGGAGGAGCCTGCCACTGAGGCACGTGCCCTTGACCGGAATCGAACCCGGGACCCTTTGGTCTGCAGGCCGATGATCTATCCACTGAGCCAAACCGGCTAGGGCCATAATGCATTTTTAAAAAGCTCCCCAGATGATGCCACTGTGCGGAGTTTGAGCATTAAGAGACTCGAGAGGGGAGACGTGGTCAGGAGTTTTGTGTTTATTTACCTGCTCTTCTTTGTGCCTGTGAACTTGGGGCTACCTGGCATTGGCCCCAGGGTACACTTGGACTCTACTCGCTGGCATTTGGTATCATTGAAAGTTGGTGACTTGGGGTAATTTTTTTCTGTAATGGGGGTATGTGCTGAAACTGGGTATTTCGGAAGAAATAAGGTGCATGTGAGTTTTTAAAAATTGCTTTGTGCTGTATGCGTTTCTGATATTTTATCCTGGAAGGATGGAAGCCATTTCCAGATTTGGGGTTAAGAAATATCTAAGTGGCGATCTGCTCTTATAGGAAATGGGTGTGTCTGCTCTTGGCAAGGTGGCATGGGCTCCTTGGTCGTGTCACTGCCCCTGGGTTGTGTTGCAAGGTCATTTGTACGGTGAGGGCTGGCCTGCCTAGCATCTCCACCCCTTGTTTGCCAAGTAGAATTTTGCTTCCCACAAGCTGTTGGACCGTATGACACATCCCGTCCCCGAGTGCTAAGCTTTGAAAAAGTTACCTCTGCTGGCGGAAGCTTTGCGCCTCCCAAAAGCAGTGCGCCTTGAGATACGAAGTTCGTTATAACATGGAGGGTTGGTTACCATAGAATTTGAACAGAATTTGACACCAGGCTTCCTATCTGCCAAGCTTCTAGCCACCTAAGCTTTCTGAGCCGGGAGGGCCTGGGAGGGTTACACTCCTGAACCCCGATTTTCCTCTGGGCCTTTCGGTCCCCGCTCTGCAGGAGTTGCTTTTGGTGAACAAATATGTTACAAGCGTATGTTTTAGTCCTCTGCGGGTGGGCTCAAGGTGAGGAAGGTAGTACCTGTGAGCTTGGTCAGGACCTAACCATGGAACGCGAAGTAGAGGAGGAGACTGCTCAGGCCAGACATGGCCGGGTCCTCTCCCCATGTGGCTAGGGGCTTCCATGATTGTGGCTGAAGCTGGGGAGAGGGGTTCAAGGAAATCATGTGCATTTTGTTACTTTTATTTTTAAAATATATTTTTATTGATTTCAGAGAGGAAGGGAGAGGGAGAGAGAGGGAAACATCAATGATGAGAGAGAATCATTGATCGGCTGCCTCCTGCATGCCCCCTGTTGGGGATTGAGCCCACAACCCGGGCATGTGCCCTTGACTGGAATTGAACCCGGATCCTTCAGTTCACAGGCCGATACTCTTATCCACTGAGCCAAACCGGCTAGGGCTGCATTTTGTTACTTTTAAAGCTTGAGTGAAAGCCACTCCATGTGACTGTTGCAGACGAGGACATGGGCCACAGCCTCGTCTCCTGAGGCCCAGCAGGACAGTTGGTCTCTGACTTGACGGATGCTACCCTAGGACTCAGGGAGAAATGTTTTCTGGCAGTGACAACAGCAAGTAGATAAATCAGAGCGCAGAGAAGGAAACGGAGAGTGAAAAGCTGAGTTCTTGTCTCTAATGATAGAATCAAATAGAAAAATGTCTCCCCAGATACCTCCTCAAGTCATGGCTGTGCTCAATCACGTCTGCTCGGGGCTTCCTGTGCAGGGCAGCGGGCTCAGCGCTCTCTTCTGGAAGTTTCCATGACAAGGGGGGCTGCATTTTCCCCCTGCATTGGATGGGTCCTGGTTGGTGTGTGCAAAGCTTTCGGGTGGGGAGGCATTTGGTTTTGGGTGTGGGAGGTGGAGTGTGGGCAGAGGGGCCTCTGAGCCTCTATCTGTAGGATTTGCTGTGAGTCTTTGTTATGAAGAATGTTTTGGCCAGATTTCTGCTTGGACCCCGTTTCCTCTGTGGTAGTTAAGCAGGCAGAGAGCATCTGCTGTTTGCATGGTGCATGGGCATCTTGGTGGCTCTGGTCCATCTGGCCAGCTTCCCAAACCAATGGCGACGGACCCTCCGAGGGTCTCCCTGCTGGGTTCGCGGGTCTTTGTTTCCAGGGAACAGCGGGGAGCCGGCCTCCCGCACCCCTGGCCTCCCTGGGTGGCCCTTTATTCCATGCGTGGTTCGGATTCTCCAGGAGCAATTTAAGGCCATAGCATATGCTGGGACATAACTGGTCCATCCATTTACTATCCAGGTCATAAAAGAGTGTGAGTGATCATGAGAAGATGTTAGCACTTATCGGCTGTAATGGGAAGCCACTAAATTTGCTTTGGGAAGTGTTTAGAGGAACCCACTGAACGGAATCAATATGAATTAAGGCCTCTTAGCTCCCCGCAGAGAGGAGGAAAGGCTGAAGGAACTGGCGCTGGGACTGTGGGTGTAAATGTGCACACGTTGGGGTGAGTAGCCGTGTGCCTCTGGCCTCGGCTCCTGAAAAGCTGGGTAAGAGAGAGAGGCCTGCCAGCAGCCGTCGGGTCAGATGCTGAAGACGTGAGTGTGGCTTGGAGATGGAAAGGAATAGAGATACTGCACGTGTCAAACAGCTTGCTCAGAGCTGGCCATTTCCTGTGGCTGTCAGCACGGAAGGGGACCAAGCCATGCCGTGCTCAGGCCGAGCACACACGTCCCTGCTGACAAGACCTGCCCTGGGGCGCCCGCAGAGCGGGTCACAGATAGGGGCCCGCTGCGTGTCTGTGGCCATGTCACTGACCCGGCTGCAGCCACGGGGAGGTGACACATTCCATCTCGAGTCAGGCTGACATTTTCCACTGAAATGACTGCAAATTTGCTTTGGCCTCTTTCGGCCGAGCCACTGCCAAACGCCTAGATTCCTCGATGGGCCATTCAAGGGGCTTCTCTGGCTGGCTGTGCTCTGAGGTCGCTGCTTTCCAGCGTGGGGAGGGAGCCAAGGGAGCTCATTACCAGGGGACAAAGCCCAGTGAATGGGGCCGCGGCGCTGCTGGCAGGCTTTTTGCTCCAGCCCAACGTGGAGCCAAGCCTCACAGCTCGGCGACACAGTGACCCGTGGATGACACGTGGCGCTCACTGTCTTCCTCGAGGGACAGTCAAAGGGACAGTTAAAACCATGTTTTAAATGTACAGGACTTGACAATAGACAGTCAGGCAGTGGCAGTGGAAGCCATTCGATGGGGGTCCAAGTGGACCCTTTGGGAGTTCACTCATACTACCAGTCCAAGGGGTGACCTTCCCTTAGCCCAGTGTCCTTAGCTGCCCCGTTTCTCCAAGTTCAAGACATAGCACGTTTATTGTAGGTAAGAATAAGTAGCTAATGCCATGGACTCACTGTGTCCTTTTTTATTTTCAGTCCTCACCCAAGGATATGTTTATTGACTTTTAGAGAGAGAGAGAGAGAGAGAGAGAGAGAGAGAGAGAGAGAAACATTGATGTGAGAGAAAAACATCGTTCAGTAGCCTCCTGTACACTCCCCAACTGGGGGTTGAACCGGTAACCTAGGTATGTGCCCTGACTGGGAATCGAACCTGCAACCTTTTGGTGTACAGGATGATGCTTCAACCGCCTGAGCCACCTGTCAGGGCATCACTGTGTCCTTCTGTTAAGTTTCTATATCAATTAGTTTTGTCTTGTTTTTAATCTTTGGGGAGGAACAGGCCAAGACAAGAGTGTGAAAAGATTGTAAAAATAACTTTATTTCTAGTTAAAAAGTATTAACACCATTGACAACTTGGGAAGTATAAAGAAAGTATAATTAGAAAATAATTACTCTTAGCTTTATGGTTGTCTTAAGTCTTTTTGTGCATTGATATTCTTTTCTACAAAAAATGTGTTTATACTAAGTAGTGCTTTGCAATGATCATTTCTCTCTTAATATTTCATGAGCATTTCTGTGTCACTAAATATTCTGCGATGTTACTACTGCATCCTTACTATTCCCTCCTGGATATATACCTTAATATTTAATGCCCTCTGTGGTTGGACATGGGTTTTTAAAGTTCTTGCTGTTATGAATGAAGCAGACAGGTAAACTGCGGTTCTGGGAGGCTAAGTAACTTGCCTCCGATAACTTGGCTGGACGGGGCTGGGCTCCAGGTCTGAGAGTGGCATTCTTTGCAGGTGTGTCTGGATGCTGTCACAAGGCTGGGGCGGAGGAAGGGACTGGTGGGTGGCCCAGGGGTTAGGTGTAAGTCAGGACACTCCACAGGGCAGCCTGAGGCCCGCAGGATATAACCGTTATAGGAGCCAGGGAGGTGGGAAGAGAGCAGTGTGTCTCAAAGCCAGGCAGAGAGCGGAGCGCAGGAAGGAGAACAGCTACCAGTTCAGGTTAGGGTTCCAGAAAGGGCTTGTGTCCCGATTCCTGGCGTTTAGAGGAGAGATGGGCACAGCTCGGAGCTGAGACTCTGAGGCGGGACAGCTGGCGTGTTCCATGCTCTGCTCGCCTCTCCGGAACTGTGGGCTCCGTGCCCTCGCATGGCTGGTCATTCCGTGTTGGAACCACAAGAGCCATTAGGAGATGGACCTTGGGTTGTGGTAGAAATCTGCTCCTTACAACTGGCCACATGCTGGTTCTGGTTCTGCTCTCTAGGCCCGCCCTGAAAAATTGTGATGCCTCTTCCAGGTTTTGCTAATTCCTCAAACTGCTGCACACTAACCTTAAATGGGTGGGGAATGGACTGAAGCTTACCTCCTCTGGGCCAGGACTGACCTTCCTACCTTTCTCTCTCTCTCTCTCTCTCTCTCTCTGTTTCTCTTTTCCTCACCTGAGGATCTTTTTCCCCCTATTGATTTTTACACAGAGTGGAAGGGAAGGAGTGAGAGAGAGAGAGAAATGTCCATGTGAGAGAGACACATCAATTGGTTACCTCCCACACAGGATTGAGCCTGCAACCAAGGTGCGTGCCCTTGACCAGAACTGAACTTGCGACCCTTTCGTCCACAGGCCGACGCTCTAACAACCGAGCCACACCGGCTAGGATGGACCCGTGTTTCTTGATGAAGAGGTTTCCTGCCTCACATCAGCCACCATTTATTTTCCTCTTAAAGGTGGTGCCAAGGCCTGGGCAGCTTGGGACTAGGGGCCATAAACTAGATGACTGGGCATGAGAACTGAATGTGTGTGCTAGGGCTCCATAATGTCACACCTCAGACTGGGTGGCTAAGGCCGTAGCTTTAACGTCTCACAGTCCTGGAGGCTGGAAGCCCAAGCTCAGGGTATCGGTAGAGTTGGTTTCCTCTGAGGCATCTCTCCTTGGCTTACAGGGGGGCCTGCTCCTCCTGTGCCTTCACATGGTCTTTCCTGCGTGCACATCGCTTGGAGCAACCGCTCAAAGTCAGGAGGCAGGTACGTTAGACATGGATGTGTCATGTTTTCTTCATCACTCACATTGAAACCCAGTGGAGCCCTCCATGTTCCGGTTAATGATGCAAAGAGAATTATTCCCAGATTTCATCTGCCAGTTGTTTGTTTAGAACAAAGGTCACTCTAATACCAGCCGGCAACCAGAGAGCGCCAAATTTCCCTTCCGAGCCCCGGGAGCCCAGAGTTATTTTGCTCCTGGTGAGTTTTTATTGTAACTTGACATTGGGGAAAATGTGTTTTACTCTCCAAAGAGAGCGTGGGTCGGGTATGGATCACATACGCGGTGACTGCAGTTCATCTGAAAAAATAATTAAAAAGCTGTCCCTGGTGGGGGCAAGCATAACTCATTATACTCTCGCTACTTCATTGATATTGAAGTTTCCCTCATTAATTTCTTTTTCTAAAATTAATGACACTGTGAAACCGGGCACTTTGCTTTGGCCGTTCCATTCCTGCTGGTCACATGCCACTTTCAGTGTGTGTTAGCAGCATGCGAGGAGGCGTGCGTGTGGCTCTTATCTGGCGATTCCATATTGCCCGGCTGGTAGGTCTTGCTCATTCATTTTCAGCCGCTCATAATTCATGCCCTGCGGTTCGGGGAAGCACTGCTGTGCTCACTGCCTGGGTGACCTTGGACAAGACTCCAAGCGTGGGCTCTGGAGTCCTGACAGCCCTGAGATTCAAATCCTGGCTCCGCCACGGACCTGCCACTGGAATTTTGGACACATCTCCTGAGCCTGTTTCCTTATCAGGAAAACAAAGCTGGGACCTACCTCGCAAGGCTTTGCCTAAGTGTCTCTTGCAGCAGGCGCCACGGCTAATGCTGGACATCATTACACACTGTCCTGGTCATCTTGATGGTCATATCATCGCCATTTCCAGGAGTGGAAACTGAGGCAGGGAAGTGCTGAACTTATTTAAACACACAGGCAGGTCTTCGACGAGCAGTTAGATCTCGATTTCCAGCCTCGGAGAAAATCCATCAAGGAGATGTGAGAATAGCAGCCTCTTCAGTCCTGAATTAAACCAGCAGGCCTCTTCTTTGCCTGCAGACTGCTTCCTGCGGCTCCTCTCAAAACACATCAAGTGCTGGTGTTACCCAGCCAGCAGGCTATCTGGTTTATAGGCACCCCACCTTGTATGCCCATCGCCCCAAAGTGATGTATTGGTTGACTTTCCGGGTTCCAATACATTGCTTCTGAATTTGTTTCTGAATATTGGTTCCGTTCTTTTAAAAGAATGTAAAGTTGGGAAAAACAAAAATATAATAAGAAAACTTAAATAATAATTCATAATCCAGGTACCTATAGAATATGCTGCCAAAATGTAGGTATATTTCATTTCAGCCTTTGTTCTTTGTATATATTTTTTACTTAGTTAAGACCATACCATAAGCAAACTTGCTTTTTACCAATTGACTAGTGGCCCGATGCACAAAAATTCGTGCAAGAGTAGGCCTTCCTTCCCGCAGCTGCTGGCACCAGCTTCCCTCTGGCACCTGGGACCCGGGACCTGGGCTTCCCTCCTCTGGCCGCCCCCAGGCACCCGGGACCCAGGCTGGCTTCCCTCCGGCCCTGGCTTCATCAGGAAGGATGTCCAGAACGACATCTGAAAGACATCCGGTCTAATTAGCATATTACCCTTTTATTTTTATAGATGTGTTATCATGAACAACGAACATTGTTTCAGATAATTGCATAAGATTTTTGTCAATCTAGAAACACTTGGATTTGCTTTTAGGACGTTAGGGTGATGAACATTTTTGTGGCCATAGCCTTGTCCACATTTGCTGAAAACTTCAAAAGCTCAGGGTAGTTCAGGGAGATTCAGTATGAGCTGGACATCAGCCACTTGGCTTTGCTGTGACTTTTTTTGGAAGATAAATGAGTGAAGCACAAGGGTGTCCTGACAAGGGAGTCATGCCCTAGTCGGTTTGGTTCAGTGGTTAGAGTGCCAGCCCTCGAACTGAAGGGTCCCGGGTTCGATTCCAGCAAAGGCATGTACCTCGGTTACAGGCTCGATCCCTGGTTCCCGTCCGGGTGCGAACCAGAGGCAACCAATCGATGTGTCTCACATCGATGTTTCTCTCTCTCTGTCTCCCCCTCTCTTCCACTCTCTCTAAAAATCAGTGGAAAATATCCTCGGGTGAGGATTAACAACAACAACAAAAAGATACTCACTCATGATACTCTGATGAACTCAAGAACTCCCGACCCTTTACAATAAAAATGATTAGGTTGGATGTTCTGTTTAGTTCTTCATTTCCTTATTTCATAGACATTGAAGTTGCAGGACAGGGACCCAGAGGTCAAAAGTAATACCCCCTCCACTTTCTCCCTAGCCACCAAAACCAAACAAAAGCAGTTAAAAATAACCTGTTGGCAGGCTCTGTGCGGGAACAGTGAGTGTTTAAATAGCAAATGGCTTATGTGGGCAGGAGAATGTCGAGCACGCTCGGCGTATTCAATGGTGCTCTTTATTGAATGGAAAAATCATGAGCAGCCCTGGCTCCTTTATGTGGATGGCAATTGCCAAAGCCACCTTCCCTCCCTCGCAGGACTTCATATTGTCAGGAGTGAATAAGCTAAATGAGCACGTTTCATTCTCAACTTGGCTTTGCCACTTCATTCCTGCCCAGCTGCGTGTGTGTGTGTGTGTGTGTGTGTGTGTGTGAGTCCACATAAAGACAAAAGAGGCAGGGAAGTGCTGAACTTATTTAAACACACAGGCAGGTCTTCGACGAGCAGTTAGATCTCGATTTCCAGCCTCGGAGAAAATCCATCAAGGAGATGTGAGAATAGCAGCCTCTTCAGTCCTGAATTAAACCAGCAGGCCTCTTCTTTGCCTGCAGACCGCTTCCTGCGGCTCCTCTCAAAACACATCAAGTGCTGGTGTTACCCAGCCAGCAGGCTATCTGGTTTATAGGCACCCCACCTTGTATGCCCATCGCCCCAAAGTGATGTATTGGTTGGCTTTCCGGGTTCCAACACATTGCTTCTGAATTTGTTTCTGAATATTGGTTCCGTTCTTTTAAAAGAATGTAAAGTTGGGAAAAACAAAAATATAATAAGAAAACTTAAATAATAATTTATAATCCAGGTACCTGTAGAATATGCTGCCAAAATGTAGGTATAGTTCATTTCAACCTTTGTTCTTTGTATATATTTTTACTTAGTTAAGACCATACCATAAGCAAACCTGCTTTTTACTAATTGACTAGCGGCCCGATGCACAAAAATTCGTGCAAGAGTAGGCCTTCCTTCCCCCGGCTGCCGGCACCAGCTTCCCTCCGGCACCTGGGACCCGGGACCTGGGCTTCCCTCCTCTGGCTGCCCCCAGGCACCCGGGACCCAGGCTGGCTTCCCTCCGGCCCCGGCTTCATCAGGAAGGACGTCCAGAATGACGTCTGGTCTAATTAGCATATTACCCTTTTATTTTTATAGATGTGTTATCATGAACAACGAACATTGTTTCAGATAATTGCATAAGATTTTTGTCAATCTAGAAACACTTGGATCTGCTTTTAGGACGTTAGGGTGATGAACATCTTTGTGGCCATAGCCTTGTCCACATTTGCTGAAAACTTCAAAAGCTCAGAGTAGTTCAGGTAGATTCAGTGTGAGCTGGACATCAGCCACTTGGCTTTGCTGTGACTTTTTTTGGAAGATAAATGAGTGAAGCACAAGGGTGTCCTGACAAGGGAGTCATGCCCTAGTCGGTTTGGTTCAGTGGTTAGAGTGCCAGCCCTTGAACTGAAGGGTCCCGGGTTCGATTCCAGCGAAGGCATGTACCTCGGTTACAGGCTCAATCCCTGGTTCCCGTCCAGGTGCGAACCAGAGGCAACCAATCGATGTGTCTCACATCGATGTTTCTCTCTCTCTGTCTCCCCTCTCTTCCACTCTCTCTAAAAATCAGTGGAAAATATCCTCAGGTGAGGATTAACAACAACAACAACAAAAAGATACTCACTCATGATACTCTGATGAACTCAAGAACTCCCGACCCTTTACAATAAAAATGATTAGGTTGGATGTTCTGTTTAGTTCTTCATTTCCTTATTTCATAGACATTGAAGTTGCAGGACAGGGACCCAGAGGTCAAAAGTAATACCCCCTCCACTTTCTCCCTAGCCACCAAAACCAAACAAAAGCAGTTAAAAATAACCTGTTGGCAGGCTCTGTGCGGGAACAGTGAGTGTTTAAATAGCAAATGGCTTATGTGGGCAGGAGAATGTCGAGCACGCTCGGCGTATTCAATGGTGCTCTTTATTGAATGGAAAAATCATGAGCAGCCCTGGCTCCTTTATGTGGATGGCAATTGCCAAAGCCACCTTCCCTCCCTCGCAGGACTTCATATTGTCAGGAGTGAATAAGCTAAATGAGCACGTTTCATTCTCAACTTGGCTTTGCCACTTCATTCCTGCCCAGCTGCGTGTGTGTGTGTGTGTGTGTGTGTGTGTGAGTCCACATAAAGACAAAAATCTGAAGATACCAGAGCAGCCCAGCCAGTGTGGCTCAGTGGCTGAGCATCAACCTAGGAACCAGGAGGTCACAGTTCCATTCCTGGTCAGGGCACATGCCCGGGTTGCGGGCTCCATCCCCAGTGTGGGGCGTTCAGGAGGCAGCCGATCAGTGATTCTCTCTCATCATTGATATTTCTATCTCTCTCTCCCTCTCCCCTCCTCTCTGAAATCAATAAAAATATATTTAAAAATAAATAAATATAGATACCAAAGCACTAGGTGGCTAATGGACACTCATAAAAAGTTGAGTAAAAAGTTGAGTGTAGCCTTTAGAACTGGGATGCAGGCATTTATGTTAAATGTGTCAGGAAAAATCGAGTGCCACTTGAGGCTAAAGGTTCTCACATGTGTGTCAGGGGCTAAAATTACATGGAGCTATCTGCACCCTGTGGGGAAGCTCTCACTGAATTCTCAAAGAGGTTCATGCGCAAAATAAAGGTTAGGATTGCATAGAGTCCTTACGCTGGGTAGACCCTGATAACAGGCATCTCGGGGTGAGGTAAGCCAAGATAGTTGAGGTGATAGGCAGTGCGGAGTGACAGATGGCACTTGGGGACTGGAATGTCGTCCAGGGCTCAGCTCTGAACAGCATCTGCCCCCTGGGGAGCCACTGTACTTATAACAGGATGCGGCACTGAGGTCACTCTGGGTGAAACGTCAGATGCGTTCTCTGTGGCGTTGGAGACACAGGCAGATACTCTCTCAGCCCTCCTCCTCCTCCTCCACCCAACCCCTTCCCCCCGGAACTCCTTTGGGGTGGAAATTTTCCATCCCTTCTTTCAGCCTGACCATGGGTGTTTTGGGTAATATTCAGCACATTTTCTGTGCTGGTTTGAACTGATGCACAGATAGGAAAATCAAAACTTTTATTTTTGGCTCTGAAAGCAAAAACATTTTAAAAATGCGCCGGGATCATTAATAGAATCTGAACTCTCAAAGTCAAAATTTTCCATGTGTTCTAACTGAGAAAAATGCTCTTGGGGCGATTAAAACACTACCCAACAGCCCAGCTGGTGTGGCTCAGTAGTTGAGCGTCAACCTATGAACCAGGAGGTCACTGTTCAATTCCTGGTCAGGGCACATGCCCGGGTTGCAGGTTTGAGCACCATAGGGGGCATGCAGGAGGCAGCCAATCAGTGATTCTCTCTCATCATTGATATTTCGATCTTTCTCTCCCTTTCTAAAAATATATTTTAAAAAAACACACAACTAACCAACAGGCAGAAAGTTGTGAGGGACTCCCCCCTGCCCCCAGTCATCTGAGTACATGAATATATATACTTGGCAGACTTTTTTGGGCAAAACTTCTTATCTCAACCTTTTTTTTGAGGGGAGGGGGCATTTCGGGGGGTGGGTAGTTGCTGCATTTGAGAAACCTCCTTCTGTCTTTGCCTTTTACCACTGTCTCCTGTTTCAGGAGTGGGAGGTGCCGGGGGCTTGGGGCTAGTGCATCCTGACTTCTCTCCACGGAGAGATGATTCTCTCCTCCCCCCCCGCCCCTCATGTTCTGTGATGTGGTGCAAATGAGTGCAATTTCCCCCACTTCCCTTCCTGAGCAAGGCCTGTATCTATAAGAACAGCCGCATTGGCCCACCTGCTTTGCAGGTTGTTCATGGACTTGACAAAGGGAATCCAGGTGCCCAGCACGAGGCCTCATCAGCACAGCAAGGTTCTAATAGCTTCTAAAATGGTGCATGGACCCTGGGAACCTTTCAAAGCCCAGTGGTGTCTATTATTAGACCTAAAGCACTTCACCTACTCCAGCCTCCGTCTGCACATTGTATCCCGGGGGACAGAACCTTGGCTTGATCCCGCCAATGAACTGCGTTGGCTTAGGTGCACGTGGATAACTGTGACTCTGAGTAAAAGACAAGATCAGGTCATCAGGTTGTAGAAAGAGCAAATGTGTCCCACCTCGATGCTTTCATTTATTTATGGTTAATGTGGGCCTTGTTACTGGTTGTGAGCAAGTGTTGAGTTGTAGGACTTACTGCGGTCACAGAGACGCTTGAATAGCTGCCTGCTTATTTAGATACACGTGTTTGAATAATGACCATAGTGACAGCGAGTATGGGGTCACTGGTATGTGGCAGTCAGAGAACGGGCGCTTTGCATGTGGTCTCTCAGTCTTTCTTCAGAAAGCCCAGGCTGGTAGGGATTGTTGTTCCCATTGTACAGGTGAAGAAACTGAGGCCAGTGGTTGAGCGTCGACCTATGAACCAGGAGGTCACAGTTTGTCCAGGGTCACAGGGCTGGTTCATGGCAAGGCCTGGATTACTATCCTGGTCTTCATTAGCCCATAGACCATGTTTTTTCCACTTATGCTTCCTTCCTCCCTCATCCTTAGACACTGCTATGCCCCCACCAGGGTAACATAGGACCCAAGTGTGCTGGGCTAAGTATAAAATGAGCTTAACTCAACTACCTAGGCATATCTCTCTCTCTCTCTCTCTGTGTGTGTGTGTGTGTCCCTCCCTCTCCTCTTACTGAATAGCTAGCTGTTTGCCATGTCAGCAGTACATTATGTGATGTCTTTCTGGCGATGCGTTTCTAGGCAGGCCAGTTCTGCCGGATGTAAGGCGCTCAGGGCCTGGCTTCTCCGTGGGAATTTCTAAAACTCTCATCAGATAAAGCCTGCCTCCTACAGCACCCACGTGATGTGTTTTCACAGCCTCCCTGCAGTAAAGCGAGAGCAATGCACTCAGCAGACGGCTTTGTGCATGTTTCAGGCCCACTTGCGCTTAATGCACGGCTATTTGGCAACTTGGACTTGAGTTTCTTCACTCCCAGGCTTGGCTAAGCCAACTCTCTAACCCACTAGATCACACCTGCCACAGACAGTGTAAGAAGATAGCATAAGTAAGACTTCATGGAGCCCAGCCGCCATGGCTCAGTGCTTGAGCGTCGACCTATGAACCAGGAGGTCACAGTTTGATTCCCATCAGGGCACATGTCCAGGTTGCAGGCTGAATCCCCAGTGGGGGGCGTGCAGGAGGCAGCCGATCCATGATTCTCTCATCATTGAGGTTTCTATCTCCCTCTCCCTTCCTCAAAAAAAAAATATATATACACACACACACACACACTTCATGGATCATGAATGAACACATAAGACAGAAATCTTAAAGGACAAGTAGAGATCAGTAAGTTAGAATAATATAATTTACAAAGCCTTTCAATACAGGCAAATAATCCACCTCCACAACTGTTTAGCCCTGGGATGTTCAGAAAATCTTCAAAATAGAATGTTCTTTGACATGAACTGTGTTAGCAGCAGAAGGTACTTACAGGGATGAGAAGGAGCAAAGGCCTCCTTACAGCATCCTGGAGGGGTGCATGCAGGAGGCAACCTGAGCACTCTTACTTGCATGAGTCCTTGTTGGTGGCCTATCAACAAACCATCTCTTATTGGTCTGCCTGGGGGAGGGAGAGTGGATTCAGAGGCAGAAACTGGGTCTGAGTGACCAAGGAATATTGGTGCCAGGCGGGCAGTTTGGAGGACTGAGCTCCTCTGGCTCATGACCCCAGATCCATATTTCCAGCTTTTTACCTTATAATTTGAAAATGTTTATTAATTGTGATAAATGCAGAACATCAAATTCACCATCATAACCATGTTTTAAATGTACAGTTCAGTAGTGTTACTTCCATTCATGGTTGTGCAACAGATCCCATAACTTTCATCTTGCAAAACTGAAACTCCGTACCCATTCAAGCAACACCCAGCCCTTGGCAGCCACCATCCTCCTTTCTGTCTTTACGGGTTTGCCTGCTCTAGTTATCTCATAAACGTGGGATCACAGAGCATGTGGCTTTTTGCGTCTGGCTTTTTTCACTTAGCACAGTGTTCTCAAGGTTCACCCATGTTGGAGCCTGTGCCAGAATTGCCTTCTTTTTGAAAGGCTGAGTAATAGCCCATTGTATGCATATTCCGCATTTTATGTATCCATTCACTCCTTGATGGCCACTTGGCTTGCTTCCACCTCTTGGCCATTGTGAATAGTGTTGCTATGAACGTCTCCATGCGCTGTGTTTCAGGCTCGTTAAAAGACATCTCTACTTGGTGTCCCAAGGTGCGCTAAGCTCACTGAGTCCAAATTTCAACTTCTTTATTTCCTCCCAATTTTGCTTTATTATTGACTCACATAGTCCTTTCCCTCTCACACCCGGCATTTGAAAGCCACCACCTCTTACTGAGGATGGCTCCTGAAAGATCCTGTGTGTCTGGCTCCCCTGAGCCCGCCGCACCTCCCCTCACTGCCCCCAGCCAGGCTGTCTGTACCCCTCTCCTGGACCATTTCACCCACCTTTGATGAGTCTGATTGCGCCCAGTCTGGCCTGTCTCCACGCTGTCCTCCACCTGCTACCTCTCCGAAGCAGGCTCTGGGCGTTTTCAGACCTGGAGGCGTGCACATTGTTCTGGAACCTTTGTTACAAAAGTGCAAAGGCATCTGCTGGAATGGAATGGAAATTTATTACATGCCCAGTGAACAGTAACAATATGGTTATGTATAATAACATAATATAATGTATATGTTTTAGATAATAGTACTGCATTTTGAGATTTAAAATAACTTGCCTCCTTTTTAAAAAAATACATTTTTTTTATTTCAGAGAGAAAGGGAGAGGGAGAGAGAGAGAGAGAAACATCAATGAGGAGAGAGAATCATGGATCGGCTGCCTCCTGCACACCCCTTACTGGGGATTGAGCCCGCAACCCGGGCATGTGCCCTGACCAGGAATCGAACCGTGACCTCCAGGTTCATAGGTTGATACTCAACCACTGAGCCACATTGGCCAGGCGAACTTGACTCCTTTTTAATAGATTTGTTAAATTTACTTGTCTCCATTCCATTCATTCACTCATGGATTTAAAACATTCCTTAAGAACTTACCATGTGCCAATCACCCTGCAAGGTGCTGAGGTTACACAGATGAATCAGACCTATCACCAGCCTGGAAGAGTCATCATCATCATCATCATAATAATAATAATAATAATATCAACAAATGTTTAGAAAGCGCTTTATGTGTGCCAGAGCCCGGACCAGGTCTCTGCATATCTTATCTGCTGTGATTCTCAAAACGGTTCTTTGAGTTTGGTTTCATTGTCTGCTTTTTCAGGGCACAGATGCCAGCAGTGGGGACAGCAGGGGAACCCGAGCCCGGGGTTTCCTTCTCCAGTGATGGGTCAGTTTCCTCTGCTTCCCCGCACACTGGCAGTGACTGTCATAAAAGCAGGAGCTTGACACATAGTGAGGGCAGAACGTGACACCAGGCTACTCGGAAGGACCCCACGCGCGCACTTGCCGAGCGGAAAACCTTGACCGTGTGCTCAGGCGTAGTTCATAGTGTGAGTACTGACTCGGTGCCTTAGAAAGAGACGCGCCGTCTTCCAACCATCGCGGCTGTTGGAGGAAACAATAAAACTGCCTCCTGCGTGTTCTCAAAGCAAGGGCTCTGCAAACTCCAGGTTTCGTAGGTGTCACATCTGTTTCCTGATGTGATGCAGTCCTCAGGTTAGGAGAGAACATGACAGCCTCCCAGCTGGGCTCAGAAAGGAAGGCACTGGCCGGCTGGCTGGGAGGAGCATGTTCAGAACTTGGGGCATTCACAGCTGGGGAGGGGGTGCCGATTGCCTGTGGGTCACGGAGGGCCAGCCTGAGAGGGGCCACCTAGCAGTGCGTGTGTGTGTGTGTGTGTAGACGAAGGGGGAAACAGATTATTTATCACACAGAAGACAGAATGCATTTCGCTCCTGCTGGAGACTATTAAGCCAATAACCCATGAGCATTAAGCAGGTTTTTAATTTAAAGTCAGGGGGGAAGATGAGGTGCCTCCGCTTGCCGTCTGCAACGGCAGTGACTTAGCCGTGGGGGCGAGGCCTCCCTTGGTCCAGTGCATGCCCTGTGCCAGGCAGAGCTCAGCGTGGCCCTTCACATTTTCTCATTTCATCCCCAGCACGTCCATTGCACAGAGTAGGAAACAGGCTCAGCAGAATTAAGTAACTTGTCCAAAGTCATATCTCTTTTATGTATTTTTTTGTTATTCCTCACCTGAGGACATTTTTCCATTGATTTTGTTTAGAGAGAGTGGAAGGGAGGGGAGAGAGAGAAACATTGATGTGAGAGAGAGACATTGATTGGTTGCTTCCTGCATGCACCCGGCCGGGGCCAAGGATCGAGCTGTAACTGAGGTACGTGCCCTTGACCAGAATCAAATCAGGGACCCTTCAGGCCACAGGCCAACACTCTATCCACTAAGCCAAACCCGTTAAGGCCAAAGTCATATTTCTTAGTAATAAGAGTGGAAAATGTCTACTGATTGGGTTTGGCCCCAACACTGAGATTTTGTGGGATAATTGTGCGTTATGGGAATTTGAAACCTGTCCAGACGCAGAAAGGAGACTTGAATGAAGCTCTGTGCCCATCACCCGATGATTTCAACACGTGGCCTTTCTTGTTTCCTCCTTACCTCCCGTCTCTCCTCCCCATCATTTCAGACATTTCATCTTATTTGTAAATATTTAGTATTTATTTCTCAGAGGTAAGGACTCTTTAAAAACACAATCACAATACCGTTGTCATGCCTTAGGAATTAATAATAATTTCTTACTATCAGCAGGTATCTGCTCAGTGTATGTATTCTTTTTAAAAAAATATATTTGTATTGACTTTCTCTCTCTCTCTCTCTCTCTCTCTCTGTTTCTCTTTTCCTCACCTGAGGATCTTTTTCCCCCTATTGATTTTTACACAGAGTGGAAGGGAAGGAGTGAGAGAGAGAGAGAAATGTCCATGTGAGAGAGACACATCAATTGGTTACCTCCCACACAGGATTGAGCCTGCAACCAAGGTGCGTGCCCTTGACCAGAACTGAACTTGCGACCCTTTCGTCCACAGGCCGACGCTCTAACAACCGAGCCACACCGGCTAGGATGGACCCGTGTTTCTTGATGAAGAGGTTTCCTGCCTCACATCAGCCACCATTTATTTTCCTCTTAAAGGTGGTGCCAAGGCCTGGGCAGCTTGGGACTAGGGGCCATAAACTAGATGACTGGGCATGAGAACTGAATGTGTGTGCTAGGGCTCCATAATGTCACACCTCAGACTGGGTGGCTAAGGCCGTAGCTTTAACGTCTCACAGTCCTGGAGGCTGGAAGCCCAAGCTCAGGGTATCGGTAGAGTTGGTTTCCTCTGAGGCATCTCTCCTTGGCTTACAGGGGGGCCTGCTCCTCCTGTGCCTTCACATGGTCTTTCCTGCGTGCACATCGCTTTGAGCAATCGCTCAAAGTCAGGAGGCAGGTACGTTAGACATGGATGTGTCATGTTTTCTTCATCACTCACATTGAAACCCAGTGGAGCCCTCCATGTTCCGGTTAATGATGCAAAGAGAATTATTCCCAGATTTCATCTGCCAGTTGTTTGTTTAGAACAAAGGTCACTCTAATACCAGCCGGCAACCAGAGAGCGCCAAATTTCCCTTCCGAGCCCCGGGAGCCCAGAGTTATTTTGCTCCTGGTGAGTTTTTATTGTAACTTGACATTGGGGAAAATGTGTTTTACTCTCCAAAGAGAGCGTGGGTCGGGTATGGATCACATACGCGGTGACTGCAGTTCATCTGAAAAAATAATTAAAAAGCTGTCCCTGGTGGGGGCAAGCATAACTCATTATACTCTCGCTACTTCATTGATATTGAAGTTTCCCTCATTAATTTCTTTTTCTAAAATTAATGACACTGTGAAACCGGGCACTTTGCTTTGGCCGTTCCATTCCTGCTGGTCACATGCCACTTTTAGTGTGTGTTAGCAGCGTGCGAGGAGGCGTGCGTGTGGCTCTTATCTGGCGATTCCATATTGCCCGGCTGGTAGGTCTTGCTCATTCATTTTCAGCCGCTCATAATTCATGCCCTGCGGTTCGGGGAAGCACTGCTGTGCTCACTGCCTGGGTGACCTTGGACAAGACTCCAAGCGTGGGCTCTGGAGTCCTGACAGCCCTGAGATTCAAATCCTGGCTCCGCCACGGACCTGCCACTGGAATTTTGGACACGTTTCCTGAGCCTGTTTCCTTATCAGGAAAACAAAGCTGGGACCTACCTCGCAAGGCTTTGCCTAAGTGTCTCTTGCAGCAGGCGCCACGGCTAATGCTGGACATCAT
>NW_005365723.1:78840-82885 GCF_000412655.1 Myotis brandtii | reverse complement strand
CATCAATGAGGAGAGAGAATCATGGATCGGCTGCCTCCTGCACACCCCTTACTGGGGATTGAGCCCGCAACCCGGGCATGTGCCCTGACCAGGAATCGAACCGGGACCTCCAGGTTCATAGGTTGATACTCAACCACTGAGCCACATTGGCCAGGCGAACTTGACTCCTTTTTAATAGATTTGTTAAATTTACTTGTCTCCATTCCATTCATTCACTCATGGATTTAAAACATTCCTTAAGAACTTACCATGTGCCAATCACCCTGCAAGGTGCTGAGGTTACACAGATGAATCAGACCTATCACCAGCCTGGAAGAGTCATCATCATCATCATCATAATAATAATAATAATAATATCAACAAATGTTTAGAAAGCGCTTTATGTGTGCCAGAGCCCGGACCAGGTCTCTGCATATCTTATCTGCTGTGATTCTCAAAACGGTTCTTTGAGTTTGGTTTCATTGTCTGCTTTTTCAGGGCACAGATGCCAGCAGTGGGGACAGCAGGGGAACCCGAGCCCGGGGTTTCCTTCTCCAGTGATGGGTCAGTTTCCTCTGCTTCCCTGCACACTGGCAGTGACTGTCATAAAAGCAGGAGCTTGACACATAGTGAGGGCAGAACGTGACACCAGGCTACTCGGAAGGACCCCACGCGCGCACTTGCCGAGCGGAAAACCTTGACCGTGTGCTCAGGCGTAGTTCATAGTGTGAGTACTGACTCGGTGCCTTAGAAAGAGACGCGCCGTCTTCCAACCATCGCGGCTGTTGGAGGAAACAATAAAACTGCCTCCTGCGTGTTCTCAAAGCCAGGGCTCTGCAAACTCCAGGTTTCGTAGGTGTCACATCTGTTTCCTGATGTGATGCAGTCCTCAGGTTAGGAGAGAACATGACAGCCTCCCAGCTGGGCTCAGAAAGGAAGGCACTGGCCGGCTGGCTGGGAGGAGCATGTTCAGAACTTGGGGCATTCACAGCTGGGGAGGGGGTGCCGATTGCCTGTGGGTCACGGAGGGCCAGCCTGAGAGGGGCCACCTAGCAGTGCGTGTGTGTGTGTGTGTGTAGACGAAGGGGGAAACAGATTATTTATCACACAGAAGACAGAATGCATTTCGCTCCTGCTGGAGACTATTAAGCCAATAACCCATGAGCATTAAGCAGGTTTTTAATTTAAAGTCAGGGGGGAAGATGAGGTGCCCCCGCTTGCCGTCTGCAACGGCAGTGACTTAGCCGTGGGGGCGAGGCCTCCCTTGGTCCAGTGCATGCCCTGTGCCAGGCAGAGCTCAGCGTGGCCCTTCACGTTTTCTCATTTCATCCCCAGCACGTCCATTGCACAGAGTAGGAAACAGGCTCAGCAGAATTAAGTAACTTGTCCAAAGTCATATCTCTTTTATGTATTTTTTTGTTATTCCTCACCTGAGGACATTTTTCCATTGATTTTGTTTAGAGAGAGTGGAAGGGAGGGGAGAGAGAGAAACATCGATGTGAGAGAGAGACATTGATTGGTTGCTTCCTGCATGCACCCGGCCGGGGCCAAGGATCGAGCTGTAACTGAGGTACATGCCCTTGATCAGAATCAAACCAGGGACCCTTCAGGCCACAGGCCAACACTCTATCCACTAAGCCAAACCCGTTAAGGCCAAAGTCATATTTCTTAGTAATAAGAGTGGAAAATGTCTACTGATTGGGTTTGGCCCCAACACTGAGATTTTGTGGGATAATTGTGCGTTATGGGAATTTGAAACCTATCCAGACGCAGAAAGGAGACTTGAATGAAGCTCTGTGCCCATCACCCGATGATTTCAACACGTGGCCTTTTTTGTTTCCTCCTTACCTCCCGTCTCTCCTCCCCATCATTTCAGACATTTCATCTTATTTGTAAATATTTAGTATTTATTTCTCAGAGGTAAGGACTCTTTAAAAACACAATCACAATACCGTTGTCATGCCTTAGGAATTAATAATAATTTCTTACTATCAGCAGGTATCTGCTCAGTGTATGTATTCTTTTTAAAAAAATATATTTGTATTGACTTCAGAGAGGAAGGAACAGGGAGAGAGAGATAGAAACATCAATGATAAGATGGATTGGCTGCCTCCTGCACACCCCCTACTGGGGATCAAGCCCACAACCCGGGCATGTGTCCTGACCGGGAATCAAACCGTGACCTCCTGGTTCCTAGGTTGATGCCCAACCACTGAGCCACACTGGCTAGGCGGTGTCTGTATTCTTGGCACAGCTAGCAAGATACGCAGGAGTGTGGAGACCTAGTGAGGACCACTTCTCCCAACATTTGTTCTTACTCGTTTTAAAATAAAGAGTCCAGTTGGGGACCCCTTACCATTTCTTTGACAAATTGCTGCTTTTCAAGACTATTGCAATATTCCCTGACATAGTTACTCTAGGTTTGTAGTTCTCAGAGTCTAACTGTAGCAAAAACAAAACCACAGACCCAGTGAGATCTCTTCTGAAGGCCACTCTTAATACGTTTTAAACCCTCGCTATGGCTTTGTTATTTGTGACAGGTACTATTTCAAAGCCGGCAGAGGGAAGAGGTTGACGAGCATTGAGCAGTTCCATTACTGCATAATAGGAGGTTTCTTTTTTATTCCCTTTTCTGTTCCGTCGCTAAACTTCTTTTCAATGAGGAGTCCAGTTGTTCTTGCCACTGATCTTTGTAATGTTGTCAATTACTGCCCTTCCTCGGACCCCGATTATAACATCGCCTTGTCACAGTAGCACCTTGGACTTGGAATGGTGACACTCTTGGGAGGCAGCCCGCTCCCGCAGTTTGGCATCCTCGGTGAATTTCCTGAACGGGTTTCTTATGTTAAATAAGAAATACTAAGGGTCTGAGCCCTGTACATGTGACACTGAGAAGTGGCCTTTTAAGTTAGGAGAGGAGAAGCCACATAATGAGCCTTTGGAAATGTGGTCCAGCAGATCCTCTCACAACATCTTTTGGTTCAACATCGTTTTCTTATAGCATAGGAACTTAACTCTTGCTTGTATCAGCGAGCCTGTGGGAAAATTGGTGTTGTCCTATGTCAGTGATGGCGAACCTATGACACACATGTCAGAGGTGACACATGAACTCATTTTTTTGGGTTGATTTTTCCTTGTTAAATGGCATTTAAATATATAAAATAAATATCACAAATATAAGTCTTTGTTTTACTATGGTTGCAAATATCAAAAAAATTTCTATATGTGACACGGCACCAGAGTTAAGTTGGGGTTTTTCAAAATGCTGACACGCCGAGCTCAAAAGGTTCGCCATCACTGTCCTATATTGTTACCCTTAAAGTCACAGAACCTATTAACGGCGTTAGATGAGGACTTACTATATATCTTGGATCGACTAAGGAAAACTGGGAGCCCGGGGCTCAGACACCAGTGCGCCGGGGTAGGGGCGGAAGGTCAGGCTAATGAGGGCAAAGGTCATTCTTGCCACACGGGTACCCCTCACCTTAAAATTTAGCCCACTCCTGCCCCTGCGAGGATGGGCTGTCCCTGCAGACCTTCCTGGTCACAGAGGCCACCCTTCCTCCTTTGCTGTGGCCCCAGGACGTTCTTGAATTCTAGCATTTCCTGCTGTTGCCTTCATAGGCACTATATGTCCCAAATTGTGTTTCTGAAGTTCGGTCCCTGGGATTATGGGACACCAAAGGCCTCCCAGTCACTGGCTCGGTGCAGGTACTTCCTGTCATCCAGGCTCTGGTCCCAGAATCTGCAGAGCGGGCCAGTCAGTCCTGAAAGGGGCTGGGCACCCGTGTCTCCCTTTCCTTTAGGTTTCGTCTTCCTGACAACGGTGTGAGCTGCATCTTGTAGCTAAATCACCGACGGTCTTCCTATGTAAAAGGAAACAGCTCACTTGTGTTAAAGTGTGTTTCTGCGCCTAAGCTCCGGAGGGCTCATTAGTGGTGGCGTTAATAAGGACTCCTGTGCCCAGCTGGCATCTTTCGAGTTCCCTCTGGAGCACACGGTGTGGAGACGGTGCTCGCTGGGTGCCAGCCCCTGCGGGGAGCAGGTGTAGGGGGGGGGGGGGGGG
>NW_005365723.1:60400-78615 GCF_000412655.1 Myotis brandtii | reverse complement strand
AACCTCTGTTTTCACATCTGTAAAATGGGACTGTCCTAGTATCTAGCTCATAGGGCTGTTCTGAGGATGAAGGCGTTAGTGCATGTGCAGCATTCAGAGTAGCTGTCATCATTACTATCTCCCTTCCTTCTCCTAGTATTTTTATTACTATTATTGGAAGAGAAATAGGCTTTGTCATTGAGTTCAGATGCTGGGTTTGCCGCTGACCCTGCGCAAGCCATCTAGCTTTCTGAGCCTTCATTTGCTCATCATTAAGATGGGGTCATCCTATCTGTGAAGTTGAATGAGGTGTCATCTCTCAAATTCTCAAACAGGGCCAGGCAAACAGAAGGTTCTCGAAAATGTCAGTTTCCTCCTCTCCTCCCCCCAACCAACTTTCCCCGTACTCACTTCATAACCCCTTAACTTGAAAAATGAGGGGGTGAACTGGCATTTGAGGAAAATTAATCCAGCAGCTGTGTGTAGGCTGCATCAGCTCATGTGCAACGCTGCAATTTAAATAGAAGAGTCTTTTTGGTATCGAGGTATTTGCGTCATGGTTTCAGGACAATTTCTTTTACAGTGACAAATGCCAAGCTGTCTACATATTTGACATACTATGTACTGATGTAACCCTCAAGACAACCATAAGAAGTAGGACTGTTGTTCCTATTTTATAGATAAAAATCCGGAGGCACAGAGAGATGCAGTCACTTGCCCACAGTCACCCAGCTCCTGTGCGCTGGTGCCGGGATTGGAACCCAGGCCCACAGACCCAGGTCTGAGTCTGCCCCCGCAGTTCTATTCAGCAGGGTCTGCATTCCACACTGGGCATTTCTGTGGCACGGAGCGTGGCACACTGAGGAGCTGCCGAGGCACAGACCAGAGGGTGAACGGAGAAAGGAAGCATGCTTAGGTCAGCCGTAGCTTTTAGCCTGTGGTGTGGGAGGGCAGGCCCAAGGTTTTCTAAACTTAGCCCCTTATGCTGCCCCTTCCCTGGGCTGACCTTGGGCCTGGCGCCTGCCCTGGTCCCTCCTGGAAGCTGCCGGCCTTGTGGGGGAGAATGCGGCTCCACAGCAGGACTCACCCACACTCCGGTTTTGCAGGCCAGACGGGTCCCCCCACAGCTCTGCAGAAGGGCAGCCTTCCTGTCCCCTTTGCTTACTGGCCCCAGCAGGCCTGGCGGAGGCGGGGAATGTTGGCAGCTCTGGCTCCCCTTGGTGGAGCCTTTGATGGGGCTACATGCCAGGGAGCAGGTGGAGCCAGAGGGGGTGCCAGGCTGCTGCTCCCCCCCCCCCAGTGTTCTGGTCCAGAGCTGGTGCTCCTCCCCTCCTTGGCCTACTCCTCCTCCCCTCTCCCCCTCCCTCCTCCACACTTCCGCCCTAGACCTCTTCCTGCTCCACATCCCACAGCCGGCTGCCCAGGCCAGGCCAGCCTGCTGCTGGCGGGTCACACCCAACAGTCACGGAGCCCTCCCCACGGGCCAGGTACTGGCTCAGCACTGAGCACCGTGAGACCAAGTCACTTGCCCAGGGCCACCCAGCTGGGGAGGAGCAGAGGCAGGCTGGCCACCCCGGCAGGCTGCTGTGGGGCCTGCATTTCCAACCCCTGCCTCCCTCTCCCCCTCCCACCCAGTACTCTCTCCACACGTTCCCCTCACGCACTTTGCCTAAGACCTTCCTTCCCATGCTGTCCCGCTGTCCCGGCCCCATGCCTTCTAACCGGGTCCCTCCTGGGGCCACTCCTGGTGACAGCGGTCCCCGCCTGGCACTGGAGGAGTCGGGTCTCCGCACTTCCCGGGCCACATCTGATCAGTTTCCAGTGCCTTCCACGGGGGCCTGACATCCGCCTGGTGCCAGTAAAAAACAACATAGCAATTGATAATAGTATCTGCTAAGCCCAAGTGCATGTGGGCAGTATGTGGCGACTCCCCCAAGTCCAGGGTCCACAAGAGGGGAGTGAGGGAGGCGTTGAAGCCAGGCTCAAACCCGGGCTAGCCGACCCCACACCCGGGCCCTTCCCAGTGCCAGCCAGTCTCTCCCAGGGTGCGGAGACCGGTCATTGAAACTGAATTTCCAAGCAATATTTGAACTCAGGGCACTTCGTGTTGTGCAGAGAAGTGTCACAGGTGATCCAAGAGTGCCCCCGGCCCCGCCCTGCCCCCGTCTGGGTTCTCAGACACACACGCACATGCGCTCGGGAAAGCGCTCTGCCCCCCGTCTGTGCGGTCAGTGCCCCTATGGCTGCTGTCACGGCTCGGGGCTCCCTTGGCAACCCTGTGAGCCTCCTGCACCCACAGCTCCGGTAACATACACCCCCCCGCCCCCACCAGTCATCGGTGGGTGTGAGGAAATCTCATTTTCTCGGGGGCGGCCGGGTACATATTCTGGGTCCTGACCCCTGCCTCCGGAGTTGTTCTTGCCCCTTGAAGACCACCCCGGGCATTCCCTGGGCGCCCTTGAGCACGTCCCAGGCAGGGGCTGCTGACAGTTAATGAGGGATCCTTCCAGGGCAGGGCTCCCTTGACCTCTGGCCTTGGACTTTCCCACCTGCCATGTTAGGAGAGTGATTTATTGAAAGGGAGGCAGAGGTGGATGGTGGGAAGGAAATCGCCCTTTTAACTTTATGGGCAGTTTTCCCCGCATTAATGTGCAAGCCTGCAGCCATGCAATTAGAGGTCGTTAGGCAGCTACAATGGGAAATTAATTCTGCAGCGCCCCCCCCCCCTCCTATTTGTTGGTGAAACTGCTCCAGGGCAGGGAGAAAGCAGGCTCCACTGGCCTGGTGACAGGGTTGTACTGTCCCCCTGGGAAGTGACCGAGAGCTCGCTCCGCTCCAGAGAGTGTGTGTGTGTGACATGGAATAAGTGACCAGTTAGGACCGAGCCCCAGGCTCTGAGAGTCCCTGGGAAGCAGTTGGGGGGAGGGGAGGGATGATGGGGTTACCGAGTGGCTTTGCCTGGGAGAGTTTGGGGTCACCCTGGGAGGGGGCCTCCTTCTGCTGGCCTTGGGGAAAGCTGCTTCTCAACTCAGAGTTGAGGCTGGGTGACCTTGGCCAAGTTACATAACTTCTAGTCTCTGCTAGGCTTGTACTTGCTTAAAAAAATAAAACAACACAATTCTCTTCCTGTGTCATTTTTAAGTTTAAAATACCTTCTAGTCACCCTCTATTGAGCTCAGCCGTGGAGCCTCCACCCAGGAACCAAGAGGTCACAGGTTCAATTCCCCATCAGGGCACATGTCCAGTAGAGGGTGTGCAGGAGGCAGCCGATGGATGATGTTCCTCTCTCATCCGTGTTTCTACCTCTCCCTCTCCCTTCCTCTCTCTCTAAAAACCAATAAAAAAAAAGTGAGTGAGTTCTCAACGTTAACTCTGGATTTGGGCTTCTCTTGAGCAGTAATGGCTGCACTTCAGACGGGACTCGCTTTCTTTGTTTGCCCGCTTCCCACCGAATCTTCTTTCTTTGCGTGTACCCCGGGCTTGGCTGGCAGGAAGGTGACTTTGGGGCCTGTGGTTGGTCTCAGTGCAGTGCCGCCCTGGAGGCTGCTTACGTTTGCTCCCCAAGCAGGTGACAGGAAGGGCTGCGGCCAGGCTGCAGGGGGCTCTCGGGTCCCCGTGAGTGCTGTTTATGCTCCCAGCAGGGCGTGGGAGCAGCAGCAGAACTCAGCCTTGTGCAGATAAAGCCGAGTGACGAGTGACTTCTGTGTTCCTTGCTCCACCTTCCACACCCCAATGCGAGCTTGACCGGAGCCAGCAGGTGGGTGTGAGGCCCTGCATTGTTCCATCCCCGTCCTGCTCATGAGGGCCACCCCCTGCCAAGCTGGTTCTGCTCCCGCTTGGCGTGTGAAAGTCATCGCCAGCCGTCCTCCGGGCCACGCGTGATCCTGCGTCACGCCCCCGAGAGGTGTTGCCAGCCTGCGGGGTTTGGGGAGCGCGAGCTTAGCCAAATCCAGAAGCAGAGGTGTTTGCTGAACCTCACCCCATTCCTCACATCCAATTCCTCACCTCTGCACTTCCCAGAGGCCAAACTTCAAAAACTGTTTCCATGGCGACTGTGATGGGGCTGTGAAGGAGGGTGACAGGGGCCGAGCCCAATCAGGGCCGGCAGGCTTCCCGGAGGAAGTGGCCACAGGCTCCGAGCTTCAGAGGAAGGGAAGCGGACTGGTTGACACCACAGGCCCAGAAAGTGGCCCTGTAGGAATTGGATCAGAATGGAGGCTCTAGTGGTTAGAGCCCAGCGAGTGGGGGATGGAGTGAGCAGGTTAGAGGGGCTGCACAGCACTGGTCACTGCCCCTTCCTACACAGGATCCGAGGGGGGCCACCGCCAGCCGGGACACTGCGCCCTAAACCGGCTCCGCAGGCTGCGCACCGTCACACCTCCCAATTCCTGGCAGGCCCTGCCCCGCCTCTGTGCCTGGAGCTGCATTCCCTCTGCCTGTGGACCCTGGTCAACCCTCTGTGACCCTCGTACCCTGGTTCAACTGTCTGTCCCCCATAATGTCCCCTTGGCAGGCCCTGCCCCGCCTCTGTGCCTGGAGCTGCATTCCCTCTGCCTGTGGACCCTGGTCAATCCTGTGACCTCATACCCTGGTTCCACTGTCTGTCCCCCATCATGTCCCCGTCACCTTTCCACTTGCTTCCCATGTAGCTCAGGCCTAAGAATCATAGCAGCTCCTTCTCATTCTAGGAGCTGCTCTCCCAAGGGCTGTATAAACGTTCCTTTGTTCAGTCTGTACTGTGGCGTGGGTCTAATCTCCCCATTTGGCAGGTGGGGAAATGAAGGCCCAGAGAGGTTAAGTACTTTGTACAAAGCCACACAGCCTGGGAAGTGCTGGACTGGGATTTGAACCCAGGCAGGATTTGAACCCTGTGCTCTTCACTGCCACCCGGGGCTGCTTTTTCTCCCGTGCATGCCCTTCCCAGCTCTGGGACGGTATTTTGTATTCCCGAGCTACCCATGGCAGGTGCTCATTAGAGGTTTGGGCAGCGAACGCCATCTTCATATTCTGCTTGCCTGGGCACCATGCCTGGTGCATATGCCCTTAATAAAGAAATGAGTAACATTGTACAAAGCCACACAGCCTGGGAAGTGCTGGACTGGGATTTGAACCCAGGCAGGATTTGAACCCTGTGCTCTTCACTGCCACCCGGGGCTGCTTTTTCTCCCGTGCATGCCCTTCCCAGCTCTGGGACGGCATTTTGTATTCCCGAGCTACCCATGGCAGGTGCTCATTAGAGGTTTGGGCAACGAACGCCATCTTCATATTCCGCTTGCCTGGGCACCATGCCTGGTGCATATGCTCTTAATAAAGAAATGAGTAACGACCAAAAACAGATGAGAGCCACCTGTCAGGGTGTTTGGAGGCTGTAATTACTGGCATTTGTCGGGGCAGAGGTGCGAGTCCATAATGACTAGGCAGGTTCTAAATCCATCCCAGTCACCGGCGAGGGTGCTCCAGCGATGACCTGTAGGTTAAGTCCCTTGCCAGCCGGAGGCAGTGTTTTTACTGCTCGCAAAGCAGCTGCCTCTTGGGGGCATGTACTCTCCAAGCCCAGGGCTGGGGCTCTTGGTTCAAAGCAAGGACAAGAGGAGGAGAGAGGGGATCCCCAGGCAGATGGTGAGAAGGCCCAGCTCAGGGGTGCACTGGGGTCAGAGACAGCCTTTGAAGGATGAAAATGAGTTCCAGTCTGGCCGTTGTCATTCCCTTATCTCTGCCTGCCTGCTGGGGCCGGCGGGTGGCTGAGCTCACAGCACTTCCGTGGCCTCCCAGCAGGAGGCCTGAGACCCAGAAGCTAGGCCCGCGTCTGGGAGCAAATGATGGAGGGGGTCCTGAGGCCAAACGGGCCCCCGGTGTCAGGGTTGAAAATCGAATGTCAGCCGTTACGGTTGTTCCCACGTCTGGGCAGCCGCTTGCCCTCGCTCGGGGGTTTTTGCCTCTCGTTCCGCAGGTCAGCCAGCATATCTGTCTGCAAGTGGAGTGAGTGGAATTTTTCAAAGGGAAGCATTTTGCAAAAGATGAAAAGCAAACAGCTCGGGCTGAATGGCTTATCTGGCAAAGGAAGCTCGCCTCTGGCACCGGATCTGTAACCTTGTCTGACCCAGCAGAAGGGAACCGGGCTTCTGTGTGTCTAGGAGAGAGAGCCCGTCTCCCCGTTGGGCCTAGACCCTGGGGAGAGAGCCGACACCCTGACTGAGAATGTGATGGGAGAGACCTACGTGTCTTCTGTCCAGCCAACTGTGTGTCTCTCCTCGTTTCGGAGCCGGTGACTTCTGTCCCCTGGACTATTGGTCTAGTCTCCCACCAGTTTCCTGACTTCCGCCCCAGCACCCTGTCAGTCTCAGCTGCAAACCACAGCCATCAATGTGATCTAACAACAGTGAATATGATCCCTGACCTCGGCGAGCAAGGCCCCTGGTGCCTCCCACACCAGTGTGAAGCCTCCTGCTCAGAGTAATAGCCTCTTCCCATGGCCCCATGAGGTTGGACCCTTCCCTGCTGCGGTCACAACGGCCTCTTTGCTGTTCCTCACACACATCAAGCTTTTTCCAACCCCAGGGCCTTTGCATGTGCTGTTCCCGCACCCCACTCCCCAGATCCTCGCAGTTCTCCCTCCCTTGGTGGAGGCTCTGCTCAGGTATTACATGATCAGAAAGGCCCTCCCTGTCAGCCTTGTATAAATTAGCATCCAGACTCCCGGCCCTGCACTCCCTGACCCCTATTCTCACTTTTACTTTTCTCCACGGAACTGCCGTGCTACCAGACACAGTTACATAGTTATTTATATGTTTCGTTTCTTTCCTGCTCCACCAAATTGCAGGTGCCATAGAGACAAGCACTGGGTTGAATTCACTGCTGTGTTCCCAGTGCACAGAGCAGGGTCCGGCACATGAGAGGTGCTCCCCAAGTCCTGGTGCATAAATGAGAGTGAGTGACGGTGTGCCCACCTGGTCCCTTTCATATCCACCCCCACGTCTAGTCCACGCGCCCCCCAGCATCCCTGTCCTGGAGGAAGGCTGAGCATGCAGTTAAGCAGCCCTGGCTTTGAGTTCCGCGTCTTCGGTGGGTCCTTCAGGGCAGGTTCCCTACCTTAGCCTTCATTTCTTCACTTGCGAAACGGCGGGAACATGGCCTGCCTGCGGGGCTGTTGGAGGAATGGAAGTTCGGCTTGCGGTGTTTCGTTAGCTGGTGTGCTGTATTAATTTACTGTTAGACAAACAGAGAAAAAGCCCTTTTTAAAAAATCAAACAGCTTTATGACGATATAATTCACACCCCATAGAATTTAGCCCTTCAGGTGTGCAGCTCATTGGTTTAGTCATTCATAGTTGCGCAGCGTCAGCACCATCCAGTTTTAGAACATTTTTATCATTTTTATCACCCCTATGCTCTCCCCCAGGCCCTGGCGACAGCGGATTTACATTCTGTCCTTACAGATTTGCCTGCTCTTGACAGTTCATGTAAATGGATCATACAGTATGTGGCCTTTTGTGATTGGCTTCTTTCACATAATGGAATGTTTTCAAGGATCATCCGTGTTAACATGCTTCAGTACTTCATTCCTTTCTATGGCAATAATATACCAGTATATGGATATATCACCAGTTGTTCGTCCATTCATTCATTGATGGACATTTCAGTGGCTTCCACTTTCTCACTGTTACCAATAGCACTGCTGTGAACTTCTGTGTGCAAGCACCAGGTGGGCGAGGGCCGCTTTAATTGGACGTATTCAGACCAGTTCGGACTGACTCAGAGTGACTTTCACACCTTGAACCATTTCCTAAGTCCCTCCGTAGCTCCTGAACTCAGTCCTTTTAAATTATGATTATACTTTTATAGAGTTCTTACTCATCCAGCAGACATCCTTTTTAAAAAAAAAAAAGTTTTTATTGTTTTTTAGAGAGAGGAAGGGAGAGAGGGATAGAGAGATAGAAACATTGATAGATCAGCTGCCTCCTGCACGCCCCCTACTGGGGATCGAGTCCCCAACCAGGCATGTGCCTTGACCAGGAATTAAACTATGACCTCCTGGTTCATAGGTCCACGCTCAACCACTGAGCCACGCTGGCCGGGCCCAGCAGACATCCTTTTGATACAGGAGTGATTCACCATTATTGTTTTCACTTTTTTTATATGACTAGCTGGTTCGTCATCTGATGTCGCCACCTGCGATCGCCTTTTTGGCCCCTACCAGCTATTCTCTTCATGCCTCTCCTATACCCGCTCAGCCACCGGCTTTATTCCACGCTGTTCTCAGAAGTGATTGCGTTACTTTCTCCCTGGAGTGGCCCTTTTCTGAATGAAATTTGCCGTTCTGCTCCGAGAACCCTCGGCTTCCAGCGGACCTGTCTGAAATGCGATCTATGAGTTTTGAGTTCATCTCCTTCCAGGCAATTTCTTTATCTCCTAATTACATTATCCACGACCCCAGTAGAATTACAGAACGCGTTTCCAGAAGATTCATTAAGTCCTGACTGCTGGCGAGGGTGTGATAACAGAGGCAGCCCCAGGACCGCCTTGCCAAGCACCAGCCTTGAACTTCGCAGGCCTGCTCTGCCCCTTGGCCTCAGGAGGGCGGGCCTGCTCCCCCAGTTCTGCTCCGAAGGACACGTGCATTAATGGCAGATCTTCTCAGAGGGCTGTGTGTGTGTGTGCGCACGTGCGTGGCCGGGGGCTCTCTGGTTTCCCTCTGAGGAAAGGAGGGGAGATAGCACCAGCATGTGTCAGGCCTGGAGGTTGGTTGGAAACACCCCAGGCCAAGGAGTGTGGGGTTCCAGAGATGACTCCCATTTGTCAAGCGCTTTTCAGTGCATTTTTCTGTCCAGTTCATTATGGCTCGCACCCCCAGGGTTTGCACTTGCTTCCACTTCCTCAGGCCTCCATCTGTCACCATGTCATAAAGCCTTCCTGAATACCTTCCCCCTGCGACCTTGTCTTTCTCCTTACTTGTCTTTCTTCCCAGCACATGCCTCCACTTAGCATGTTACATATCTGTTTATCTGTTGTTCCTCACTGGGATGCAAGCCTTGTGACAGGGCACCGTTCACGGTCATATCTTTAAAAATTAAAACGGTTCTGAAAACTTGGAAGGGACTCAGTAAATGCGTGTGGAGTGAATGAATGAATGCATTGAGTTTTATGAAAACCCTCCGGCAAAGGGACTCTCGCTGCCAGCATGTGGGGGAAGGAACCCAGAGTCAGGTGACCGGAGAGGGTCACTCAAGGTCACGAGGTGGGATGTGGCTGAGCTGTGAGTTGAGCTCAGTTTGGCTGGATCCCTGGGCAGCCACCTCCCAGGGTTACAGGGCCCAAGAATGTTCTCTGTTGGTCATTTGAAAATTCTCCGAAAATGCCACAAGCTACAATAGCCGGTGGCACAGGAGGTACTGATTGGAGTGGAAACTTTAAAAGTTATGAAGCAGGGCCCAGCCAGTGTGGCTCAGTGGTTGAGCATCAACCTATGAACCAGGAGGTCACAGTTCGATTCCCGGTCAGGGCATGTGCGGGTTGCGGGTTCGATCCCCAGTAGGGGGCATGCAGGAGGCAGTCGATCAGTGATTCCTTCTCATTGATGATGTTTCTCTCTCCCTCTCCCTTCCTCTCTGAAATCAATAAAAATATATTTTTTAAAAAATAAAATACAATTTGTCTAATAATAATAATGGGACACATTTAGCCTCCTTGATGCCGGATGTCCTGTAATGAGTTACAAGCCCGAGATATGGCCCAAATCCCTGAATTTCAAGTAGTGCCGCAGAAGGGCCCTTAAACCAGGCCCGACAGGTCAAAATAAATCCTCCCGTCAGGAGGAACAATCTCATTTGGGCCTCGAGGCTTTCTCAGCTTCGGGCTCTCCAGAAATATCCCGCATCGACTGCTCACTTCATAACCCGGATGGACGCTCCCCTTCACTTTTGCTGTCTGGCCAGCCTCCTCCTTCCTCCCTGGCCTGGCCTTGCTTGTGCAGGAGGCAGACCCTGCTGGGAAGCAGCAAATAGGAAAGGAACTTCTGGCCTTGAGGGAAGTTAGCAGGTGTGCGTGAGCGTGTGTGTATGTGTGTCTGTGTGTCTGAGAGTGTGTGCGTGTGTGTGTGTGTGTGTGTGTCTGTGTGTGTTCACGGCGGTTCTTAGAAGGGAAGGTGGGCACGTCTGCTCTGAATGGCCTCTCCTCTAGCTGCATACCTCCTCCTGGAGGCATCTGCAAGGAGTGGGCCGTGGCCTTGTGAGCCCGTCCAACGGTGAGGATATTGATTCCAGCCCCGAGCTCCTTTTGAAAGGGGGAGGGAGGCGCAGATCTGAGAATCGGTGTGGTTCATGCTTGCCTGGCTCTCAGCGAGTCCCCCCGAGGCCTCAGAGCCTGGTCATTTTGGCAGGCGCAGGAACCTGTGCCGGGCTAATTATGGGCAGGTCGGATCTGAAGGAACAGGCTGAGTTGAATAGGTGGACAAAGGCCTCAGCCTGGTGGCCCCAGCCACACGGAGGCTGCCCCTCGGCCCGAGATGAGGTCAGGGTTCTCCTGCCTGGTGACAGATTTGGGACAACGAGCTTTGTGCCAACCGAGGCCAGCACTGGCGCCGATGCCCACAGAGTGGCTCGCAGTCAGGGAGCGGAGAGGCAGACAGCCCGGAGTGTAAGCTGAGCAGGATTCAAGCATCAGCGTCTCAGCGAGACGGCCTTCCTGCCACACACGGTGCAGCATCACCCTGGTCACAAGGTGCTTGGGCTGAAAGGGGTGCGTGCCCATTGGAGCCACCTCCCAGGGTTACAATTCTTTGCAGTTGAGCCTTGGACCCTCCCCCCCGCGTATTGAGCCCCGCACCTGAATTTTGGAAACTAGGCTTTGCATTAAAGCACTGGGCAGAGATGTGCTTTTCACATGCAAATTTTAGAAACGTTTATTTGAAGGGGTCCCTGAGGAGCAGTAACCTTCTCACATCCCAATTAACCTGTGTGTTAGAAGGCCTCAGCCGTGGGAGGAAGGCAGCCAGGCCTGGGCCACGCTCACTGCTCAAAGCCAGCAGGCGGCACGTCTCCTGTGAGGAGGTGCGTTCAAACCGAGTGATAAGGTGGCACTGACAGAAGGTAAAAAACCCAGTCCCTGCTTCTGTGGAGAACCTGGCTGCTGCACCGCATGTCCTATTTGTATGACATTTGACTTCCAAAGGGCAGCGTTAGTCCTGGAGAAGATAAAAGGTCTGTGTCGGTTTTGGGGGGAGAGGGGCAGCATGACAAACCAGACATAATTGGCATTTTTGAACTCCGCTTTCAAATAACTTGGTAAATGGCTTTAACGCTGTCTGTTCAGGCTGCTATAACAAAGATACCGCAGCCTGGGTGGCTTGCACAGCAAACATTTATTTCTCCCTGTTCTGGAGCCTGGGAATTCCAAGATCAAGGCACTTACAGATTCCGTGTCTGGTGGGGGCCCACTTCCTGGTTCCTAGATGGACGTTTTCTGGGTGGTCCTAACCCTAACCCTAACCCTAATCCTAACCCTAACCCTAACCCTAACCCTAACCCTAACCCTAACCATAACCATAACCATAACCCTAACCCTAACCCCACTCCCTCCATTATTTTTTTTATAATATATATTTTTATTTATTTCAGAGAGGAAGGGAGAGGAAGAGAGAGAAACATCCATGATGAGAGAGAATCATTGATTGGCTGCCTCCTGCACGCTCCCTACAGGGGATCAAGCCCACAACCCCAGGCATGTGCCCTGATGGGGAATCGAACCCTGACCTCCTGGTTCCTAGGTGGATGCTCAGACACTGAGCCATGCCAGCCGGGCCTGGGGAAGAGTTTTAATAACAAGGCCAGCCCTGTTTCTCCCACATTCTTTTAGAAGCGTGACCCTGAGAGCCCTGGGTGGGCGCACTTTTTGCTCTAGAGCAGTGGTTCTCAACCTTCTGGCCCTTTAAATACAGTTCCTCATGTTGTGGTGACCCCCAACCATAACATTATTTTCGTGGCTACTTCATCACTGTAATGTTGCTACTGTGATGAATCGTCATGTAAATATCTGATATGCAGGATGGTCTTAGGCGACCCCTGTGAAAGGGTCGTTCGACCGCCAAAGGGGTCGCGACCCACAGGTTGAGAACCGCTGCTCTAGAGGCATCCTCTTCAGCTGCCCCTCTGTACCCTTCCTCGCCAAGTCCGGCTTAATCTGGAATGGACTCCCCGGGATGGACTGAGCGCCGAAACCAGTCAGAAAGAAGCACGAGGCGGAATTTCCCCTGAGTGCTCAGCACACTTTGAAAAATAAATTACTTATTGCTTTCTGGCGGCAGTAAAAGCACATTTGCCGGGTTGTGGCACGGGAAGGCCGTGGGGACTGGAACTTCGTGAAAATCAAGGCTTAATATTTGTGACAGAAAGCAATAAAGTAGCGTCATGGACACGAGCGTGAGATCGCCAGGAAATTGGCCACAGTAGCCGAAACGGGGGAAGAAAGTGGAATTCAGAGCACGTGGACAGACCTCTGTCTTGCGTCCTGGTATCAGATACTCATCCAGAGCTGCGTTCCTGAATCCTGCCCCTGCCCCAGTGTGGGGCCAGATGCTTCTGTGGCTTGTGTAGTAAACCCGTCTCTGGTAACTAAGCCACTAAAATGGAGGAAAGTGACCACGGTTGCTAGGAGGGTGAGACGCTGCGAGAGGGGATGGGGTTCAGATCACATGCATTTCAGTCCCGCGGCTGAACCCCTAACCCTCTCAACCAAACAAGGCTTGTGTTTATCTAGACGGGGAGCTGCTGGGTCCAATTTGCACTCAGGTTATTCCCCCTGAAAAGAGGGGGTTGCGCCCTCGTTTGACTTGCTGGCCTGGCCGAGCCGTGAGATTTGTGGTCCCCCAGTTTGTTGACTTTTCTCAAGGGCAGGGCTGGGAACCCATCTCGGAGCCATAAATCCTCCCTCCAGACCATTTCTGCGGCTTCGGAGGGAGATAACGTTACGTTTGATAACTTTCTCCAGCGCTGTTTGCACAAGCACAGGGGAAAAAATGAAAATTTATTGAAGCGGATTTCCTGGCTGCTTCTACTGCTCCTCTTACGGGAGATTTACAAGTAATTTTAAGTCCAGCATTCCCACAGTCTAGATACCTTTGCACCTTTTTCCTGAGAGATAAGACGGTGTATGAAATGCGTGCGTGTAGATAAGGGCTTCCTAATGTTTTTGCTTAAACCTGTCTGTAAACGTTTCAGTGAGTACCAATAACACTTTCCATATAAACTTCATACTTGTGTTTCTTAATATAGAATATAATTACAGAACAAGCAGAAATGTACATAAAAAGAGATAGAGATGAAATAATCAGTATTTTATAGGCTATCTCCAAACATAAAAATATGCACTTAGAGTGATGCTCATAGTTAATGATTTTGACTATAAATCCACATTTCAAATTATTTGCAGAACACACTGCCCTGCCCTTTTTTGTAATTACTTGCATCTGTATTATTAATATTATATCCAATCCATGCTTTCCTTAGCTGGAATCATTTTTTTAAGTGAACTTTAAAAAAAATATATATTCTTATTGATTTCAGAGAGGAAGGGAGAGAGAGAGAGAGATAGAAACATCAATGATGAGAGAGAATCATTGATCAGTTGCCTCCTGCACGCCTCCTACTGGGGATCAAGCCCACAACCCAGGCATGTGCTGCCCTGACTGGGAATCTAACCATGACCTCTTGGTTCATGGGTCAATGCTCAACCACTGACCACGCCAGCCGGGCATTACATATATTTTGTATTGAAGTGCTTGTCACTCCTTTGCTACACATACAGTAGATTTTGAAAGTCATGGGCAGGGTAGGGGCGGGGGGGGCGGGGGGGAGGAGGCAGTGAACAAAACGAACATCAAAGAAGCCAGGGTAAAATGGGGAAGGAAGACTTTCTGGACTCATTGATGACTTTGTCACGCAATCGAGATTTAGCAAATCCCCTCTCAGCCCGAGATGACTATCTCTACCCCATATTCACCTGTGTTCACTGTGCACTCTTGCCGGGAAGCATGGCCCTGGTGGTGTCATCAGCTTTGACCTAGTGAAGATTATGACCAGCAGTGACCACTGTCTTGGCCCCAGTTCCATGGTTTTCGTTGCCTTACGACTCCATCCCTGTACAGTCAAGGATTTGTTGAGGCTGCAATCATCACACCTGTGATCATGGAAACCGCGTTGGCATCTTCCAGGAGTGAGCCCTCAGCAGCGTGGCATAGAGTGAAGTGTTCTCTGCGCACACGGTGCCCTCCCAGCCCTCTGCGCTCCTAGTGGAAGCCAAGGTGTGTCATGTATGCCCTTGGCTCCTGGAGGGGACCCGGGGAAGGATGACAGCTCCTCAAGACTGTCAGCCACACCTGCCTCAGCGCAATGCCCGGGGTGACCAGCTGTGGCGCTGTGCGCCTCCTGCACACCCCCTTACTCACCATCGGTGCTTCCCAGGGGGGCACGGGGGCACCTGTGGTGGGTGAGGGCAGGGGTGCAGTTGACAGCATCATCCTGGAACACTGGGGGAAAGGCTGTCCTAGGGCTGTTGCGAGGACATGTCCCGGGTCTAAGGTCTCTGGCAGGGATCTGATAGGAGACAGCTGCCAAGAAGCAGGAGTCTGAGAATCTTGGCCCCTCGGAGGCTTCCCCGCCCCTGGTCCTCCCTCCCGGGCCTGCTCCGGGTCCCGGGCTGCGGTGAGCAGCCTTCCAAGGGTTTCAGCCAGCTTATCTGCTGAGTGCAGCCCTGGCGGGGGAGGAGGAAGCGGATAGGCTGCCTCTGTGCGCGGAGGAACTTTCCCACCATTGTCCTGGGACACACACTAGTGCCCGCATCGTCCCTTTAGTCCAGACCTTTCAACCAACAAAACTTCAGGCTGCTCTGCTCCGAGTCTTTGGAATTCAGGGGAAGCATTTCATTTTGGTATATCTGCGTGAAAAAGACGGTTGCGTAGCACTTTGGGTTTGAGGTTACCACTCTAAACACTTTTATACGGAGATGAAATTTGAGAACGAACGTATGGAGAGAATGCTTTAGAGGCTAAATGGAGAACACATAGTCCCTTCCTTGGAAATGGCTCAGAAAGCAGACAGTAAAGCGAACAAGAGCTAGAATGGAACTTGGCAGGGATGACATGCGCCTTCCCTCTTTTCGTCCAAACCGCCATTGTTCTGATAAATGTGTATTGATTAACTCACTGTATGCCAGGCACTTAGAATAGTTACGATCCAAGTCCTTTCTTTATTTAATAGACCTGGTCCTGTGGTAGCCAGCCTGCGAGCTTGGCCCCCTGTAATCCTGGTCTCCTGGTGTTCATACCCTTGTCCAGCCCCTCCCACATGGACAGAGCGGACCTGTGTAACCAGCAGGACAGTGCAGACGTGATGGTGTGTGACGTCCAAAGCAAGGTTGCGAAAGATGTGGCTGCTTGCACCCCGTTCTCTGGGATCCCTTGCTCCATTGGCAAGCTGGCTGTGTGTGGTGAGGACACCCCCACATGGAGAACGGGGCCTCCTGCCCCCAGCCAGCACCAGCACGCCAGGCATGCGCATAAGCTCTCTTGGAAAACGTTCCGACTTTAGTCGAGCTTACAGATGCCCGCCGCCTTGACTGATGTCTTGATTATGGTCTCTTGAGAGAGCACAAGCCGGCATCACTCAAATTCCTGCCCTCTCCCTGTGTGAGATGATACATGTTTATTGTTGTTTTAAATCTCTAGGTTTGGGGGTACTTTGTTACGCAGAGGTAGATAACTAATACACACCCCCTGCTGTGTGCCAGACATTGTTTTAAGACCTTTGCAGGTATTATCCCATTAATCTGCATAGCAACCCTTTGAAGAACGTCCTGTTGTTGTTCTCATTTTACACAAGTGGAAACTGAGGCCCAGAGATATGTCCACGACTTTCCCAAAGTCACAGAACTTGTGAAAGGCTGAACCGGGATTTGAATTAGGCGGTCTGGTCAGAGGCCACATTCCCAACAATAACACCGTGTTGTCCTCAAAGAGGAGCGTGTGGTGGGAAACCAGTTGTCAACTCAGGCGACTGATGGAGTTCAGGGTGAAGGACCAGCAGAGGAGTGGCTGGGCTCTGCATGCAGCTCTCTCACCACCCAGGGTTTGGGGAGTGGGAGGTTCTTGGATAAGTCACTTCCCTGAGCCTTCATCCACTCATCTGTAAAAATGGCACAATACCAACTCCCATTTGGGGATGTGTCCAGGATTAAACGAGACAAGTCATGAAAGCCCTTTAGCTGGAGGAGTGGCTGGTGCGCCTGAGTTCCTCCTTTGCAAGGTACTTGGATTTAGCACCGCTAATGGGGACCCCGAGGACCCCGAGGACCCCGAGGACCCCGTCGTCTGGATGAGTGCTCTCTGCCCAGGGGCCTGCTGCCTCGGGCCAGGCCTGGGTGCTGCCTGTTCTCCGAGCCTGGGAGGGTGCCTGGCAGCCCAGCCTAGGTGCTCATAGCTCTCTAAGGACACTCAGCCCCGCGTCCCCAAGGGAAAAATCAACTTCCTGAGCAGCCCCTGACCTTCATTGTTAGGTTGCAGACTAACAACAATGAACCATTTCCTGTGCCTAATTATACTATTCACCGGAGTCTACAGAGTAGGCGGTTTGGAACCCTGGCCACTAATTTACAAAGTCGTTGGAAAGACCGAAATGAGGAAAGAGAGTGGCTCTGCTGGCCCTGGGGGTCTGCATTGAGGAGCCCGCTGCAGTTCTGTCTGGGTGCGTGGAGGGTCAGAGGCAGCACCACAAACCCTGGAAAGCGCAGAGCGTGGAAGCCACACAGACCCATCCCCATCCCCATCCCCATCCCCATCCCCATCCCTTGCTGGTGTGAGACTTGGGACAAGTTACTGAACCTCCCAGGGGTGTGAGTTTTGAATAGAACATGAGGATGCTGCCGCTGACCTCATTCACTCTTTGTAAGGATCCTGCGGGGAAATGTGGTTCCCTTGCCTTCCTAACAGTCACATTGGACAGTTAGTGTTCGAGGCAGCTAATAGGAGTTCAAGTTCAGGTAAGAATTTTGCCCCCCAGAGGAAATTTAGGGATAACTTTAGACCAAAACAGTGTTGAGGCATTCCACCAGGCAGCCGCAGAGGAGTCGCAGGCCTGTGTGTCCTTGGAGGTGCCCAGCGGGAGGGCAGACCCTCGCCTTGGATGCTGAGGCCTAGCCTGGCTGGGAGACTGAGAGTTAGTCCTAGCAAGTCTGTGTTTCTGACCTTGCGAGAGAAAAGCAGTTATGTTCCCTGAAATCTTTTCTTTAAAAATCTTATCTATGCATAAGGTAGGGGGGAAAAACTTTTAATATAGTGTAGTATGCATTCATGATTAAAAACACAAAACAAGAAAAAACAAAGCATAAACTTCTTAGCAAGGCAGACATAGAAGGGAACTCGCTTTTTTAAAATATAGTTGTATTGATTTCAGAGAGAGTAAAGGAGAGGGGGAGAGAGAGAGAAACATCAATGGTGAGAGAGAATCATTGATCGGCTGCCTCCTGCACACGCCCTACTTTGGATTAAGCTGGCAACCCAGGCATGTGCCCTGGCCAGTGACCTCCTGGTTCATAGGTCGCCGCTCAACCACTGAGCCACATCGGCTGGACTAGAAGGGAACTTTCTTATTCTAATAAGGAACGTACACTTGTATTCGTCTGGTGCTCAGCTGGTGTTGCCTTGGCAACTTGGGATGCCCTGTGATCTGCTGAATCTGGGTAGGATGTTTGCACGCTAACTGTTCATTTCCCTTCAGGGAATATAATTTAGAGCAAAACTGATCAGTCTGTCTGTCTTTGTCCCTCTGTCTTCTAAACATGTGATTCACCTTGTCATGATCATCTTCTAGCTATTTTCTGCTCACAGATCTCATTCTCAGCCATTCATTCCTGAGACATAACTATGAATACCTTATCAGAAATGCCTATGAAAATTTAGCACCTTAACCCATTTTCTCTAATAAGCAGTGACGATGCTTTAAGGACCAGGGGAAAATAATGCTGTATTTGCATCGTCTCTGGAGACCCTCTTTTCCCACCAGGGAAAGGGCCACAGAGGGGAGAGCATCCTGCTGGGGGCTCCCCACCAGCACACATTATGGGGTGCTGCCAAGTTGACGCTGGGGAAGAAATGCCTGCCTCGGGTCACTGGGGTCCACCAGACCCTCTGGCTTGAATGGCTCCTTGTTCTGCCTGGGTTTCAGGTGGCAGCATGCAGGCGCCTCCCCCCCA
>NW_005365723.1:49582-60344 GCF_000412655.1 Myotis brandtii | reverse complement strand
CTGGGCCCACTGGCCTGCTGTGTGCGGACCTCTCTGCCAGCCTATCTCTTGGAGCAGTTGAGCCCCAGCTGGGAGCGGAAGGACACACACTGATGTGATAAGGAGACCTAACTGCTGGGTAGGCTCTTGGTCTCAGATACACCCGCAGGGAAATGTCTTAGTGAGTTGAAGGTTACCCGAAAGGACACAGAATAAATGTGTGTTTTTTATCAACGCAGATGGTTTAAAGTCTTAGAATGTTAACGCTGGTCCTATGTTCAGGGTTTCTGGTCTAACCGAGGCAGCCGGCCAGCCAGCCAGTATTTACTGAGCTCTTTCTCTTTGCATTTTAGAAATGCAAAGTGTGAGTTCCAAGAAGGTTGAGTGACTAAGGGTCTTCAGAGCTGCCTCCTTTCCTAACGCACTTCAGAGACCATCCCACTGCGCCCTGGGTGAGGAACTGAAGGTCAGTGTTGAGCCTTTAGCTGCTGGGACTCGGGATCTCAGCCCCGGGAGCACATGCGCAGTGGATGCATGGTTTGCCCATCAAGTTAAGTCCAAATGTACATTCTCAGGGGAAGAAGGCACCTCTCGCCACAGTGTCGATTGTCCCTGACCATGGGCTGGGGTCCTACTCCTAGGCAGGCACATCCGGGCATCAGCCCTGGGCCCCAGATACCAAGAGGGAGAATCCATCCAGTGGGCTTCACCCTGAAAAGGCACGTGAGCGCAGTACAGTGGGGCCTTGACTTACGAGTTTAATTCGTTCCGTGACGGAGCTCATAACTCAAATTATTCATATGTCAAATCAAAAAGTGAACGAGTGAGACACGTGATGCTGGGCTGATGTTGTGGCGTTCACTGTGATGTTTGCTGCGCCAACTAGCGGTGGGGTATCTGAAGCTGGCTCGTAACCCGAATTTTAGCTCGCAACTCAAAGCAAAAAATCGGCCAAGAGACGGCTCGTATCTCGAAAAACTCGTTAGTCGGGACACTCGTAAGTCAAGGCCCCACTGTACTTGCTCAGGGCGTATCCAAACCAAGTGATGGCTTTGTGGAAGTCTGGCAACAATTCTTCTAAGTCTGTGAAGCCTGCGGCTGACAGCAGCATAGCATAAACATATTTAATGCTTTTTCTCTTCTTTCTTAAGAAAACTGTCAGTGGAGAGGTTAATCAGGTCTCACATCTTCCTGCTGGAGCTGGAGCTCCTGAGAATTTGCCGTGTGCCCTCTGCACTGGGCAAAGCAAGGCTTGCTCCTCATTCTCGTTCTAAGACCGAATGGTCTTGCCGTACCATGATTTGCACAGAGGCGACCGCAGCGAAGGATCTGTGACAGGAGCTAAAAGTCCGTGTGAACCAGAAAACACAGTTCCTTTGTCAGATGTGAGTGAGTCGTACGGGGCTGAGCACAGCTACTGAGTTAGTTCAAGGGGAAAGATGCTTTTCCGATAGAGGAAGAGAGAGGTGCTGAGGTTCACGCTGGCGACCGTCTTCTGCTTAGATCAGATATATTTCTGCCTGACCCTGTCTTTCCTGTTCCCAGGACTCCTTTTTGTCAAGTATTTTAAGGTTTGCTGAGTCAACAAACAAAAAGAAAAAAACAGCAGAAAAGACAGACAAACTAAAAACCAATTTCCTGGTCATTTAAATGACTGCAGTGGTTGATAAAGGGAACACTCTTTTGTTTTTTTAAAAAAAAATATATTGATTCCAGAGAGGAAGGGAGAAGGAGTGAGAGATAGAAACATCAATGATGAGAGGCAATCATTGATCGGCTGCCTCCTGGACACCCCCCACTGGGGATCAAGCGTGCAACCTGGACATGTGCCCTTGACCGGGAATCAAACCATGACCAGAAATCAAACCATGACTGCCAGGTTCTTAGGTTGATGCTGAACCACAGAGCCACGCCGGCCGGGCAAGACAACACTCTTTTCAAAATGTGAGGCCGAGTATCCCAAAGGACCAGGCCCAGTGAACTTAATAGACAGGATCGATGTCGGTCTTCTCCTTACTGACGAAGTCCACCTCAATCAGCTACCATGTCTAGTAGTGAAGTTCCCGCTGTAGAAAATGCCAGTGAAGACACCTGTCAAAACCCCACACTATCATTCTTTTAGCAATAGCTCCCTTTGCTTGGTCCCTGATGTAGAAGTCTGGACTCCTTGATTGAGATGAAGCAATCTCCACAGGAAGTAGCAGAAAGGCCCATTAAAGGATGTTTTGGGAATGGTGCTACATTGAGTTATGTAACTGTCCACGTCATATCATACCGATCCAGCCTCGTGTGCATTGTACAAGCGTTTATTTAGAAACAGGGAGCATGCCAGCAGCTGACACACAAGAGGGCTGGAATATGTCTGCGTTAAACCCTCCGGACAGCGTCATTCCTCATGGCTTCTTGGTAAAGGCCTGATTCATGCCAGACGCTGCGTAGAAGAAGGGAGATACTGTTAGCCCTCCTAGCCCCTGTCTGGTTCATGTTCAAGTTGGGCGGGTAGTATATACACACAAAATATGCAGTCGCTGTTTCCTAGGGAAAAGGCAGCGGCGTTCAATCACTGCGGATTTGGAGCTTGAGTTGACCTGTGTTGGGTACAAGGCTGCACTATTGAGGCTGGGAGGTCTCTCGTAGGTTGACGCAGTGAAGACCCCAAGGAGAACATCTGAGGGAAGAAGAGGGCTTGTCAGAGGTAGTTTAAGGTTCACCAGAGCCGGGGCGTCTTTTTGAAAAGGTAGAAGATGGAGGGGGTCTGCCTCCTGGTGGGTCACAGAACCGCTCAGGGACATGTGCGCACAAGTGGCCTCGGGTGGGCAGAGAGGCAGAAGGAAGTGGGACTGTTTCACTTGGTGGTAAGACCCCCGCAGAGGTTTTAGAGACCTCGGGATCTGCAGCCTTCCCTGAAAGTCAGAAGCGATGTGGGTGGAGGAGGGGGAGTGCTGCATTTGTTTTTCCTGTTGTGTAATGTTTGAGGCATCACTTAAATGTGTGAACATAATCCCCAAAGCATAAAACAAGCAGGTCTTGAAGTTAATATGAGTATTTTACCCAAGGATCTAAGCTCTCCTGGTTGGCAGGGTAGTAGCTCAAAAAGAGTGCAAGTTTATTTATTTTCGAAATCTTTAAAAAATATATTTTTCTTGATTTCACAGAGGAAGGGAGAGGGAGAGAGAGATCGAAACATCAGCGATGAGAGAGAATCATTGATTGGCTGCTTCTTTGCACGTCCCCTACTGGGGATCGAGCTCTTCAAAGTCAGGATTTGTTAACACGTGTTTTGCATGTGTTTAGTGAGGATGAAGTAATATTTATGAAGTACCTAGCTGATTGGCATGTACACTAGGCTAACATGTAGTTAGGATATTTCTTTGTAAACCTTGGACCTGTGTCTGAGCTACTGATTAAAATAATCCAGACGGATTTTCACAGGTTTGGAGAATCAACGATGACACTGAAATCATGAGTTAGGTTTAAAATTCTGGGTTCGGATTCGTCGCACCTAAGGATTATATCGAACAGCTATAGGCTGTTTTCGCAGGGATACTCTTCAGCGATGTTGGCAAATGTGATTATCATGCATAGGAAGCAATAATTAGAACTAAGAGCATTGATGTGAATGTAAAACGGAAACCAACAGCGAATCTTTTCAAAAAGCAAATGTGCTTTTTGAATTGAAAGGATCGGTTGTGGTCAAGTCAGCAAAATAAACGCCCTGCCCACCCCGAAGAGCATGCTTCAGCTCCAGGGGCTTTATTTGAAAAGATTGTATGGCTTTCTGTTGTGTAAAATGGGTTTGTACTTTATCATAGACAAAGTTACTTGTAGAGAGAATGAAAAATGTGTTACGCTGACACTCTTTTCTACTGGAGTGACACTTGTTTACGATGACATTTCTCATCACCGACTTGTTTTTCTTCTCGGTGACCCCAACCACCACCCAAGTTCAGGTCCAGGGCCGCAGTTTGCCCCTGATGTTGACCTTTGCCGAGCTACTCGCTCAGTTACGGTTGGGAGGTCGGCGAGCCTTTGAGCATCGCCATCAGAATGTTTTCCAGAGGAACAGCTCTGGAATTGAAATCAGCAGCAGGCCGTTCTGCCGGGCTGTGGCCCAGAGCACAAGGCTCAGCGACAGAACAGATAACACGAGTGCCCTGGCGCTGCGTCTCCCTCTTCCTGCCACTCAGGGGCCTGATGGGCGGCTCGAGGCCGCCAGCCTCCCCGGTCTCCGCCGAGTGCTGGTCAGATGGTGAGGTCTCAGCAGGACCTGCTGCTCTAGGGCAGTCTGGGCAGTAAATGAATCAGGCACTGGCACGTCAGGGAGGGGGAAGCCTCAGCACCAGAGCGGCCTTTGGATTCGCTCCGACCCGTGTGACCTTGGGCAGGTCCCCAGATGCCGCAAGTCTCACTTTTCTCCTCTGGTTGAATAGCAGTCCCCTTCGCAGGGATGTTCTGAGGTCTGAATGGGGCCGTGCGCCGCCAGAGGGCTTACTGGTCATCTACTCCCAGCTTCCTAAACGTTAGAGCCCAAGGCTGTGGAGTAGGAGTGAGGGTGAAAGGGAAAGAAGTGGTCTGTGTGAAAGGAGCCATGCAAAGCTGGCCCCACAGATGCTGCGTTCCTTCGTTTCCTCCTGATGAATTCAGGTGTGCAAGGGATAGGAAACGAGGAACGCGTGTAAACGTGTGCATTCCACACAACCTTTCCAAGCCCCGTGCTCATGGAGAGGGGCCTGGGCCCAGGGGCTTCTCCACTGCTGGGTGCTTCTCCCCCGGGCTCCACTGCTTCGCTCTGAACTCCCAGCTTCACCCGGCTCTTGCCAGCTAAGGAGGCAGGCTCATGGTGGACGGGGGAGCAGTTGCCTTGAGCCGGCAAACCTCCGTGGCACTTGGTACCCCTGCTTTTCTTTGTACCCCCAGCATGGCCCACAGGATCCCAGAAAATGTTTGATGAATTATAGGGTGCTAGTGTACGGAGTGGATGCTTAAGTGTGGTAACCTCTCTGTTCAGTGTTTCCTCAGAGTGTTTCAAATATTATTCTGGGAAGGGGCTCCATTGAAGCAGCAACAATAAAATACATGGCCTTGATAAAGATCCCTGTGGGGGAGTGGCGCTTCATGTTAAAGGCCCTGAGAAGTCCTGCACAGGAAACCAGTCTCACTTCATTCAGCCTGGCCTTTCCCAGCTTCATTCTGTGTAGGAGGCTTTTTTCACTTCTTCCCAGGACGTGCTTATGGGGAACTGGTAATCACTGGCATATTCACTGGTATTCATCTAGAACCGTGGTCGGCAAACTCATTAGTCAACAGAGCCAAATATCAACAGGACAACGATTGAAATCTCTTTTGAGAGCCAAATTTTTTAAACTTCAACTATATAGGTAGGTACATTGTTATTAACTTAATTAGGGTCCTCCTAAGGCTTAGGAAGAGCCACACTCAAGGGGCCAAAGAGCCGCATGTGGCTCGCGAGCCGCAGTTTGCCGACCATGGGTCTAGAACAGCCGTGGGCAAACTACGGCCCGTTTGAAATGAATAAAACTAAAAAAAAAAAAAAAAGCCCGTACCCTTTTATGTAATGATGTTTACTTTGAATTTATATTAGTTCACACAAACACTCCATCCATGCTTTTGTTCCGGCCCTCCGGTCCAGTTTAAGAACCCATTGTGGCCCTCGAGTCAAAAAGTTTGCCCACCCCTAGTCTAGAATCATAAATCTCAGACATTTTTGTGTAATTGTGGAACACTGTGCAGGCACTTGCTTCCTTTAGGAACTAGCGTCCTTGCCTGGCTGCTGAGCACACTTGGTGTAACTCCTCTCGCACAGCTCTGTTGCGATGCCAGGGGCATGGAGTACTTGGCTAGACGTATTTTTCCTCTTCGGAAAGCCCCGTTGAGCGCTGCATGATGACACCTTCGCTGCCTTCAGCCTCAAGTCCGCTGTGCATTATGGGACGAGACTCGCTGGGCAGTCCTGGAGGGAACCATGCTTATTGTAACAACGATCCCTACTTAAAGATGGTGCTCGCAGGAGGGTGTCGGGGAAGGGCTTGGACTTTGCCTCACTTACTGAGTCTACTTCCTGGGCTTGCCCCACGCGGCTCTGCGACCTTGGCCAGGACGCTGAGCCTCTCTGAGCCTCAGTTTCTCACTCTGTCAAGCGATGTAAAAATAGTGCTTCCCTAATGGGCGACAGAGGCCCAGCCGGCATTGAGCTGGACACTATGCAAAGGTGAGGGGTATCGTAGGCAATCACCCACATAGAAACTGTGCTGACCAGGCCTCACTGGACTGCCCCGCCCATCCTTTCTGCACCACAAGGGCACAGCCTGCCCCCAGAGAGCACGCCCGAGGCCTCCACGTCTCTCCAGTCCAGGCAGTAGCTGCATTTCCTCTCCTCTCCGGGGCGGAGGAGATGCATGTGGGGCAAAGGCAGTACCCTTGTTGCTGCTGAGAAAGGAGAAAGCAAAATCAGGGACCAGGGCAGCTTCCCCGGATCTCCCCCAGGTCACCGGGCTGAGTGGGAATGGGCCACCTGCTGGCTCTTTAAGTACCACTCGCGTTTGAGCCAAATGCCCGGGCACGGATGTGAAGCGTGGGCACAGAGAGGCGGAGAAAGAGCTGCAAGGAACACGGGCCCTCTCTGCAGAGCTGCATGGGCGGCAGTGCCCACCGACGGGGGTCTCCTTCCAGGCCTGGAGTTTCAATTACAGTCATAATTTATCGCTGTTATGAGCCCTGGACTGGACTTGCCCCGGGCTCTGCACACACACGAAAGCAGCCAGGCCTGGTAGAAGTGCTGTTCAAACGGCACAAAGAAAACGGGGCTGGTGGTCAGAGCAGCAGGAGGAAGCGAACCTGCCCTCCGCTCCACTGAAGGGCCTGCTTCCGGCTCCATTGCCCACGCACACGCCTTCCTTCCAAAATCAAAGGAACAGAAAGGACTCGGTGCCTCGCGCGCTGGGCTCTGTGCACGAGGCACTGAGGGGAATGGACACTGTGAGGCCATTGTCCTCCTTAGAGGGAGGAGGGGGCAGGTGGGTTCCGCCCCAAGCATTCTGGGAATTCAGCAACATGGCCTGCTAGCAGGAGGAAGAGGAGGATGAGGGGAGGAGCCAGTTTGGCTCAGTGATAGAGCGTCGGCCCGCAGACTGAAGGGTCTCGGATTCGATTCCCGGTCAAGGGCATGTACCTCAATGGCAGGCTTGCTCCCTAGCTCTGGTCGGGGTGCGTGCAGGAGGCAAACCGTGGATGGTTCTCTCTCTGTCTCTCCCCTTCCGCTCTCTCTAAACATCAATGGGAAACTATCTTTGGATGAGTATTAAGAAAAGAACACAGGAAGTCACCCACGCAACACCTTGTATCATGAGCCGAAGAAGGACACGGAACAGACAGAGAAAAATCCAAGGTTAAGAGGGAGCCATACAAATGACACCTACGTGTCATTTTCAAAGGAGTGAGAGAGCTGCAGGGAGATTAAGGACAATGAGGGTTACAATGTGGTTATTGGAGCTGATTCCTCAAAGGTCCTGAGGATTGTAAGGAATGTCATTTCCGTAGAGCTGGAGGGGCTGGGATACGGGGTGGGGGAGCGGAAGTGGGTAGTAAAAGGAAGCTGAGGGTCCAGTAAATGTCCAAAGCTGTCAGGGGGACCAGATGCTGTCCCGGCGGGCACGAAGCATGGTCTGGAGAAGGGGAGAGGCTGCCCACGAGGAGTTTGTCCCTAGAGGACATTCACATTCTCAAAGACAGCGCAGGGGAATGGGAGTCCAGGTGGATACGTGGGGGTGCAGAGGACGGCGAAGGGGTGCTTGCACCTAGTAGCCACTGTCTTAGGAACAAGTACAGCGGGCGGTGGCTGTGGGGGTGGGAAAGGGTGAGAGAAGGCCCGAGGGGGCGTTTGGGGACGAGGAATTCCTGAGTGATGCTCTGGGGGATTGGCTCCAGGATCAGTGAGCGGAGAGTGAGGGGGAGGCGACTCCTCGGGTTGGAGAATGTTCACGGGACCCCATGCTGGGGTTTGGTCCAGCAAACCAGGCTGGAAGGCTGGAGGCTTCCAGGGGGGTGAGCTGTCTGGGACACGCAGGAGCCGGCTGACGTGCAGAGGGAGCCCCCAAACAGTAAGAGGTTGGAGGGAGGCTAAGGGGGTGATGGTGGAGGAGGCCGGGTCACACTTGCAGGGGAGGGTAGCTCCAAACTGAGGCCACAGAGCTAGAGCAGGGAGGTGATGACATGGGTCAGGCTAGAGTCCAGTGGCCGGTAAACTGCGGCTCGCGAGCCACATGTGGCTCTTTGGCCCCTTGAGTGTGGCTCTTCCACAAAATACCGACTTCTGCGCATGGGCCACGAAGTTTGAATCGCACTGTACGTGCGTGCCCGCATGTGGTATTTTGTGGAAGAGCCACACCAAGGGGCCAAAGAGCCGCATGTGGCTCGCGAGCCACGGTTTGCCGACCACTGGGCTAGACCATGGCTCATGCTAGAGCCAGATGTGAAGGATGGAGGCCTTGGGAACACTGAGGAGAACAGGGTGGGGGGTTGGGAGGGCCCTGGATGGGAGCCAGGGATACACTGTGGACTTAGATGCTCTGCTGGGAAGCAGCCGTGTGGCCTTAGGCAAGTCACTTGGGTGTCCTGGCTGAGGGCTCCTGTCAGCACCGTTCCCCGGTACTATGCCAGGTGGTCTAATGGGGAGCTGGGCCCTGGCAGTGACTAGAGCAGTGACCTCAGGTCTCCGGCCCCCAGTCTCCACGCCTGGGGCTGGCACCTCCTCCCAGCCTATGCGATACTCCTGCCCCCACAGCCTTGCCCATGCGTCAGGAGCGGCAGCCGGCGGCCAGCACCCGTGACACCGCCACCCCCTTCTGCAAGAATTGGGAGCTCTGAGTTCCACAGCCGGGTTTAAATCGGCGCCCGTACCAGCCCCTGGCAGCCTGACCTCACCCTGGCACGGCGAGCCAGGCAAAGGGAGGCAGGAGGAGGACCCCTGAGGGGTGGCCCTGTCTCACCCTGAGCTGCAGCTGACCAGGTGAACCCAGAGGGCAGCCTGGGGGGGGGGGACCGAGTACAGGGATGCCCCTGTGTCCCCTCCATCCCCCCCCAGACTTCTGCAAACCACAGAGCCCGGCCCCTGCGGCTGCGGGGTGTGACCCGTGTCCCCGTCACAGCAGCGTGACTGCAGCATCTGTGCCATTGCCGCACGCCCTCGTGCCCAGCCTGGGACAGGGCACCACGTGGGGACGTTTTCCCCGGAGGCTATTTTTAGAGGCTCCAGCTGAACAGCTTGCTTCTGGGAACCACATATCTTACCCGGAGCACGCGTGGCCTTAGCAAGGTGGGCAGGTGTGCGTGTCCTGAGAGGGTGGCGCTGTTCCAAGTGGGGGCTGCGAGGCTGGCACTCCTCCGGCTCTGAGCGTGGCCTGCTCGCTCTGTCTCACTTGTGCAGGCAGAAGTTGAGTCGGGGTGAGTCAGGTTGGTCTGAAATCCTTCCGTGGGGCCCTCCTTCCTTCCACGGTCGGGGAGGTGCCAGGGTTGTGTCCTGAAGAACTGTATGGGGCTGGCCCCGGACTGCGGCGCCGTCAGCATTCTGCGCTTAGGGACTCTCTCTGGGACCCATTTGGCTGCTGCAGAGGAGACAATGGACTGAGGGACCTTTGTGGTGCTCCGCAGCCTGACTGCCTCCCTGTGAATTGTGGCTGGGCCACTTACCAGCCCTGTGACCTTGGGCACACTGTGCACTTGACCTCATTCTCGAAGCCTCGGTTTGCTCACGTAGAACTTGGGATAAGGAGAGTGCTGATCACGTGAAATTCAGAGCCAGGGCCATAAAGTGTGTAGCTTGTCATTGTCTGGTGTCCGCTAAATGCTACCCCTACCCTCACCCCCCCCTTTTTTTTGGCTTAGAGACTTCTTTTTATTTATAAACTTTGTTCATCACTGCCATGGTCAAGCCCTGCCCTAGGCCCAGGTGAGCCGGTGGTGCTCACAGAACAGCAGGAAGATATGAGCTGAGCCTTGAGGGGTGATCAAGAGTTTCCTGACAGAGATTGGGGGTATAGGACGATTCTTCTATGAATCACCCTCCTTCTGAGGCCCGTGGTCGGTTTCCAGATTCTTCCCAATGGCGGAGTGTCATGAGCAGGCGGGAAAGGGAGGACTTTGTCCTTTGGCGTGAAAATGACCTCCGACCCCTGTCCGGGTGAGCTGCACACAGAGCTTGCCCGTGGCGCCAGGAGAGTCTGCCATGTCACGTGGGAAGACAGCCCACTGTTCGTGGGTGGCTCCGCTTTGCCTGGGTGCCTTTACAGGGTGCCCTCTGGGGCAGACCTGAAGCTTGGCGATGCCCTGCCCAGGTGTGGACGAAGAGAGAGGGTCATAGTGGTCTTCGTGCAGGGCAGGGAGCCTGTGTCTCAGACCCCCGGTGCCAAAGCAGGTCACAGGGTACCATGTGCAGGAAGAGGCGTGAATGCAGGCACCTGAGAACACGTGTCCCCAAAGAACTGCTTCCATGTGTCGCTGTCCTCCTCAGGATGAGTCCCAACTACAAGGAGGGGACACATTGTCCCAGAGGATGGATGCCTGGGAACAGAAATAAGCCACATTCTCCCGTTAGAGGTCGGGACATTTTTTAAGACCTGAGTCTGGGGTGAATCCCAGGAGGGCAACACCTTGGTAGGGGAGAACCAAGATAATAGTCCAGGGCAGTGGTCGGCAAACTGCGGCTCGGCAAACCGCGGCTCGCGAGCCACATGCGGCTCTTTGGCCCCTTCATGTGGCTCTTCCACAA
>NW_005365723.1:28187-49501 GCF_000412655.1 Myotis brandtii | reverse complement strand
GGTATTTTGTGGAAGAGCCACACTGAAGGGGCCAAAGAGCCGCATGTGGCTCGCAAGCCGCGGTTTGCCGACCACGGGTCCAGGGTTATAGTCCCCAGTAAGTAGTCACCAGTAAAACCAGCAAGGAACTGGGAGGCCTTAGCCCACTCCCTCTAAACCGGGGGAAGATCTGAGATGCAGGAAGAGGCTCTTGCCTCGTAAGAATGGTTCTGTGAGAAATGTCTCTTTCTGTGAGAAGAGATATAAAACTAAATGTGTTCTTTTGTATATGAATTCACCCATCAATTATTTACTCACGGCATCTGTCTCGGAGCCACACCCCTTGCCGTCTGCCACGGGGCAGATGTGCAGTTAGAGGCTGCTTTGCTGAGTGGCGCGATGGATACACGGGAAAGGGAGACAGGTCCGTCACGATTGAAAGGCGAGCCATGCCGTTCAGTCCCTCCTTCAGTCTCAGGTTCTTATTTGAAGGCCGTGGATGACAGTTCATAGGGTTCTTCTGAAGAGCAGTCGAGGCGAGCTGCAAACAACAACACCACCAGACCGGCACCATGCTGGTGGCAGCCACCAGTGGCTTGGGAGCAGCGCTGGGCACTGGGCGCGGCACTATCCATTCTCAGTTTCTAACCTTCGACATAATTCTGCCAGGCCGGTCCATCCCATTCATTGTGGGAGGGAAACTGGCCTCAGGTTAAGGTCACTGTCAATTCTCTTCCTCCCTGACCGTTCCCATAGCGATCTCCTTGCGTTGCTCCTAAACCGGGGTGACGTGAGACTGTCTTCTCAGCCAGCAAAGGAGAAAGAACCTTCTAGGTTATCCTGTCCGCGAGTGTCTGCTGTCTGTCTTGCCAGTGCCGGGTGATTCATCGAGGAGCGGGAGCTAATGTTTCCCAAGGGCCCGTTGCCAGCGGGAAACGCTGAAGGAATAGGACAGGGGTTTGTAAGTTACTTAGCAGATTTTATGAACTGTTAATTAGCTCATAAAGGCGTTTATTGGGCTAGGGTGACCTGTCATAGGCTCGGACTGGTGACACAGCTCAGAGCTTTGGTGTGGTTCTTTGCCCTGCCCCTGTCTAAGCCAGTGTCACCTCCGGTCACCACATGTGGGGACAGGACTCTGGCTGTGCATCCAGTGCCTCTTCAAGTGGTGTCATTAGACAGTTTAGGCAGGACAGCGCCAGCCTGATGCTTGATTGGTGAAAGAGGTTTGGCAACACAGTAGAGCCTTGGTTTTCTTATCTGCAGAATGGGAGGAAGAAAAAGGCAGTTTTTTGTTTATCTTTGTTCGTTTTTTGAACGGGCTCTTCCTCTTTGGAATCTTTAAGAAGTTTCTCACCGAGGGGACAGAAATGACCAGAGTAGGTGGTAAGTTTAATAGAGGACAGTACACCCGGCCAGCTCCTATGATATCTTTATTTTTCCCACTGCTGAGGATGCCTGAAAATGGAAAGGAGGGGCGAACAGGGTCACACAGCCACTGGAGAGCATGGTAATTAAAAAAAACAGCACAGGGGGGCCCGAAGCGCACCCTGAGCTCCACTTTTCAGATTCTTAAGTGAATTTAGAGATTCGAAGAAATGACCAGAGTAGGTGGTAAGTTTAACAGAGGACAGTAGACCCGGCCAGCCCCTATGACATCTTTATTTTTCCCACTGGTGAGGATGCCTGAAAATGGAAAGGAGGGGCAAACAGGGTCACACAGCCACTGGAGAGCATGGTAATTAAAAAAACAGCACGGGGGGCCCGAAGCGCACCCTGAGCTCCACTTTTCAGATTCTTAAGTGAATTTAGAGATTCGAGCTTGTAGGCCCGTTATCTGGCTCTTTAAAAAGACTCAGGAAGCCCAGCCTGTATGGCTCAGTGGTTGAGTGTCAACCCATGAACCAGGAGGTCACGGTTTGATTCCCTGTCAGGACACATACCCGGTTTCCAGGCTTGATCCCCAGTGTGGGACATGCAGGAGGCAGCCGATCAATGAGTCTCTCTCATCATTGATGTTTCTATCTCTCCCTCTCCCTTTCTCTCTGAAATCAATAAAAAAATATATTTAAAAAATACTCAGGAAGAACAAGGAAAAGGAGGTGTCAGTTGTCATGGTTTTTATTAAGCAGGAAAAGATGGATTCTGAAAACAATAGACAGTGCGTGCGAGACGGTGACAATCGTCCCGCCGGAGTGTCTCGAGTGGATTATAGTCAGATGGGAGCTTTGTTCGGAGATTACTGGGAGTTGTCACGAGCTCTCTAAGAACAAGCAAAGCCCAGTAAGTGCATTGCGTTTTTGACAGGGCTGCTGTTATGTCAAACTGATGTGATCCCCTGGCGACGTAAAACAAATCTCCTCTCCTAGTGAACTCGTTAAACAACGCATTGCTGTCATTCATGGAGAAGGAAGTGCTATTGGACACAGGCTGAGGCTGTTCTACACGTTGTCCCACATACAATCCTCAGATCAGCCACGTGAAGGGGGTGCTGTCATGATTTTTCCTATATTGTGGATGAGCAAATCGAGGCTCAGAGAGGTTAAGCAACTCACCCAAGGCCACACAGCCAGCAAGCAGAGCGGGAGTCTCACTCCGGTTTCTCTGTCTCCCTCACACATGCTCTGGACCACGACACCGCACTGCCTCTCAGGGGCTACGGTAGCTGCAGGAGTTGCCCCAGAAGCCTGGGCAGACCTCTGCTTTGGAGTCCACAGGGTCTTCCTCTGCGTGGCGCTGTCCACCATGTTTCTTTGTGACCCAAATGAAAACATAAAGGCCTGTTTTCTATAGAAGCCAAACAGTTCATACACAACCCATCATGCACAGGGCAGCAAAAGAGAATCTCTTCTGTCTCAGCCGTGGGGGAGACCAGGAGGGCCATGCCAAGTGGGCATTTCTGCAACTTGGATTTTAGTTTAACTTTTAAGGAAGCCAGGCGCGTGTCAGGCAGACACATCAGAGCGTGCGTGAAAGGGACATCTGGTATGCAAATGTACAATACAGGTTTTAGGCTATCCAGTGGTCAGGATTTGGGTTCTCATTTTTTTGCTTTTTCAAATATATTTTTTATTTATTTCTGAGAGGAAGGGAGATGGAGAGAGAGAGAGAAACATCAATGATGAGAGAGAATCATGGATCGGTTGCCTCCTGCACGTCCGCCCCCTACTGGGGATGAGCCTGCAACCCGGGCATGTGCCCTTGACTGGAATCGAACCCGGAACCCTTCAGTCCACAGGCCGACACTCTACCCACTGAGCCAAACCAGCCAGGGCAAGGGTTTTCTTTATTTTTTTAAGTGGACTTTTAAGAGCCTATATTCACTCCTCATCACAGCGTTCTCGCCATACACAAACCGCCTGTTTGAGAATCTCCCTCAGATTTCCTGCCGAGGACAACAGTGGGCAGGAGACCGGTCCATTCTGCTGGTTTGCTGCTGTTCACCCCGCACTGCTGAGCCCCTTGGAGGGAGGGAGAGTGGAAGGCACGGGCGTGGGAAGCTGGTCAGTCGTATGTCAGGTGATGACGGAGCCGCGATGAATGGCACAAAGGTGCAGGCTGCAGGCCTCCTGGGAAGTTCAGGGGTTTGTTTCAAATCTCCGGGTGGGGTGTGGTCTCGTGGGCACCAACACCTCCCTCTCCGGACCCCATTATAGCAGAGAGAAGTCACAGAGCTGAAATCTGTCCTCTAACCTGACCTTGGACTCCTGGCCCCTGGACACAGACAGGCACCTGTTCCTTGACACTCACAGGACGTCCCCTGCCACGCTCCATTCAGCAAATGCATTTATTCAACAAATATGTATTGACGGCCTACAGCCCCTAGGCCCTGGGGTTACATTTTTAATAAAACAGAAATAAATAAATGGAGGAAAGGGAAGAACAAGACAAATGCCAGCCCTCAATATTGGGAAATGTTCTAACCCAGAAAGAAGACTATTGGGATATTGGACCTACTGCAATATTCAAACAGCAGAAATATACAGTATAGGTTTTAGGCTATGGAATGGTCAGGATTTGGGTTTTCATTTTTTTTTTTTAAGTGGAGCCCAGCCGGTGTGGCTCAGTGGTTGAGTGTTGACCCACGAACCAAGAGGGCACTGGTTCGATTCCTGGTCAGGGCACATGCCCGGGTTGCGGGCTCCATCCCTAGTAGGCAGCCGATCCATGTTTTTCTCTCATCGATGTTTCTGTCTCTCTATCCTTCTCCCTTCCTCTTTCTCAAATCAATAAAAACATTTTTTTTTAAAGTTGAGTTTATTCTACAAGAAAATTACTGCTTTTCATATTCATGGAGAACACCCTGCCATGGGGGGCTTTTCCCATCTTTTCTGAGGCCAAGTACAGAATGCCGGAAAGTTGGGAATTCCCACGGAGTTGTGTAGGGTCTGGAAATGAGGGCATTTGGGGTTTTGCTGGTATATCGACCAGGACATCTGGACTTCTTGCTTCAGAATCAGGTGTGTGTGTGTGTGTGTGTGTGTGTGTGTGCACGTGCATGCACGCACACCTACACACATGTGCTCATGTGTGTTTTTAATCATCAGAGAAAGCCCAACCCCGCAGTCAGACAACCCCAAAACTGCCAGTTGCTTAGAAAATACCCCATTTGCTTGGGCCCCAGAGAGTATATATTTAAGTAAATCCTTTAATTAAATTACGTCCTGTTGCCAAGTAATTTCTTGAAGGAGAGGCAGTAAATGGGATCTCTTCTGGGAAAGTTTCACTACAGTGGCTGGGAGGCTTCCATCAGGAGGGAGATGTTTATAAAAACGCCCAGCGGCCCATTGTTGGCAGATCAAATGTCTGACCCGGGAAAGAGGGAACTGGTTCACTTCCAGAAGATGCCACCTTGGGGGTTTGTCCCTGGCGAGGAGAGAACGGCTGTCCGGGACTGTTTTGCCCCCGGGCCAGGCCCTGCCCAGCAGTGAGCATGAGTGGCGAGGTCCCTGTGCGCTGGGCTTTTAAAATGTTTGCATTGGATCAAGGCAGGATTATCACGGGCCTCGGTCGGTTTGCATATACAAATGGTCCATTGTGCATGTTTACCTCCTCCAAACAGAGTCATTTTCTGGGCAGAGACCCATGCGAGCGTTTGTTTTTGAAAATGTTTATATTTTGTCATAAAGGAACACATACATACTCCACATAGGGAACTTGGAAACATAAGCAAGGCTGAGAAGGAAAAAAAAGAATCATCTGTTTTCCTGCAACACAGGGATAAAGGACAGTCCTGTCTGGTTTTCCCAGTCTTTCCCCCCACACACATATACGTGGTCAAGCTGGCCCTGCGTCAATGCGTTACTTTCTAGGATGCACTTAAAGGTAAATGTGAGTGGCTTGTGCCCCAGGAGCTGGCCCTGTCCCGGCTGAGGCCCGCTCGCTGGCCTTCATGCATTTTAACAGAACTCTCTGCCTGGGACGATAAAAGGGAAAAAGATGTGTGATTCAGTCAGACGCCTTCTTGGCTCAGGTGGAGAGTCCGTGAGCCCAAAGGCTGCAGGTCAGTTACCCAGGAGTGGTTCAGAACGGCCGCCCGCTCACCCGGCCACACTTCTTAAGGTGCGTGATCGCGCTAATGAAACCGCCGCACCATCCTTCTGCAGCAGCTGGAAACAGGAGTCCCAAAGGCATTGGGCATTTATCTTGAACACGGGCTCTGCCCAGGCCCCCACCAGCAGAGCCAAGTTTGCTTTAATGATGTCGCCTTGAATAATTTAATGCCGCCTCCTGTTGATTCTCTCTGTGTACTTTGTTCTGCACGATGCCCCCGAGGGTTAGTTGGTTTTCAAAAGCTGCATGTTAGACACCGCCGATCCTTTCTCTTTTTTTTCTTCCCTGGCCTTGAGATTTATGCATCGATGCTTTTCTTAGACAAATCCCGGGGGGAAACACCTTTGCAAAATAGAAAATTTCATCCTGGGCGTCCACAGTGGACACTTTCTCGCCTCCGCAGAAGCCCGGCGGTGGTGGAGGAGAGGCGAGATGGCGGCGGCATAGGCACGGGCCTGTCTGACTGCGTTTGGTGCCAGAGCCCCGGTAAATAGCACAATCCAGAAGAGACTGAAAAATTCTCTATCATTTTTGCTAACTGAGCCAAGGAAACCCAGGGCGAACTTTGAAGAACTTTGACCTAAGGCAGTGGTTCTCAACCTTCTGGCCCTTTAAATACAGTTCCTCATGTTGTGACCCAACCATAACATTATTTTCGTGGCTACTTCATAACTGTCATGTTGCTACTGTTATGAATCGTCATGTAAATATCTGATATGCAGGATGGTCTTAGGCGACCCCTGTGAAAGGGTCGTTGGACCACCAAAGGGGTCGCGACCCACAGGTTGAGAACCGCTGACCTAAGGGCTCAAGATTTAGGAAATTCTAGATGTCACGGGGTCTGAGAGATCATCATCTCCAGAGAGTGTATTGATAGATTAGGAAAGCGAAACTGTGCCAGGGTTAAGCAACGTGCATGACGTCACACTGGCCACGGGAGGGGGGAGTAGAGGCCAAGCCATGACTCCAATGACCCCCACCTCCGGGCCTCTTAGTGCTCATGGTCTAAGGACACTCGACGTGTGACACCGCGGTGCCATGAAAATGAGAATCACCCTTGGCTCAGGGGTCTGACTGCTTGAAAAGCAGTTGCCAACCTATGGAATTTCCACTTCATTAGTAGCCGACATGAGTGTTGGAATCGCATAAATGTACGACTAGCTGCAGCTGGGCATCTCCTCCACGCTGGGTCACCCAGGGGGCATTTTGTGAATGTTGTGAATGCCTGTTACCCTTTAAAGAAATGTTTGCACCCCGATTCCCAGTGCCTGCTTGGGCCCCAAGCGAAAGCCAGGGGCGAGGAAGAGAAAAGACACAGGGAATCGGTCGAGGTTTGAATGAGAAGAAAATTCAAGGAGCTAAACAGGGTTTGTTCCAAGAGATGAGTCAGTGGAGAAATAATAGCAGTAGGAGAAGAATTTGAAAAGCATGAGAAGGAATCCACAGTGTTAATTACGTTAACCTTTCAGGGCTGGTGCCGTGCACAGCAGGCTGGGGAGCCTGTTTTGTCTGGGCGAAACCCGCCATCTGACCATGAACTCGCTCTACAGCCCCACACAAGGCGCTGCCCTTGCTCTCAGCTGTCCTGCCCTTGAAGGCCTCCCAGGGGTTTCATGGGCCCCTCACTTGCCCTCGAGGTGGAGTGCAGCCGTGTGGAGTGTCTGGGGCCAGTGCCGCGTCTCCCTTAGCCACCTTCACTCCTGGGAGTGGCCGAGGCTGTGAGAAGAACACAGTGTTTGGGGCAGGACTGAGCTGTTTTCTCTAGGTCCTGCCTCTTACTTACGGGTGATGTGCCGCTGGGCAAGTAGGTAAGACATCTGTGCCCCAATAGATCATCTGTAAGCGGATGCCAGCTCTGGCATCTAAGGTTTTGGCGTAGGAACAATGCCGAGTTAGTCAATCAGTGGTCATCGTAGTTGGTGGTGGTGAGACTCAGCTGCCTCCCCCGTGGGCATTGCCATATGGTTCTCCTTTCGCGTTGGGTCTGTGCAGCAGCGCTCTTGGGCCAAGATGAGGCCCAGAATGCAAAGCTTCCGAAGAGAAGGCTGGTGACAAACATTGAGAAGGCTTGTCTCAAACTCAGAGGGCTACACCCTGGGCAGGCACGTGATGAGGGGAGATGTGTTGGGCGGGGGGTGGGGAGTGGGCAGGTGTGAGGAACCAAACCGAATCTCACCAGGAGCATCTAGGAGTGTGTCTGGGGGGATGTGGATCCCAGGGCCGAAGGGGAGGGGAGGACTTGGGTCTGATGTTCTCAGTGGAGGGAACAGCAGGAAAGGAGGCTGAAGTGTTCAGTGTCACCTAGAGTCTCGGGCTGGGCGGGCTTCCCCACTCCCGAGTGAGTGGAGGAGTGAGTGAGGGGTGGTGCAGGTATATAGGAGATGAAGGCAGAAGGGAGGGAGGTGGAGAAGGCGGTGGAGGGTAGGTTGTGCTGTGTGTGGAGGGAGAGCACAGTTCTCTCACCAGATCTTTAGGCTGCGACCTCCAAGGAGAGGCAGTAGGGCGGGCAGGCCTGGGGCTGTGCGGCTAACCTTGCCTCGGGAGCCCTGGTGCACATTCTCCTGCCTCCTGCCGGCCATCTCAGAGGCTCGTTATTTCAACAAACAGTGACCTGAATGCGTTCTGGGGGCCATGCTGTGTTCTGAGTCTGAGGACACCTCAGCGAATCCACCAGAAAGCCTGTGCGCAGAGCTTTGCTGTAGCAACGTACCCTGCAGTGCTTGCCTGTATCTGTTAGACTAAGAGCCTGGATCCTCCACGCTCACAACCATCGTCTTTCCCCCACAGTCATCTTCACCCACATGGTGTTTTGGTAATAATGTCTGTGCCAAATGCTGTGTTTTCCTGCCAAACAAAACTGTCTTTTCTTCTTGGCCCGACTTGGGAAATTCATGCCTGAGTCATTAGACCCTTCAAACAACTCACTTGTGAGTCGGTAGGAACCGGAGGCTCGGAGGCTGTGCGTGGAGACATTTAAGAAATGTTGAAGCTCCCTACCCAGCCCAGACTTCTGATTACACACCCAGGCTTCTTTCAACAGAAATCTCAGTGACAAAGTCATAGGTCCCTCAGTAGGGAGTCAGCTTCTAGAAGACGAAGCCTAGGACTTGTGTCATGGATCCTATAGACCAGTGGTTCTCAACCTTCCTAATGCCGCGACCCTTTAATACAGTTCCTCATGTTGTGGTGACCCCCAACCATAAAATTATTTTCGTTGCTACTTTATAACTGTCATTTTGCTACTGTTACGAATCGTAATGTAAATATCTGATATGCAGGATGTATTTTCATTGTTACAAATTGAACATAATTAAAGCATAGTGATTAATCACAAAATCAATATGTAATTATATATGTGTTTTCCAATGGTCTTAGGCGACCCCTGTGAAAGGGTCATTCGACCCCCAAAGGGGCCGCGACCCACAGGTTGAGAACCACTGCTATAGACCAACCTTGGCCCTCCACCCCAGCATCAGGCAGATTCCATGCAGATTCCTAAAGCTGTCTTGTTGCTGCTGTAACACCAGTTTCTGAGTTGCCAAAAAGCGTGCTGTTAACTTCATTCCCTTTCATTCCCTTTCTGGGTGCGAAAGCGACTGGGGAATCCCCTGCAGACACAGCCCGCCACCGGAAGTTCTCGAAGCGCACGCTTTACTGCTCCACAGCTCACGCAGTTGCTAGAACGTTCACAGGTGTCCCGGACATGCTGATGCACGAGGCCTCCTTCTCAGCTTCTGTGTTTTGATTGTTTGTTTGTTTTTTAGTTCAGAGAGAGGAAGAGCGAGGGGGAGAGAGAAAAACATCAACGATGAGAGAGAGAGTCATCAGTCGGCTGCCTCCTGCAGGGGATCCCCCAACCGGGAATCGAACCGTGACCTCCTGGTTCATAGGTCGATGCTCAACCACTGAGCCCCGCCGGCTGGGCATCACCCGGGTCTTTGTTGGATGACCAGGTGGTCCGTCCTTAACCAAGGCCACTGGACCTCTGGTGTCCCACGCAAGCAGGAGCAGTGACCCTCACATATGCAGTCATGGACCCACGTGTCTTAGGTACACAAAGGGGTTCAGGATTTGAAGCATATACGCGTGGAGGGTGAGTGAAATGACATTTAAACACTTAATTTTAATCGATTAGAACATCGCTGCGCCGTAGATTCCCTGCTAAGTGATGCTGAACACATTCGAATCATTTAATTGGAGGCTGGCAGGAAGGAGTGGGGAGGTTTATTTAATTTAATAGCCACGAGGCTCAGCTTTAAACAGTGAGCAGATCGCATCTTCTTGCGAGTGGCCGGGGCCGGTAAGAGGTCTGCGCTCGGTGAGCCCCAGGCAGCTCCGAGCGTCTTTAACACAGTTTCCCAAGCCGGGCCAGTCCTCCTCAGCCAGGTGGTCTCCTAGAACAGCAGCTTCCAGAATAAGGTCCTTTTGTTCTGCATTGTCTCGTTACACATTGATGAGATGCCTTAGGAACTTAACTCTGTTTATATCGATCAGCCTGTGGGAAAATTAGATTCCTTACACATTACACTTAACGTCACAAAACCTACTGACGACATTGAGGATTTCCTGTACGTCCCACCTCAACCCAACTTTTGCCATCTCTCCTTCGGAAAACACTTGTTTTTGTTCTTACTCTTCTTTTTGCTGTTGCCATTTAATACGTATTTACCTGGTGTCAGGAGTGTGCCAGGCAGGGGCTGTGCAAAACCTCTTCAGGTCATTTTGCCCAGCAAACCAAAAATTAACCAGGAAAGTGAAAGAGGCTGCTGTTGCAGATGATGGCGGAGGGTAATTGGAGGCTGGCAGGAAGGAGTGGGGAGGTTTATTTAATTTAATAGCCACGAGGCTCAGCTTTAAACAGTGAGCAGATCGCATCTTCTTGCGAGTGGCCGGGGCCGGTAAGAGGTCTGCGCTCGGTGAGCCCCAGGCAGCTCCGAGCGTCTTTAACACAGTTTCCCAAGCCGGGCCAGTCCTCCTCAGCCAGGTGGTCTCCTAGAACAGCAGCTTCCAGAATAAGGTCCTTTTGTTCTGCATTGTCTCCTTACACGTTGATGAGATGCTGTGGGAACATAACTCTGTTTATATCAATCAGCCCGTGGGAAAATTAGATTCCTTACACATTTCACTTAAAGTCACAGAACCTACTGACAGCATTGAGGATTTCCTGTATGTCCCACCTCAACCCAACTTTTGCCATCTCTCCTTAGGAAAACACTTGTTTTTGTTTTTACTCTTCTTTTTGCTGTTACCATTTAATATGTATTTACCTGGTGTCAGAAGTGTGCCAGGCAGGGGCTGTGCAAAACCTCTTCAGGTCATTTTGCCCAGCAAACCAAAAATTAACCAGGAAAGTGAAAGAGGCTGCTGTTGCAGATGATGGCGGAGGGTAGCTAGACAGATCATATGGCTGTTTCGTTGCAGCAGCTGGAGAATGATTCCTGGAGCACGAAGACTGTCGGGCCAGTTAACGGGGCGAGGCTTTCAGCTTGTTCGTGTATCTCTGAACCCCTACAAGGCTGGTGGCAGGCACTGTGCCCGCACCACAAGGTTCAGGAGCCCCTGCCTGCCTCCGCCCAGTGTTGCCCTGCTCAGTGAGAGCTCAGAGCTGGGTTCATGGACCATCACGTGAGGGTACGGGCAGGGGGCTCAGAGGAGGCCTCACGGGGAAGGTGCCACCTCAGCTAAGCCTTGAAGGGTGAATAAGGGTTCACCAGTTAGACGAGCGAGGAGGCAGACATTGCATGCAAAGTGTGTTCCAAGATGCAAAACCAGAGACATATAAAAGCACAATGCAGCGCATTGAGAATCCTGCCAGCATAGGATAGAGGTCAAGGAGAAGTCAAGGTTGATGTTATATTACGGGGAGCCATCCTCCTCTGCCAGGGGCTCAGATGACCGTTTAGGGCATAGGAAGTCAGCAGCAGGTCTTAAGATGCATATGTTCGGCCCAGCTGGTGTGGCTCAGTGGTTGAGTGTCAACCCATGAACCAGGAGGTCACGGTTTAATTGCCAGTCAGGGCACATTCCCTGGGTTGGGGGCTCAATCCCCAGTAGGGGGCGTGCAGGAGGCAGGCGATCAATGCTTCTCTCTCATCATTGATGTTTCTATCTCTCTCTCCCTCTCCCTTCCTCTCTGAAATCGATAAAAATGTATTTTTTTAAAAAATAGGTCCTTTATCATTCTAAAAGGTCCATTTTTGCCTTCCTAGGGATTTTTCTGGCTGAATATTCCATGCCCATATGGACATGGTTAAAATGTCCATGTGCCAGCCTCCCCTCCTGCTTCCCCTTAGTTCTGCATTTACAAATTGGGAATGTGTTGCCTTTTAGAATGTTACATGCTCATTGGTACTTTAAAGCCCAGAGAGAGACAGTGGTCCCTTGAACACGACGTGTTTGAATTGTGCAGGTTCACTTACACGTGGATTTTTTTCAGTAAATGCTATATTGTTCATGTATTTTCTCTTATGGTTTTCTTAACATTTCCTTTAGCTTACTTTATGGTAAGAATGTATATATATCACATATATAGAACATGTGTTCATCAACGATGTTGTCTGTCAGGCTTCTGGTCAACAGGCTATAGTAGTTAAGTTTGGGGGAGTCAAAATTTATATATAGATTTTTGATGGCTTGGGGAGGGGTCATTGCCCTTCACCCTCATGTTAGTCAAGGGTCAACTATATTCAGAAGACATTTTTATTGAATTTGTTGGGGTGACATTGGTTAATACAACTATATAGGTTTCAGGTGTACAGTTCTATAATGCATCATCTGTATATTGTATTGTGTGTTCACCACCCCAAATCAGAAGAGATTTTCAAAAACTTAACAATTCCACCATCCAGAAATTACTGTCATAATTTGTGTTTATCTTTTAAAGATTAAATGCATGTGCATATATAGGGTATATTTTTACATAATTGGGATTCTGCTACTTAAACATTTTTATCTTTCTTTTTCCGCTGATATGAGAATTTTTCCAACCCAAATACTTTGTCTTTAAGCAGTGCTTTAAAGACCCATACAATAGCCCATCATATGAATGTGCCGTTGATTAATTTACCCTGTCTCCTACCGTAGGTCATTTTGTGGCTTCCAGCTTTTCAGCATTATAAATAACAAATGTCCTTGTTCCTTAACTCTAGCCATTTGTTTTCTATACCTTATGATTCAGTATTTTTTATAATGCACAAGCAAATTGCATTTATTGAGCTCCTTCTGGGTGCCAGCATCTAAGCTTAGCGAGTTCCTTTCTTAAGCCTCGAAGCCATCTTGCAAAGTAGAAATGATCAATGTCTCGAGTCACATGACTGAAGTCACACAGTGACTAGGTTATGAGTGAGGACTAGACTCAGGCCCCACCTTGTACCCCAAACCCACCCCCCACTGCTCTGTGCTCTGTGCTGGTGTTGAGAACTCACAGGGGGTGGGCATCTTTGGCCACTGCCCTGGCTCGGCTGTCACCATGACAACAGAAGGCAATCTGCCCAATACCTCAAAGGCCAGGAATTTACCCACCAACCCCTTGGCCACAGTGAAACCGCAGGAGATGTCAGCAGACACACCTGGTTGTTTCATTTAGCGAACAAGTGGAGTCCCATCAGCCCCCCAGAAGTCGATCTCTACCAGCACTTAATGAAAGTTAGCTAGTTCACAGCCAGTGACAAATCCAAGGCCGGTAGGGGTCTGACAGACCAGTGACAGCAGCAGTGGCCAGTTTCCGAGGGATTCCAGACATTCGGGCCATTCGGGAAGACATCTGGAAGTGGCGGTTCCAGAATCCTTTTCACCCAGGTGTTCCCAGGGGGCTAGTCCTCTCCTCGCCCGTGACAACGTGGATGATTCTAACCGACACTCAGTGACTGTCACACCCCAGTGAGCGTGGCCTCCTGTGTCTGTGGTCTGCCCTCTGTCGCTGTCAGTTAGGAACTTGGTGGTCTCCATCGGGCATTGAGCAGGCGTGAGAGTGCCCCCACTGTGGGCCACACCCTCTGCCCTTGGGTGTGTGGGGCCAAAGGGATGATAGTTTAGAGCAAAGATGGCAGTGCCGTCTACTAAGAGCTGTAACAGGAACAAAAGTAATGCACATGGGGAGGACTTCCCATGTACATAAGCTGTGATGCAATGTGTTTGCACAGCCTGCCCCCAGGGAGGCGAGGTGCACTGTGCAGAGACGCATAGAAACGGGTCCTTCCTGGCCGGCGTGGCTCAGTGGTTGAGTGTCAACCCATGAAAGAGGAGGTCACGGTTCAGTTCCCAGTCAGGGCACGCCACCCTAGGCTCTTCCCTCCACGTTGAATCTTTAGACCCAGACACTGCCTTCTTCTTGCCTGTCAGGCCCCAGCTCACATCCACCTCCTTGGAGCAAACTTCTCTGACCACTCTTCCAAATTTGCTTCCCACCCAGTGGCCTTCTGTCCAGTTTTCCTCGTGTTCTTTTCATAATTTCTGGAGTGCATTGTGCTCGGGTTCTCAGGGAGGCGAAGGCCTTGGTGACATTGGACCTGGAACTTGAAGCAGAGGTGTGACTTGCCAGGTCAGGATGTGGATGGAAGGGATTTTAGGAGAGGGAACAGCATAAACAAAGACACAGGGGCCAGGAAACAGCTTTTGGGCAGCTTGCTTTTAGAGCAAACTAACAGGAAGGCAGGATGGGAGTCTGTGGGGCTGAAACCCCACACTAGAGCATTTGAACTTCATCCTGTGCACAGGAAAGGGCTTGGAGTGCACAATGACCTGGCTGGTGTGGCTCAGCGGTTGAGTGTCGACCCAGGAACCAAGAGGTTGCTGGTTCGATTCCTGGTCAAGGCACATGCCCAGTAGGAGGGGGTATGCAAGAGGCAGCCGATCAATCGATGATGCTCCTCTCTCATTGATGTTTCTATCTCTCCCTCTCCCTTCCTCTTTCTCTAAAAATCAATAAAACATATTTAAAAAAAGAAGAGCACAACGAGCAACACATTAGAGCTCTGGATTTGCTTGATGGAACCAAATGAGGTTTGAAAGCGCAGTTGCTTTTTTTAAAGTTTATTTTTATTTTTTTGTGATTAATCACTATGCTTTAATTATGTCCAATTTGTAACAATGAAATTGGGGGTCACCACAACATGAAGGACTGTATTAAAGGGTCACAGCATTAGGAAGGTTGAGACCACTGGTCTTAGGTTTATTTCTACCTCAATTGCTGGTCCTGTTCCGGGCTTGGGCAGGAGGCAAACAACTGATGTGTTTCTCTCACATGGATTATTTCTGTCTTTCCCTCTCTCCCCCACTCTCTCTAAACATCAATGGGAAAATATCCTCGGGTGAGGATTAAAAAAAAAACAAACAAAGGTGGGTAACCTGGTCAGAAGGTCAAATCTTCAAAGTGCATACAAGTTTCTCCTCCCAGGAGGTAGGGACTGAATGTTTGAGAGCATCTCCAGGAAGGCCTGCGGGGATGGCGCCTCCACATTCTGGAAGGTGTTCTGGACTCTGCTGTACAGGATGAAGAATTTCGCCTCCAGCCAGATGAACCCGAAGTGGTTCTCATTGAACAGGATGAAGACTCCAGGGCAGCAGCGCCTGGGGTAAGTGAAGGGACATCCTAAGGTACCAATGTCCACGCCATAGAAACACATCCTGCAGGTCCGGGGGTAGTTCTGGTCTCTTGAGCGCACGCCCGCAGGCAGAACAAACGGGACAGGCTGCTCCTCCGAAGCTGCAGCCCCGGACTCCCCGACGCTGGGCTGGGCAGGGCTCTGCCAGCCATGGCCCTCGCTTTCCTCGTCTTCTTGCTGCTGCTCCCGGATTACCTGCTGGTTAATCTCCTGGACCACGCGGGAGAGCTCATTGAAGTTGCGGAAGAACCCGCCATCTGGCAGCTGGATGCGGCGCCTGAAGTGGATCTCTAACAGCCCGATGGAGAATCCCGTGATGTTCGTGAGCCTGGCATGCTTCCCGTGGAAGCTGAGCATGGCAATCTTTATGCCGAAGGGATTGTATTTGTCCTGGAAGAGGCCTGGCCTGATGAGGTCGTCTGGGTGGCTCGGCGGGAGGTAGAGGCGGCGGTAGGTCAGGCAGTCACATGGCTGTCTGACCTCCTGCGACAGCACCAGAACCCGTTCTCCCCTGAGCCGCGTTGGTGAATCCTTTTGGTGGTCTGTCTCGATACACTGGATGCTGAACCTGTCCTTCCGAATCTGCAGGTGGCGACGGTGGGAAAAGCTGTGGAAGTTGTCCATGTACTCCACGTCCATGTACTCCACCGCGGCTGATTTCCTCTCCGTCAGGCGAATTCTAAATGAGGGCTCAAATTGAATTGGGCCATCCCCCTGGGTATTAAGGAAAGGCCTGTACGTACAACCAGTAATGCCTAAGCCATCCACCGCCACATTCAGCAGTGTTCTATAGCTTGAATCTAGCTGCCACAAACCCAAAATGTTTCTGTATGGGAACATCTTCGTCTAGGTTCTGCAAGGTTTTACGAAAGCCATACTCCTCCCGGCAGCGCCGTCTCCAGATGCTGTCGATGTGCAGGATGTGGTGGAATTTGGTGCAGGCCAGGGCCAGGCTGGGCAGATCGGTGCCGGGGAGCGAGGCGAAGATCTCCACCAGCATCTCCACTGGCAGGTCCTGCAGCGAGCAGCGCGGGGGCGGCAGGGCCAGCATGGGGCTCGCGATTTCTCCACTCCTCGCACAGCACCGCGCTGCCGCGTCCGCCTCGACGTGCTTTTCTGCCGGGGCCGTGGCAGGCTTGCTGTGGGCCACTGCCATCTCAGCTGGGCCCTGGCGCTTCTGACGACACCAACATTCCCGCGAAGAGCCCACGCCGCAGAGGCAAGCACACTCCTCCATGCCTCCACGTATAACAGCCACCACAGTGTGGGCCGCTGCGCCTCCGCAGGGTTTTAAGCTGGCTCGTCCCGCCCTAGATCCAGCCACGCCCCCCAGGGCCTGGCCACGCCCCCTCAGAGAGGAGCCAATTGTAAGACTTTAAACCCATACCCATTAACAGTCGCCTCCCTTTCCCAGTGCCCCCTCCCTGTCCTCCCGCCCTAGCCCCAGGCAGTCACTAATCTGCTTTCTGTAGGGAGATGCCTCCAGGGATATGCCTATGGGGGGGCATTTCATAGAAATGCAGTAAAGAAGAAAAATACAACTGTGGTACATCTACACAATGGAATACTACGCTGTGGTAAAAAAGAAGGAATACCCGCCATTTGCAACAACATGGATGCAACTGGAGAGCACCATGCTAAGTGAAACCAGCCAGTCAGAGAAAGACAACACCACATGATCCCACTCATTCATGGATTACAGAGAACAACATAGACTGATGAACAGGGACAGATCCAAAGACAGAGAAACAGCGATCAGACTGTCAATCCCCAGAGGGAAAGTAGGGGAGGGCGGGGGTAAGGGGAAGAGATCAATCAATCAAAGGACTTGTATGCATGCACATAAGCCAACGAAGTTGCTTTTTTTTCTACAAGAGGCAGAGGTCACGGGGAGCCATGCCTGGCCGGGGAGGGGGAGTGCTGAGGTCAGAGCTGCACTCTAAGGAGCATCAGGGAGAGGCTCGGAGGCGGTGATGTCTTCTCCGGACCCACCATGACCTGAACAGTGTGGCCCCCTGTGTGTGCTGGTGCAGGGGGAGTAACTGTTCCAGGAAGACACACATTTTCCAGGGACGCTGTCCCCCTCCTTCCCCTCCCCCCCAGGTCACACAGAAACAAGGAGCTGCCACGGGGTCAGGCTCTTTGTGATCTCCCAGCCGCGAGTCTTCTCTGTGACATGCAGATGTCAGTGTTATTTTGGGCAGATGTTCCGGGCAGCAGTGGGCGATGACCTCACAAGGGTGGGACTTTAAATTCAGAGCAAAGGCAGGTCCACTGCCTAGGGACTTGGGGAGTTTCTCTGGGCAGAGTCCCTAGACCAGCCGTGGGCAAACTACGGCCTGCGGGCCAGATCCGGCCCATTTGAAATGAATAAAACTAAAAAAAAAAAAAGACCGTACCCTTTTATGTAATGATGTTTACTTGGAATTTATATTAGTTCACACAAACACTCCATCCATGCTTTTGTTCCAGCCCTCCGGTCCAGTTTAAGAACCCATTGTGGCCCTCGAGTCAAACAGTTTGCCCACCCCTGCCCTAGACCCTGTGTGGTATGGGGTCCACCCTGGGGACGGGGGCAGCCTCTTCACTTCTCTGAGGCTCTGTTATCTCATCTCAGAAAAAAAAAAGTGCTAGCTACCCGGAGGAGCTGGGAAAGAATCAGGTGACATCATGTGCTCTGCGGCATCCTGTAAGGCATCACATGAAGGTTAAGTACCGTGGCAGCAGCTTCTAAGGCCTAGACCCCAGGCTCACAGCTGTGTAAGGAGCGGATGGAACCTGGGTTCGTCCAGGCTAAACTCCGAGTCGATGAAGAGCCCTTTCTCAGGGCCTCCCGCAGGGAGCCACGGGCTGCGGCTCGGATCCTCCGTCTTGGGAGACTGCTGTTCACCGGAGTCCCTAGTCCCGGAGGTCGGCGTGACCATGAGCTAAACCAGTGATGGCGAACCTTTTGAGCTCGGCGTGTCAGCATTTTGAAAAACCCTAACTTAACTCTGGTGCCATGTCACATATAGACATTTTTTGATATTTGCAACCATAGTAAAACAAAGACTTATATTTTTGATATTTCTTTTATATATTTAAATGCCATTTAACAAAGAAAAATCAACCAAAAAAATGAGTTCGCGTGTCACCTCTGACACGCGTGTCATAGGTTCGCCATCACTGAGTTAAACTGTTGGTCTTTGCACTCCCGGCTTCAGAGTTTGATGAGGAAGATAGACGTCAGTCAGAGGTTGCATAAGGGGGACTGTGGTTCCACATGTGGACTCTAAAGAGCCCCATTTTCCTCTTATCTTTTTTATTATTATTGATTTCAGAGAGGAAGGGAGAGGGCGAGAGAGACAGAAACATCAATGCTGAGAGAGAATCATTGATGGGCTGTCTCCTGCACACCCCACACTGGGGATCGAGCCTGCAACCCGGGCATGTGCCCTGACCATGGCTTGGTTAGTATCATCCCATAACACCATCATACACAACAAGATCAGGAACACCCTCTGCTGGGGGCGCCAGTATGAAAAGAGGGAACCCCGGGCTACCAGGCAGCTGCCCAGGAACTATCCAGAGTTACCTCTGGGCCCTCCTCCCTTTTCCCTGCGCCCTCCCTCTGCTGTCGATCTGCACCCAGCAAGCACGTTGCACAGGAGTGCCAGAGTCTAAGGAAGGCTTCTTTTCCAGGTGGATTTGCATATTTTAATTGAAGGCAGATGCCTTAGGTTAATTCAGTGCAGCAAACTTGAGTATGTCTTATGTACAAAGGAATAAAGAGTCTGCGGGCTCAGAGGGGCAGGTAGGGACAGCGTCCTGAGGGAGGTGACTTGAGTCCCGTAGGGATTCTATGGGATGGCTCGGGGCAGCCAGACCCCGTCCAGGTGTGACCAGCCTTTCTGAGAAGTGCAGGGACACAGCGGCCTGAGTGTGGCATGTTCAAGGATGGGTGTCTGTGAGCCACACAGGGAAGTGTGAGTTTCTCCTGGAGTCAATGTCAAATCACTGATGAATTTGGGAAAGGGTTGGTGTGGTCTGTGTGTCCAGGGGAATATAACTCTGGCTGGACTCTGCCAAAACTTGGAAAGGGTGGTAGGTGACCGGGAGACCAGTTGGCCCAAGGAGAGAATTTCTAATTGTGAGTTCTCAGGCACCAGCAAGCTGTTAGGGTGATGAGATCCAGGGACCCCCAGAGGCAGTCTGACAGGCCAGGCCACTCTCTTGGGCTCCTTCTAGCCCCGGAGTGAGGTCTCTGGGGTCACTGTGGTCCCTCCGCCAGGACCCTCTGTGATCCTCGTGAAGGCTTCACTGGGGAATCAACGTGCCTGGACGCCATGGGCTCCCACCCACCCTGCCTCCCAGCAGGGCAGCCCTGGGCGAGCGCCTGCCTCCTTCGGGGCCTGTCTGCGTGTCAGGAGCGGCTCTGAAACTGGGCCAGGCCTTTGGAGCCTCAGCATTTCTCCAGGTGGGAGCTGGGGAGAAGAAAACACCAGGACGAAAGCATGAGCTCAGCCTGCGCTATCAGATCGCCCAAAAAGGACAGGGAAAATGGGGAGCTAAAAATAGCCCCCGAGGGCTAGTTCAGGCCCTGCTCGCAGCTCGGAGCTCCACGCTGGAGGGAGTTTAACCCTGTGGGGACCTGAGGTGCTGCGATGTTCACTGGGGCTACAAGGCAACGGAGGGTGTGGGCCTCCGCAAAGCTGGGTGTTTTGTGAATGTGACAGGTGCTGAGTTGGGCCCCTCGTGTGTATAGGTAACCAATTAGATCCGTTTCAGCCCAAACCCGAGGCACATGGGTAGGTAGGGCTCTTGTCCTCCCGGCCTAGGAGAGTGACAAGTGCTTCCCAGTCAGATCCCACTGTGCTACCTGTCCATGTCCTACCCTCTGGGAGCCTGTTTTTTCCTATAAAAGGGGAACAGTCAGAGCCATTACAAACGATCACTGTAAACATTGAATGACATCACAGAAACTCACCGGCAGGGGCAAGGTGAGGGCTCTGCCTACACTTGTTCCCAAATGAAATAAAATAATAAAATCATGGAGCCAGGCATTGTCCAAGTTTCTGGTTTTCCCGTGGATTATCTCACTTAGCCCTTTAGACCAGGGGTGGGGAACGTCTGGCCCGAGGGCCGTACAAGGCCCGAGAAATCATTGGGTCTGGCCCTGCCAAGTCATTAGGGGTGAGTTAACAAAGTGTTTGACCAACCGGAGCAGCTAATGCTTAAGCTGATAATTTTGTACGACCCTCGAATTGTGTTATACATGTCCAAATGGCCCTTGGCGGTTCCCCACCCCTGCTTTGGGCCCGTCTTATGAGGTAGGTAATGAGGTATGGTCATGTTACAGATGAGATGAATGGCACTCAGGGATTCGATTACTCTGCGCTTGCTAGTGACTGGGGTTGCAGCTGTTCCGACCACGGGTCCTGCATTGGACGGACAGGCCAATGGGACCTGCTGGGGCTCCAGGCAGTGTCCCTGCCCCCACCCCTCGCCCCGGGGTGAGCCCAGGAGGAAGGGGCCTTTTGCTAAAATTCTAACATCCTCTCCCTCCCCCCACCTTCTGAACGTTTGCCAGAGCTTCCAGTTAGATGGATTGGAATCTAATTCCAGTTTTTCTTTAAAAAAAAACTGGAATTAGAAACATCAATATGAGAGAGAATCACTGATCGGCTGCCTCCTGCACTCTCCCCCCCCATCCCCAGGGATCGAGCCGACAACCCAGGCATGTGCCCTGATCAGGAATCGAATACTGACCTCCTGGTTCATAGGTCGATGCTCAACCACTGAGCCACACCGGCCGGGCTAATTCCAGTTTTTCTTTGGAGAAGAGGAGAGTGGCTCCACCATTCAGTAGTTGAGCTGCCATCAGCATGTGGCCTGCTTCCCGGGGTAATTAACCAGGGGCCATGTGCTCAAACCCTTTTACGGCTCTTTTTAAGAACATTTTTCTTTTTTTTAAAACACTGTTATTGAGGCATAATTTATATGCCATAAAATTCACTCATTTTATGGGCACAATTTACAGAGTTGTTCAGCTATCACCACAGTCTAATATTAAAATGTTTGCGGCTCCCCTGCTGTGTCTGTGTAGAAGTGGATGAAAAGCTGTGTGATAGTCCTGGTGAGCGAGCGTGACTGGTGAGTTTAAAGGAGGGAGCCATGCCTTCGAAGGCTAGCAGCCTCCCT
>NW_005365723.1:0-28065 GCF_000412655.1 Myotis brandtii | reverse complement strand
GAGGGAGGGAGGGAGGGAGGAAGGAAGGAAGGAAGGAAGGAAGGAAGGAAGGAAGGAAGGAAAGACTTCACTGCTAATAGCTACTGTTGCCTGGAAGCCTTACCAAAACATTGGTGATTAACACATATTTTGTATGTTATTCGTATTATATACTGCATTCTTACAATAAAGGAGGCCAGAGGGAAGAATCTTCTATAATAATAAAAGGGTGATATGCTAATTAGACCAGACGTCTTCCGGACGTCATTCCGGATGACCTTCCTGACAAAGCCAGGGCGGAGGGAAGCCAGCCCAGGTCCTGGGTGCCTGTGGGCAGCCCGAGGGAAGCCAGCCTGGGTCCCAGACGCCTGCCGGTGGCCGGAAGGAAACAGCCCGTGTCCCGGGTGCTGGAGGGAAGCCGGTGTGGGCAGGCGGGGGAAGGAAGGCCTACTCTTGCACGAATTTTCGTGCATCGGGCCTCTAGTAGGTTATAAAGGAAATCATAAGGAACAGCAAATACATTTACAGCGCTGTACGTATTTATCAGTGCCCTGTGTTTATGTCATCTGGTTTAGGCCACAGGGCTCACCTGCAAGTGTTTGCAAATTGTCCATTGAAACAAAGGCATGGAAAGTGGGCTGAGCAGTTCAAACTCGAGCTGTACTAGAGTCTCCGAGCACTGGGCGTCCCGCCGGGAGACCTACGAGCGTGGTGTGCTCGAGGCACCTGCCTGGGGTTGTCAAGCATCAGCAACAGCCATTACAGGAAGCTCATTCGGCCTCACAGGTGGACAGTCCTCACCTCTGAGCCTCTAGAACTGGGAGCATTGGCACAGGCACTTTTTTCCTTTGTGGCCACTTGACTGCTTGGCAGTCATGCCACGTGCCCAGCTCCCTCTGAAGGACACGGCCGTGTGACATCCGGCGGGCAGGCGGGATGGCGCTCAGCGGACAGGCGCGGGAAGCCGCTGTGGTCCTCGCCGTTGGCACGCTTCTCTGGGGAGACTTAGCGGCCGGCCTGCGGCGGCGGAGTTAAAAAATGAGGCTTTTCTGCTCAGCCTGTCGGTTCTAGAGCGCAAGCCACGGCGGTCCCTCCCCCACCCCGCCTCCCTCCCACTTTCAAATATGAATCAGACGGTTTACTCTGTTCTACTTTCCTCTTCCACAAGGAAACCAGACTCTAAACCTAATTAAGATAGCACTTCAGTCTGTAACTAAATTCATTCACAGCCCGACTGCACTGGGGTGCCGGCTTCCTCTGGCCGCCGCGTGTTGCAAAGCTCATTCAAATCATTGTCCTTTATTCAGGCTTTAGCTGCTAGAAAGATTTTTTTTTTTTTAAAAATGAACCCTGCTCCTCTCATGCTCAGGGGGGCCACGGGGCTCCAGGCACTTTGATCCCGGAGCTCAGAGGTCCCCACACTCCTCATTAATTACAGCTGCGGGCACGTGGAACGTTCTGGCCCAAGTGGCATTAGCAGCCTCGCTCCTTTGGCGCCCAGAGCTAGAAAGTGGGAGAGTCCCGGATGAAGCTCCTACCAGCCAGCTCCCGCCCGCTCCCCAGGGCTGGGGAACAGGGCAGCTGTGGGGCTACCAGCCGTGTGACCCAGGAGATTGGAGCCTTGCTGGGCCCCGTTGGCCCCGTCTGGGACGTGATGGGTCCCACGCCTGTCTCACAGGGTGACTCTGAGGGATGCACGAGTTTTGGGGATCCCTCATCTGTGCTGGGGTGTAGGGAAGCAAAAGGAATAAACGGAGTTCCTTGCCCTAGTGAGCCCTAAACCTATGGTTCTCAGTCAGGGCACTCTGTCCCCAGGGGGCTTGGCAATAGCTGGAGACATTTGGGGCTGTCAAGAAGAGGGGCCCCTAACAGGTCGGCGCCAGGGGTGATGCTAAACATCCTACAAGGCCCAGGACAGCCCGCCCAGCAGGAATTCTGCGCCTGTCCCAGCGGTGGTGGTGAGGCTGAGAGGTGATCTGAGTGAGGCTGAGAGGTGATCTGAGTCGGCCAACCAGGGCCAGAGCATAGGAGTGTCGGGATGAAATGAAATACTCTGCGGACAGGGGCATCGATTTGGGGGTTCTCGTGTGATCTAGTGCCGTTCAGCCCTTGATCCCAGCTCCGTCAGAATTCACCCCCATCCACCGGGCCCAGGGCCGAGGGGGCCAGGCCTGCGGGGGGAGGAGGTGGCCTACAGCAACGTGTCCCGTCGCATTCATCTTCCTCTCTCATCTGAAAGCCCCCAGCCCCCCACAGTTCTGCAGTTAGAGATGCGTCCCCACGTGGCTCCTGGGGAAGCCTTCCTTCCCCAGAGGTGGCTGAGGGCCACCCAGGTGACGCCAGCCCACTGTCTGCGTTCCTTTCTTGCCTTCCCCTCCCCAAAGGGCTAAAAATAAAACGTAAACTAGTCAAGATGACTATGTTATGATGATAATGTTTATGCTTTTATACTAAGAAAGTAAGCACTGCTGGTGGGAATGCAGACTGGTGCAGCCACTATGGAAGACAGTATGGAGTTTCCTCAAAAAACAAAACATGGAACTCCCATTTGACCCTGTGATCCCACTTCTAGGAATATATCCCAAGAAACCAGAAACACCAATCAGAAAGGATCTATGCACCCCTATGTTCATAGCAGCACAATTCACCATAGCTAAGATTTGGAAACAGCCTAAGTGCCCATCAGTAGATGAATGGATTAGAAAACTGTGGTACATCTACACGATGGAATACTATGCTGCTGTAAAAAAGAAGGAACTCTTACCATTTGCAACAGCATGGATGGAACTGGAGAGCATTATGCTAAGTGAAATAAGCCAGTCAATGAAGGAAAAATACCACATGATCTCACTCATTCATGGATAATAAAGACCATTATAAACTTATGAACAATAATAGATACAGAGGCAGAGCTGCCTCAAACAGATTGTCAAACTGCAGCGGGAAGGCCGGGGAGGGTTGGGGGGCAGGAGGGAGGGGGGTAAGAGATCAACCGAAGGACTTATATGCATGTGTATAAGTATAACCAATGGACATAAGACACTGGGGGGTAGGGGAAGCCAGGGGATTGTAAAAAATAAATAAATAAATAAATAAAATAAAGATGGGTCCTGAAATGGTAGGGGACTGAATGGTGTCTGGGGTTTGCTTTAGTAACACAGAGGTAGGAGACGCAGAGGGGTGTGCATGTGGGAAACTGACCAGGAGTTAGTTCATGGATGACAGGTTGAGTTCGTGATGGGTCTCTGGGTCTTCATTCTTTTAGTCTGTTCTCTTTACCTGTATATTTGAAGTTTTTCATCCCTTAGAAATATCTATCGCCCGGCCGGTGTGGCTCAGTGGTTGAAGGTCAACCTATGAACCAAGAGGTCACGGTTTGATTCCCAGTCAGGGCACATGCCAGGGCACACCGTGGGGGGGCGAGCAGGGGCAGCCGATGGATGTTTCTGTCTCTGTCTCTCTCTCTCTCTCTCTGAAATAAATAAACATATGAAAGGAAGAAAGGAAGAAAGAAAGAAAGAAAGAAAGGAAGGAAGGAAGGAAGGAAGGAAGGAAGGAAGGAAGGAAGGAAGGAAACTGGAGGCTCCAGTTGCCGCCTGCCCAGGGCTTCTGGTGGGAGGAGCGCCATCCAGCCCCTCAGTTCACCCCACTGGAGTCGCACAGCCCGAACAGACTTTGCTCTCTGGCTTTGCATAGCTGCCTCCTGTTCCCTCTTCTCCATGAAGAACCGGAGCGATTTGCCACGAAAAGGAGGCTCACAGTGTTGCTCCAGATCGGGGTAGTTTCCAGTTCTGCTCTCAGGGGCTGGTCACCAAGGCTGGTCGGTGGTTGTGCAGCCTGGCATTGCGGGCCTGCCCCTACCCATGGTGCTGCCAGGCCGACGTGTGGCCTTTGTGTTGTAAAGAAGGACGCCCCTGGTGGTTCCAAGCGGGGGAGGGTATGATTGCATGAGATTTTAGGAAGATTAATCACCCACAGATCATACCATTTGGGGATGTCAAGGCACAGTGAGTGGTTGGGATAATATGATTATCATATCATCATACTGTCTGATAGGAGAATATGATTTCGAAGGCTCAGGCATTTGGAAGTGGTCATTTTCTTGCCAGACACAGCGTGAGGCCCTTCAGTAATGCCCACAGATCTGCCCAATCATTTGCCAAAGTGCCCTCCTGCCAGGAACCCTCCCACCTGGAACCGCAAATCTCCAGCCACAGGGGACTCGCAGTACCTGGCATGAGAAGGTGTCTGGCGCCCCCTGGTGGCAGATAAGAGGAAATGCCAGAGCATGCTCCCATTTCCACTGATGGGGGACCACAGTCTTGTTGAGTTGAGGGCAGGTAAACGAAGGCCCCGAGGTCCCCCCACGCTGAGCAAGGGGCAAAGTCCCCATGGGTATGTGTAGACGTGCTTGAGTCCGTTCTGTCTCCTTCAGGCCACTTGGCTTCCAAGTGACAGGCAGGCTAAAGCTCAGCGCGGGAACTCAGCCCTGCAGACACGGGTTCCTTTAGAATTTATTCGAAGGATTTCCATGGCCCACAGCCTTTCTGCGGCCGCTTCCTCCTGCCAAATGGTGGGTTGGAGGAAGTGCAGGCATGAGGGCCCACAGAACCTGTGCTCCTATCCCGTTGTGGGGCCATAAGCCGAAACCTAACTTCTCTGTGCCTCTGTTGCTTCATCTGTAAACTGGAGGGGGAGAGACCCACGTCCCAGAGCGGTTGTGAGGACTAAGTTACAGACGTGTCTGAGGGCCCTGGCCCCGAGGGCACTTTGAGGAGACTTACTTTGCGTTGCTGTTGGTAGTGGCATCGGTGTGGCCAGGCAGAAGTGGCGGTGGGTCTTAAGCAGTGAGGACAAAATTAGGGCCAGTGGGGTGACCACCTGAGCACTCGGGTGAATGAGAATGAGAAATACCAAGAAGTGGCCGACAGCTCCGCCTGCTGGGGCTGGACCTGCCTCTGGGTGGTCCTGCTGTCTCCCTGAGGCCCCTGGGAAAGTTCACCGTGGCCCTGGGGTCCTTTGAAGAGGCAGGCTGTGCCCGTGTGATAACCAGACAGAACTTCTTCAACAAGTAGCAGCAGTTTATTTTTATTGATCAGAGAGAGAGAGAGAGAGAGAGAAACATCAGTGATGAGAATCATTGATTAGCTGCCTCCTGCTCGCCTTCTACTGGGGACCAAGCCTGCAATCCGGGCATGTGCCCTGACTGGGAATCAAACCCTGACCTTCTGGTTCATGGGTCAACATACAACCATTGGGCCACACAGGTTGGGTCATATGTATCCCATGTTTCGCAGGCTTCCTGCTGTTTATGGAGCGTGTTTTATTCATGCATGTGTGATGCAGAACGCTCCTTCTCAGGGGGGACATTTCAGCCTGCATATTTGAAGACAGAGGAACACACTTGTATCAATGGAGGGCACATGGGAGTGAGAACAGTATTATGCCAGCCGGGGAGTGGGCGTTATGTTTCAGGGGCGGCTAGGAAGTGGCGGACACAGCCCAGTCTCTGTCTTCTCTAGGCTGATGCTGCCATCTAGTGGCGAAGAGCCACAGCCGACCTGGGCGCCCTCTGCACTCCACCCACTTGGAGGGACTTAGCATGACTCTGAGTCCAGCTAAGGAAACAGACTCCTGCCTAGGGGAGACCGCATGCAGGCCGCCCTCCTGGGACTCACCATCCCCGAGGCACAGAAAGGGCTCTAGGATACGCGTTGTGTGCACCGCATGTAATCCCCAGTGTGCTGCAAGGCAGCTCTTCTTATCTCCACGCTCAGCTGAGGTCTGGCTGATCCCAGCGCCTTCACTGCTGTTCCAGGGTTCGCCTCCTGGTCTTTCTGTAGAACCTCGGTGGCCCTGGAGCCTGGGTTCAAAGGTCCCTCTATCATGTACGAGCTGTGTGTCCCCGAGGCAACTGACTAACCTCTCTGAGCTCTGTTCTTCCATTTATAACAAGAGTATGGTGACATGAACCTTGTCAGTGGTCATGAGTATTTTTGTTTGAGCTCAGGTACCTGGGAAGGGACGACTTGAAGAAAGACATTGCCTCAGGGAAGGCTAATAGGGGGCTGTGCCCCGTTCTGAGTGCTTCCGTCATACGCAGACAAAACAGAGGACCAACTAGACCACTTTCAGTCCTAACGAGGCCGAAGCACGCGCCCACGTGCCCTGGCCAGCGAGACGCTGCGTAGAGATCCCCGTCGGTTTCCTCGAGGTTTTATCAGCAAATCCCTCCTCGGAGGAAAGCACGGATTTCCCCTGAAGTGATCTTTCCTGTGTCACGCACACAGCCCTCAGCTCCTCGGGTCCCTGCCCTGCCAGTGTTGTCTCGGCCACGGCCAGCAAATCAGGCTGTCCCATGAGGCCACGGTGGCCGCAGGTCCGTGGCCAGGAAGGGACCGGAGCTGGGCCTGGGACCTGGGCAGGGAGCCACACAGGCCGGGCTAGCACCATCTTTTTAAGTCAGCAGGGAAGCCTGACTCCTGAGCCACTGTTGGAACAACAGATAGCAACGCTAAAATCTGCAACATCGAAATGGATACCTACCTAATCCGACGTTCTCAGAGCACGCCATTATGTCAGATTTGTTTCTTGCTAAGTTTCATGCCCATAAACATCTCATCACATTTGGAAATAATTTGTGGCTTCAATTTTTCTTCCGTCCGAGGATTCCTGAGTTTGCACAATGGGTGCTGAGAAATCGTCGCCAACCGTAAATTAAACAAATTACATAGTGCCAAATAAAGGAAAAAGCAAAATTATAGAAATTCTTTCAAAAATGTTTATGGCAGAAAAATGGTTTGGTGATAGACGTGTCTGTATTTTAATATGCTTCATGTGATAGGGGTGAAATTCTTGGAAAGTAAGTGTATGGGGGACCCACAAACATTTTGATTTTGATTGACCAATCAAAATATTACAGGATTCGAACAGCCGATGTGGCTCAGTGGGTGAGTGTCGACTATGAACCAGGAGGTCACAGTTCAATTCCCAGTCAGGGTACATGCCCAGGTTGCGGGCTCCATCCCCAGTAGGGGGCGTGCAGGAGGCAGCCAATCAGTGATTCTCTCCCATCATTGATGTTTCTATCTCTGTCTCTCTCTCTCCCTTCCTCTCTGAAATCAATAAAAATATATTTAAAAATTTTTTTAGGATACCTGCACAATACAGTGTTCCATGGGGTTTCCGAAAATTAGAAATGCAGGCTTTTCCCCTCTAGGATTTTAGGCTGATTCCTACAATGTGATTTATATAATCAGACACCTCATCCTATTGATTGGAGCCGTGTCCTTGCCCTTTGACTGTGTTGCTCATGGAACGCCCTGGGCTTTGTAATCTAATCTGTGTCTCCTGTTCTTTCTCCAGGAATCCTGTTCACAATGCTGGTGTTTGGACCCGCCTGCGGGTTCATTCTGGGCTCCTTCTGTACCAAAATCTACGTGGACGCTGTGTTCATTGATACAAGTAAGAGACACCCCTCGGTTTCCGAGCGCCGTCACAAGCCTCCCCCCCTGCCTGGGCCTGGGAACGGGGAGCGGTCAGCCTGTGGTTCTGAGACCGTCCTAGCTGGAGGCAGCCCTACTGTGTGCACCTGTGGTGCAGCTGGCGGCTCGCCTGAGATCAGAAGGAAGGGGCACGAGTCGGGTTCAGGGGGCCTGGACTCAAGTCCGTGCCCTGCCAGTATCTGCTGGGGCTGAGTAGCTCTCTGTGGTGGATTTTGCCCTCATCTGTAAATGAATGGCAATGGTGATTGTAGCCTCCTCGCTGGGCTGTGGTGAGGAATGAATGAGAAACTAGATGTGGAGATGCCAGGCATGCGCGAGTGCTCATCGAATGCTGGTCCATTCACCTATGTGAGGACTGCACCTTTTTCTTTTCTCTTTTAAGAATGTATTTCTATTGATTTTAGATGGAGAGGATGGGAGAGGGATAGAGCGATAGAAACATGGATGAGAGAGAGAGAGGGGGCCTGGACTCAAGTCCGTGCCCTGCCAGTATCTGCTGGGGCTGAGTAGCTCCCTAAGGTGGATTTTGCCCTCATCTGTAAATGAATGGCGATGGTGATTGTAGCCTCCTCGCTGGGCTGTGGTGAGAAATGAATGAGAAACTAGATATGGAGATGCCAGGCATGCGCAAGTGCTCATCGAATGCTGGTCCATTCACCTATGTGAGGACTGCACCTTTTTCTTTTCTCTTTTAAGAATGTATTTCTATTGATTTTAGATGGAGAGGCTGGGAGAGGGATAGAGCGATAGAAATATGGATGAGAGAGACATCTATCGGTTGCCTCCTGCACGCCCCCTACTGGGGACCAAGCCCACAACCCAGGCATGTGCCCTGACCAGGAATTGAACCAGGACCTCTTGGTTCATGAGTCGATGCTCAGCCACTGAGCCACACCGGCTGGGCCAGCCGGTCTTTTTATAATCCAGTCTCAGAAGTGACATCTCCTTGCCTCTGCTGCATCCCGTGTGCGACACGCAGAGAAGGGATGACTATACAAGGATGCGAATGCCAAGGGTGGGGACCGCTGGGTGTTGCCTTGTCACTGCCTGCCTGGGTGGCACCGCTCTACCTCAAGCCCGAGAGAGGGTGTTCTATTCCTGAGCAGTTACATGAGTGTGGAGCCACGTGGCCTCTCTCTCTGAAAACAGCGTGCAGAAAGCAATCCCACCTCTCGCTGCCGATCTATCCCCGGGATCAATAAGAACTCCCAGTCCCCGAGTTCTCCATCCATCATCACTCGGCAGGGCCAAATTTACTGATTCACCCCAAAGAAATAATGCGGCTTTAAATCCAATCAAGTCACTGTGATTCACTCCATTAATCCCGCTGATATATTTACTTGTAGCTAATGATGTTACAAATTTCCAAGGGGGAAAAGAAAAAGCAGCCTTACTTATTTATTCTTCAAAGGCCTGGGTCTGGGAAGGCTGCATTGGCGGAGTTGATTGGCCCTTTGAATCCTATTCCAAGGGGACGAGGGTCCGAGAAACAACACGTGAAGCGAGTCGGCTGCCATCTTACTTATCTGACAAAAAAGCCAGCTTCCGCCACCTCACCGGAGGCCACACCAGCAGGAACAGCAGGCGGGTGGGGAAGGGGCGCCCTCCCAGTGTGAGGGGAGCTGCCTGGGAGGGGGAGCCGCATGGCCAGGCAGCATCAGCCCTGGCATATGAGCAGCGGCCCCTTGAATCAAGGCCTGTGGATAACACAATCTTGGAACCAGAGAGAACCTCAGACATCATTCTCTCCAGCTCCTCCTTTGTACAAATCAGGAAACTGAGGCCGAGAGAGGGGCAGGGGCGTGCCGACCCGAGGGGTGGGTCTGTATAAGCCCAGGCGTCCTGGGTCGGGGTGAGGGCATTCCCACTTCAGGAGGCCCATCCCCACGTTCCCCCAGGGCATGAGCTGGCATCTTAGTGCCTAGTAGCAAGGGCTGGCCAGCTGGCTGGAGGCGGCCTAGCTTGTCTGCTCCCGGTCCCCTCGGGGTGCCAGCCTTGGCCATGCTGTCCCTGCAGCCACACACACGTGCTGTCTCCATTCTGTCCATCATCTCACCCCTCGGGGCCCACCGTGAAGCCACCTCCTCCGGGGTTCAAGCTCATGGGCAGCGTGGAGCCTCCCATGTCCGACTTGCTGACGACAGCCTCCCCCTAACAAGTTCATGGTGGGTCTGCCTGGTGTGTGTCAGGAATGGGAGTCACTCCCCGTCTTTGTCTGCTTCCCCTCTGAAGGCCATGGGCCTGCGGTGCTGCTTCTCACGGGCAGAGGGCAGGAGAACACAATGTTTTGTGTTGGAGAAATGGAATTCTGGAGCGACTGTTCTTCTCAGCCTGTGACTGAAAGGCGCTCTGTCTCTGAATGGGTTGGGGCTGTGCTTGAAGGAGGGGCCCTCAGTTTTTTTAGGGATGACCCTCCTCTATCGTTTCCTCACCAAGACCGAGCCCCCCATTAGGACTGTCTGGTCTGTGGGAGTGTGTCCTTAAGCGTGAATATAAGGGGCCACCCACCCAGCACATGCTCCTGAAATTCCCCTGAGAGATAGCGGGACCGGGAAGGGCACGGTCTGGGATTGTGGGGAGGCGCCAGCGGCCCTCGGGGGCCCTGCTGGGGGCAGATGAAGGAGGGAACGTGCCTGCCTAGCACAGTGCAGGTCAGCAGGGACAGTTGTTCCCTGTAGCCTCTGGTACCACCTCAGGAGCTTTCACACGCTCCCATGACCAGAGGCACGGAGCATGGCGAGTGGCACGCCGGCTTATATGTACCTACCTCCCCTCAGAAGGGGCGTGACGTGTGCCCCCCCCCCTCAGATTTTACTGTCAAAACGATGGTGCAAGGCCACATCCTCCTTGTTTTCAGAGGAAAAGACCCAAATGTAGACCTTGGTGATGTCTGCCGCACCACTGCTCGCTAGCCGACATGGACGGTTCCCCCTCCACGTCGAGAATGCTGGACAGTCACCTGCTGCGCGGGTGGAGGGAGTTCCACCATAAGGAGCTGAAACGCCTCCCAACAGTGCCCTTCATTGTGCAGATGGGGAGAGAAAGGAGGCATCTGAGAAGACGTTTCTCAGACCAGGTCCGAAAACGCCTCCTAACAGTGCCCTTCATTGTGCAGATGGGGAGAGAAAGGAGGCATCTGAGAAGAGACATTTCTCAGACCAGATCCGAGCCTCCGTGGTCTTCTTGGGAACCCCCGATACCAGAACGAACCCCCCCGCCCCCCGCCGGCAGCATGCGCAAAGCCACTTGGCTGGGGTCAGAGCATGCCGGCGCCTGAATGCCTGTATCCTACCTTCCGCTCCGTGAACTTGGGCTTGGTCCCTGACCTCCTGAGCCTCGCTCTCTCCAGCTGGGGAAAATGGGGATCATAGAAGACTATGCGGGGCCGTCGGAAGGGCTGGCTTGCATGGTGAGGACACACCGTGCCTGAGCCGCAGCAAATGATGGTGGCATTTGCCTTGGTGTTGGCTACAGAGTCTGCGGGGAGAGCCCCTGACAGATGCTGGTCATCTGGCGTCTTTGGTCCTTTTTATTCCCAAGTCCGTCCATCCGCCTGCCCCAGGCCCCAGCCCTGTTGGTTCTTAGCTCCTGTGCGTGGCCCTGGTCTCCAAGAGTCCCCTCCAGGCTCCGGGGACATGAAATTCTCAGCAAAGAGACATTTCTAAGCAGCTCATCTGGAGCGCTGCCATGGAGAGAGAAAAAACCCGCACCAGGATGCCTTCAGCTGGCAAATCAAAGAAACGACAGTGTAAAGAGCCGCACTCAGGGCCGCTGCCTCTAAGCGTACGAGCCGGCTGCAAGCTCTCCAGTAGAGGCCTGGCCCCAAACCACAGGCCCCACGAGGTTTGAATTAACCTGCCCGTGGCAGATTGGAGGCAGCGCCCCAGCCATAAATATGACGTTATCATCGATTCAGTGCCCACACTCACGCCAGGCACCTTCTGAGCCCTTTAGTTCTCCTGTGGTCACTCGATCTTCCCCAGCGTGGTGCGGCAATGCTGTCATTGTCATCACGGTGGTACCTACGGATAGGTCAGCTGACGCCCGGGCTTCAAATCACTGGCCTGAGGTCACACAGCGAGAAGTGGGCGGGATTTCAGTCCAGGCGTCTCGGCTTTTGACTTCTGTGCCACGCCTTACGATCTCTGAAGCAGATTTAAGACAGGGAGTGGGGTGCTGGCCAGTGTGGCTCAGTGGTTGAGCGTCAGCCCATGTGCCAGGAGGTCATGGTTTGAGTCTGATCAGGACACATGCCGGGTTGCAGGATCGATCCCCAGAAGGGGATGTGCAGGAGGCAGCCGATCCATGTTTCTCTCTCATCACCGGTGTTTCAATCTCCCTCTCCCTCTCCCTTCCTCTTGCTAAAAATAAATAAATAAATAAATAAATAGATAAATAAATAAATAAACAACATATGTATATATATACATATATATATTCTGCTCTCTCTCTCTCTCTCTCTCTCTCTATATATATATATATTTTAAAGCAGGGAGTGGGCTGTTGAATGGGATTTCAGATTAACTGCTTTGGGAGGGGGAGGTGCAAATGAGTATACCTAGTAAAACTCTACCCTTGGATAATAAATGTTTGTGTGCATGCATGTGTGTGTGTATGAGCCAAGTGCAGGCCCCGCCACGCCCCCTCCGCTGACCGCGCTCCTCCTGGTTGCAGGTAACCTGGACATCACCCCGGACGACCCCCGCTGGATTGGAGCCTGGTGGGCCGGCTTTCTGCTCTGCGGTGCCTTACTCTTCTTCTCTTCCCTCTTGATGTTCGGGTTCCCCCAGTCCCTGCCCCTGCACTCCGACCCCACCGTGGAGAGCGAGCAGGCCATGCTCCCCGAGAGGGAGTACGAGAGGCCCCCGCCCAGCAACGGGGTCCTGCGGCACCCGCTGGAGCCGGACAGCAGCGCCTCCTGCTTCCAGCAGCTGAAAGGTAAGGCGCCTCCTCCGCGGGCGGCCAGGTTATGGGGGGATCGAGGGCAGGGGGACGCTGGTAACCAGGACGGGCTGAGGGGGCACAGGAGGCAGAATCGACCTTGTTTTGCATGATTTGCTTCCCAGGCCTGTGCCTGACTCCCTGCGAGCCTTGCTGGCAGGTCCTGACCCTCGGGTGGGCTTTCCCGGGGGCAGGTCCCAGCCGTTAAACCCTGGAGGCAGAGCCCTGCCTTTGATCATTGAAAGAGCAGAGCTTCAAAGGCTGAGTCCTCGTCTGTGTGCTGGTCACGCTGACGGCCAAGCGGCCCCTGCCTGTCCCAGAAATTATAGCTGCGCGGGGGACAGCGGGGACAGCGGGGGCGGCTGATCAGGCTCAGAGCCTTCACAGGCGGCCCCACAGTGTGCAGTGGCTAATGACTCCCAGAGCACTCGCCCAGCTGCCCGCTCGTCCGCTCGATGAGGTGGGTGTGACTGCCTTCGTGCCACCCATCGGGACAGCGGGACTAGGCCCAGGTCTCCAGACTCTAAATTCCGAGCTCGTCCCAGTGTTTTGCACAAGGATTCACTCAACTGATAATGAACCAACCGAGGAGGAAAAAGGGAGTCAGCGGGGGGTTGATGGAACGAAAGCCCTTTTGCGATCTTTTTTTTTAATGTTTTTATTGATTTCAGAGAGGAAGGGAGAGGGAGAGAGAGAGAAACATCAATGATGAGAATCATTGATAAGGTGCCTCCTGCACGCCCCCTCCTGGGAAGAGAAACATCAATGATGAGAGAGAATCATTGATAAGGTGCCTCCTACACGCCCCCTCCTGGGGATGGAGGCCACACCCAGGCATGTGCCCTGACCTGGGATGGAACTGTGACCTCCTGGTTCTGAGCCACACCGGCTGGGCCCAGCCCATACTTAACCATCAGCCTCCCTCTAGATACCCCTGCAATACTTCCAGAAACAATGTGTACGTAACAAAGGACAATGTCTCAACACTGAAACACAGGTTTTTAGTGTGTGAACACTTGTCGACATTTCTTTGAAATGACATTTCTTAAAAAGTCAGATTGTCAGCATGTTCCAAACCCTGTGAAAAATAAACACACGCCCCTACAGGCCAGGATACGCGCAGTGAAGCAGCGGGTACGTGGATGGATACCGTGGACTGAAGGTGGAGTCCCCACGCTGTTATTCTTACTCATGCCTGTTTAAAAGATTTTGTTCTGTGTGTGTGTGGCATGCAATTATTTAATCCAAGAGCCGCCTCCCGAAGGTTTTAGTAATTTAACAGGAAGCTGCCCACAGAACCACGGAGGCCACGAGCGCAGTGTGGCCTGGTGGTTTCTCAGCGGGGCTGTGGGGTTGGGTCCCTCAGCCACGTGATTCTGAGCCGCTGTCGGCTGTTCAGTCCATTCTCATAACTAAGTTTCTCCCATTACGGCAAAGGAGCCTCGGTCCCTCTTCCATAGAGATTCGCTTTTTGAAACTTGGCGTCTTTCCCAAGTGTGATGAGTTTAAGTTTTGTGTATCTGCAGTTCCCGACCCATTGTCCTGTCATTCTGATTTATTGAGCTTGTCTGTTACCATTATTAAAAGCTTTCGTGTCCTCTATTATTATTTTATTCTCATTAGCTGGGCCATTTAGAGGTTCTGTCTCCCCGGAGATGCGGTTAAGCCTGTGTAGTTAGGTGCGTGCCTGAGGACAGCTGGCTAATTCATCACCTGGGGGTGTGCTAGGCTCCTGCTTACCTGCTTATTCCGTGACCCCGCCACCGACCGGTTCTCCCGGGACCTGGGATGTGCTTGAGCTTTTGCTTCCATGAAGGTGGAAACCAGCACGCCACATGCCAAGTAATGCCCGTTGCTGTGGTCACAGCCGGGCGGAGCCCCTGGCGTGGTCACTGCACTCCGCTTATACAGATGTTTGCCTTCTTTGCTTCCCTCCGGGCCCATTACTCACATCAGACTTGCCCATGGGTAGCTCTAAACCTCCCCGTTTTAACCCAGCATCGTCCCAAGCTATGGTCGCCATGCAGCGTCACACTTGATGTATGTTATAGTTCAGTTCACTGTTTTGTAAGTGCACGTTAAGAGAGAGGTGTGATGAGTTCATGTATGCATAAAGCATCTATTTCTGGTGTAGATTAGGTTCTCGATAAATATTAGTTACATTTTGAGAAAGGGATACAAATTGGAGATTGCATGGAAAAGGCCAAGAGAATGAAAAACTGGGAAAAATAATAACAAAGTAAAATAACGGTGTGACTGTTGACACGATGGGCTGTGCGGGTGTCCCCGGGGCCTGCTGGCACTGGCAGGATCCATGGCCCCACCTAGTGAAGGAGATCTGGTCAGAGGCCACATACCAAGGATGCTAATCATGGGAAATATCCAAATAATAAGATTACTTCTAAAGAATTAAAAAGAAACCAAATATCCCATTTTTATTTTTATAACTTTTTTAAAAAGAAAATTACTGTTTAAAAATTTTGTTTGTTTTATTGATTTCAGAGAGAGGAAGGGAGAGGGAGAGAGAAACATTGATGATGACAATCATGGATCGGCTGCCTCCTGCACGCCCCCTACTGGGGATCGAGCCTGCAACCTGGGCATGTGCCCTTGACCAGGAATCGAACCAGTGACCTCTGGGTTCATAGGTTGTTGCACTGTTTTTAAAAGCACTAATGAAAAAGGAAATCTTAGTGGTTTCTGAACCCACATACTTTAAGAGAAATACAGTGCAATGAAATGAGATTAACATGGTTCCCCCAACAAGCCCTGCTCTGGCTCTGGGCTGGGTGGATTGGGTGGGGGAGGACCACCTGAGGAAGGAGGAACATGGGGAGCAAAGACCTGGGGCAGAGTGCTCCCCTGAGGAAACAGCCCCGGAGCAGACGTCTGGGTGGGGAGCCGGGTGCTCACGATAACAGCTCAGCATGTGGGGCTGGGCTGGAGGGAGGAGGGGTGAGGTGGCAAGTGTGACCAGACCGCTGAGGGGCAGACCCCGGGCCATCGCTGGGCATGGTTGTGTCCATGGTGGAGTTGGGAGCAGGCACGTGATGGGAGCTGATCCCATTGGCTGCCGGGTGGGGAGTGATGGCATCGGTTCAAGAATGAGAACTAAGACCAAGTTGGGCTGTGCGGTGATCCCCCAGGGGAGAGGCCCTGGCAGCTCTGTCCAGGGAGGTGGCCGTGAAGGTGGTGGAGGCAAGGATGGGGGAGTTTATATATTTATGAATGGATATGGGAGAGCCTGGAATTTCCTTTCTTTCTTGGAATTGTTCAGATTAAGTGCACATACAGTTGAAAATGTTAATTACATATATATATAGATAGGTAGATATGTTGATAGAACATAGTTATACACTTATAATTTATTTATAACATATAATTTAGGTGTATTTTCCCTTTTGAGAAACCCAGTCTTCTTTTGGGGGGGAATAAGTTGTGATTGCTTATAAAACATTTTTGATAAGTTGTGCTTATAAAACATATAGTGTTCCCGCTAAACTGTAATAACAGGCATGTTATAGTCTCCCGTTTTAGTACTTTTCAGCCTGAGTTTGGAGCTGAGGGTGACTTACGGGCCATAGATTTGGGCCTGAGGAGCTGGGTGATTCCACTGCTGTTGACTGACTCAGGCAAGAAGGACCTTGTGGGCAGAGGGCCTGGGAGTGCCGTGCGTCTGACCTTGGCCCCTGTTTCTCTCCCCCTCAGTGATCCCCAAGGTCACCAAGCACCTGCTCTCCAACCCCGTGTTCACCTGCATCGTCCTGGCCGCCTGCATGGAGATCGCGGTGGTGGCCGGCTTCGCTGCCTTCCTGGGGAAGTACCTGGAGCAGCAGTTTAACCTCACCACCTCCTCTGCCAACCAGCTGCTCGGTGAGTCCGCCTCAGCCCCCGGGAGGGAGGAGGCTGTCCTGCTCATAATCAATATGGCAAGAGCATCCAGAGCCCGGCTGGTGTGGCTCAGTGGTTGAGTGTCGACCTATGAACCAAGTTTGATTCCCGGTCAGGGCACATGCCCGGGTTGCGGGCTCGATCCCCACAGAGGGTGTGCAGGAGGCAGCTGATCGATGATTCTCATCATTGATGTTTCTCTCTCTCTCCCCCTCTCCCTTCCACTCTGTGCTATTTTCTTACAGAGCTCAACCTCCCTGATTATATTTCTCTGACTCTAATATTAAAATTAATTTGCATTCCCTGAGCACATAGCAGCTGGTTGATACAGTCGACTGACCTAGGATCTGTTGATTGGCAAGGAGGAGGCCTGCTGGGCCGGGAAATTGGCCGCACAATCCACCCCGTGGACAAATGACGCCCGTGGTCATTTACATTCGAGTTTTCAATGAAGCCCGTTGGTCGCCCTAAAATCCCACGAGTCTCTGGGAATCATAAGTAACAGGTTTTGGTCCTGCTGCCTTGCAGATGGCTCTGTTTATAAGAGAGAGAGAGAGAGAGAGAGAGAGAGGAGGGGGGGGAAATGTATGCCAGTTACTCACCAAGAGCCCCAGAATATACTGACTGGCTTGGTGCTATTTCCTGTGAGGCTCTGGGGCTGCTTAAAGCGCCGTCTGGGGCTGGCGGTTGTGGGCCCTCTGGCTAAACAGCTCCTGGCCCCTCCGCGGAGCACCCCTGGCCTGGTTAGAAGAGGAGGGGACATCCCCTGTGAGTGGCAGCCCCGGACCCGGTCACTCAGCAGCGCGGAGAGCGCCCCGGCTCCTGGTCCTCCTTTCTCAGAGCGCGTGTGCGTCCCTGGAATATGTCTATGTTTCTCGGTCGTCCCCACACCAGCTGTGTTTCTGTGCGGGCACCTCACGCACACGATAGGGGGGCATTCAGACGCCTGGGAACGGAGTTGGTACGTGTGTGACTCCCCAGCTTTCTGTGAGCTCCTCGAGGGCTGAGATGAGGCCCCTGATGGAGACTTGGGCACCGGGAGGGCGGCCGGGAGGGAGGCCCCGCTGCCCCTGCTCACGGCCCGCCCTCTGCCCTCCAGGGATGACGGCGATCCCCTGCGCCTGCCTGGGCATCTTCCTGGGCGGCCTGCTGGTGAAGAAGCTCAGCCTGTCCGCCCTGGGCGCCATCCGCATGGCCATGCTCGTCAACCTGGTGTCCACGGCCTGCTACGTCTCCTTCCTCTTCCTGGGCTGCGACACGGGCCCGGTGGCCGGGGTCACGGTTCCCTATGGAAACACGTAAGTCCCGCATGTCTGCTCTGCCCGGCGGCCCCGCAGGCCGGCTCCCCCTCACGCGTAGGGACCCGGGCGGAGGAGTGGATGGCGCCTCTGCATCTGACTCCCAAGGTCAGAGAATCGGGTGACCCCTGGGCGGGGAGGGCAGACCACTCCCCTCGACGGCTCGCCCAGGGCAGCGGACAGACGCCGGGGAGTCGGTCAGACATCACTCCCCGGAGGACTCACATTACGGCTTCTCATGTCTGACTGTGGGAATAATGTGAAGATAGGAAATAAAAATGATTTTATTGTAATATTCAGCTTCAAGTAGAAGATGGAATAGGCGTCAACAGTTCCCTAGACTAATGGAGCTATTATTACGCTCACACGGTAATTACAGGCTCTGCCCTGGGTAGGAATTGGTAAGTGTGGGAGGGAGAATAAAAAGGAGAGAAGGGAGAGGCGAAGCAAAGGAACTTTTCTTACTGTCTAGTTACTACCCTTAGATGCCGGTGTTGACAGCTTCCCCTTTTCTACATGGGACTCGGGCTGCCTTGAGAAGCCAGCCTGGAGCTGAGGCTGTGGCACAGCTGGCCTGCAGTTCCTCTCCTCCCTGGCCGCCTCCTCCAGGCAGGCCGCCAGGCCCACTTCTGCAGTTAAGCCAGAAGCTGCAGTGGAGCTGGGCTCAAGGAGAGACCCTTTCCCTCTTACACACTAAAAACACCCCTTCTGCCCCTTCCTCTTTGCAATTTGCTTGCTCAAGGTCACTGTGCCTTTAGTGGTACAAAAGCAAATTTAAAATATCTCAGTGTTATTTTTCGCAGGAAATCAGCACACTCAAGCAGACAGTAATTACTGAAGCAGCCTCGTCATAGTAGTTTGTTAGGCACCACGAGGCTTGCTGTCTGCTGGGAGGAATCAAACCGAGACAGGGACTGGAGAGGGGGGAGACGTTAGTGGTCAGCTGTGCTGGGTGGAGCTGTTGGCCCAGTGGAGGCTGTGGTAATCCGGAGAGGCAGCATGGAGGAGGTGGCCCTGAGCAGAGCTCCCACCAGCCAGCCAGCCAGCCAGCCTGGCTCCATGGTGCGGGGAGCAGCCCGCAGACGCTCAGCGGTGGCTCTGGGCTGCATGTTGCAGGACAAGCGGGTTAAGAGGAGGAAACGCAAGGGGGTGACGCATCCCAGCAAAGAGATGTCCCTGGGGGTCCTGGGGAAGCTGGCCTTTCTCTGACTGGCTCTGTGTTTTCTTTCTTTTCCAGCTCAGCGCCTGGTGCAGCCCTGGACCCCTACTCACCCTGCAATAAAAACTGTGAATGCCAAACCGACTCCTTCACTCCCGTGTGCGGGGCGGACGGCGTCACCTACCTGTCTGCCTGCTTCGCTGGCTGCAACAGCACGGTATGTGGTTTCCTCAGGACGCGGGAGGGAGCGGGGACGCGGGCAGCTGCAGCGGCTTAAACCCGAAGGGCAGGGGCAGGCGTGGGCAACCACACTGGGTCTTCTCTCAGCCCGCCCCGCTCCGGCGAAGGGTTTTCCATCAGTGGGAGGAGGGGACAGCTGGGCCCTTCTTGCTAAATCAAATTGGTTTCCCAAAAGCGTCTCTGAGCAAAGGAAAGGAAATGTTCAGAGGAAGCTGCACATGTGGAGCCAGAGAAAAAGGCTGTGGCCCGAGGCACTCGCCAGGGTCAAATTGGTTTCCCAAAAGCGTCTCTGAGCAAAGGAAAGGGAACAGTCAGAGGAAGCTGCACATGTGGAGCCAGAGAAAAAGACTGGCCCGAGGCACTCGCCAGGGTCCGTGGGGGAGGACGACTCTGCGGTAATGAGCTCCCCGGCAGCAGGAGTATGCAAGGGAAGGCTAGAAAGCCATGACAGGGAGCCCTCTTCCACAGCGGAGACTGTGGCATCAATTCGGCCTCTTCCCTATGCAGCGCCCTTGGCCTTCTGCGTCTCCATCTCCCACGGTACCTTTTGCGGCTCTTTCCTTCTTGGCTGGAATTACACAGCTGGCAGGAGCCTGCCGCCTCCCATGTTCTCCGCATGGAAACCCGATGCCAAGTGACTGGTCACCAGCTCTGGCGGGTCCTACCTGCAGGGTCTCTGGCCCTGCCCTTTGGCATCCACGCCACCCCCGCCCTGCTAGGGGCCTTCCTCATCTCTCACTTGGACCAGGGCGGTGGTTGCCTAACTGGTCTCCCAGCTCAGGGTGGCCCCCTTCTGGTCTGTCCTCCACGCTGCAGCCAGAATGATTTCTGTGAGGCTACAAGGCCCTTTGCCAAGGCTGCTCTGTGAGCTGGGAGGGAAGAGCCAGGCGGCCCTGGGTTTGCGTCCTCAGCATGTGTCTGTCCCAGCCACACCTCCTCTCAGTCTGTGACGCTCAGCCTGTCCCACACAACACGTGCTTCCCTGCTTCCCCCTGCAGCGGGACGACTCCAACCGCCCCTCCTGTGTGAAACCCTCCTCCCCTCCTTTGCCTTTGGGGTTCTTGGTGCCTGTCTGTCCTGGAGGCGGCTGTCTCATTTCACGGAGTGGCCGGCTGGCATCCACCCTGCTCTTTCCTGGGGGCCCAGGGACGCCCCGGTGGGAGGCCAGAGAAGAAGAGGGCTGGGTGCTGCCCTCAAGGCACCGACAATCGAAATTACCTGCTTCCTGTCCTTGCCTCATCCCGTGTCTTTGGGGAGCAGCCATTTTTCGCAGTAGGAAACACGGACCGTTTATTTTCATTTCCAAAGATGTATTCCCCTTGCTTTTAGCATTTAGATTCCTAGCCCGTTATTAACATTTTTTTCTATAGAGAAAATAAATAACCATGGGGGTGGGGGGAGAAGAACTGATTCTTAAATTAGATGATAAAGCAGTTTCTTGATGTGAGTGGAAATGAATTTTTTAAAAAGGGAAGGAGCCCGGAGAGGGTGAAAGTGAAAACACAAGCTATTCTTCCTCGTGACACCAATGTCATTAATATTCAAGGAGTTACATTACAAATCGGTGTTGGTTATTGTCCTGTTGGGAGAATTAAGTGGAGGCTGTGCCCTGAGACCAGAGGATCTCCACTCCAGAGCATTCTCTGGCCCCGAAATCATAACGTCTAGAACACAGAGGAGCAGGTGTCACTCAGGACAGCGTCCAGGCCATTCATCGGCCCTTTGCCGCCTCAGTGAGGAGCAGGTCACACAGAGGAGGGGAGGCCGCAACCCTTTCCAGATACAGGACGAGGGCTTGCCAGTCCTTCCTCGCAGCTGACTGCATTTCGGAAAGAAAAGCAAATCCGTATTCCAGACTGTTGGGAGGGACTCTCCACTTCCCAAATGTCTGTTTTTGTTTTATGTTTTTATTCATTTTGGAGAGGAAGGGGGAGAGAGGTAGAAACATCACTGATGAGAGAGAATCATCGATCGGCTGCCTCCTGAATGCCCCCCACTGGGGATGGAGCCCGCAACCCGGGCATGTGCTCTGACCAGGAATCGAACCAGTGACCCCCTGGTTCATAGGTCGATGCTCAACCACTGAGCCACACTGGCCAGGCTTCACTTCCCACGTTTCACATCAGACTCAACACATAGAACATCATCTCTCCCATCGCTGTCCCCTTAGAAAAGTAATCTTCCAACCTAGAAATTAGTTTATTTGTACGATTAATAGAAATTGATCCATCCATACTGAATGTGCAGGGAACCCACACAAAAACAACTTTATTCTCCAGTGTTTTTGACACTGCTGACGAGTGTTTTGTGTTTGTAATGTGCGCTGTCAAAATAGCACGCGTTTGCCTTCCTTCAGCAGCAGAAACGAATCCAAGATCCCAGAGAGTCATTTTTCTATTTTTATGGTCTCGGCTTTATTGTAATTATTTATTCCCATCATTGGATGTGAATAGAAACATTTCTCGATGGAAATGAATGTCTGAGCCCTGGCACAGGCGTATGACTCTCAATGACTGTGTTATTCTTCGTCTGTTGGTTTCTTTATTTTCTAAAGTTCTAGACTTTCTAATCTTTTAAAGAAATGATACATTCGTACGGTTCAAAAATCAGGAAGTATAGAAAGGAGGGCGTGAAAACCCTCCTTTCTACCTCGGCCTCCCACTTTTCAACCCCCACTCTGCCCAGTGGGTGACACTATTACTGGTTTCTTGCAGGCTATCCTTCTGGGTTTTAATGTTTAGGGTCTTATTCTGTACCTGTTGTTTGTGGGGGTTTGTTGTCAGTGACTTATCTTGGAGTTCTTTTCATATCAGTACGTAGAGAGCAAGCGCATACCTTTTTGACAGCTGTATAGTATTCCACCGCGAATCTGTTAGAGGCTGTGTAACCAACCCCTGTAGGTAGGCACTCCAATGGCTGCAGAACTTTAGCTCTCGCAGTGTTGTGACTCGTGTTAAACTTAGGGCATTTCGTGCCCAGGCAGGTCTGTCTGGGGGTAAGTTCTGGAGCTGTAATCACACAAAGGCACGGCTCTGGGCAGATTGCTCAGGACAGAGGATCCAGCCCAATAGTGTGTCCCCCGTCCTCAGCCCCTGGATAAGCCCGTGTGCAGGGCACAGTCATAAAGGGGGGCCCTGTTGGAGGCAGGCGGGGGGGCCCTGTTGGAAGCGGGCAGGGGGGCCTGTTGGAGGCGGGCAGGGGGGCTTTGGACACCCCTGCAAGCATCCAGGTAACTTTGTGGGATAAGCAAAGCCTGTCGCATGTTCCGTGGGTAAAGAAAAGAAGGGGGAAGAAGGAGGCGAGGAGGGAGGGGCTGGGCGGAGGAGGTTAAAGTGGGGGTGACCCTCAGGAGGACGCACCCATGTGCCCTGAAGGCTGAGCGGCCCTGGAAAGGAAAGCAGTGTGTTGCTTGTTATTGTTTTCATCCTGCATCCCTTAAAGGGCCCTGCACTGTTATTATCCAGCCTTAACTGGCTTGCTGCTTGCCAGCCACTGCCTCTCCCAGCCCTGCCCCTCCCGTTGCCATCAGGAATTCCTGCAGCGGGAGCGCGGTGCCTGGGACTGGGCGGCTGGGCACATGGAATCCAGGAAGCCACATGGGCGACAGTGGCTGTTCCTTCTCCTCCTCTGATCATATGCTGATCAGGGTGCTCCCGGGCTGTAGCTTGCTCCCCAGCACCGCCCTGAGCTCCTGGCATCTCTCTGCCTTCTGGCCCCTCGAGAACCTTCCCTGAGCTCTCCCCTCTCTGGGCCCCACAGTGGCAGCCACGTCACACCTGACAGGGCGCATGCTTTGTTCCAAGTGCCACACTGGGCACCGGACCAGCAGCAGGATGCAGGTTGCCTGATTTACTTCTTTTAATACACTTCGGTGTAATTATAACTGCATGAAGGAGAGGGAGAGGACAAATTGGCAGGTAATTACAGTGTTAATTGGCAAGGTTTTATCATATTGTGGAAGCACAATTTCCTCTCTAATTGTATGGAGGGGGCATGTTTGTCTACAGCGCAGCCGACGGAGGGATCCCCAGCAGGGAAATGAAATACACAGGAGACGGGGCTTAGCTCTCCCCCCATAAATATGCCTTTCTTTGCGTGTGTTCTGCAGCCTCCTTAAAACGCGAACGCGTTTGCTCAGGCCTGATGAATGGGAGGTTGCGGGAGGCGTAATGGGGCTGCGCAGCTCCAGCTGATGGATGGCTTGGGATGGAGGCGCTGGCGGTGCCACTGAGAAGGGCTGGCTGCTTCCTTTCAGAATCTCACGGGCTGTGCGTGCCTGACCGGCCCGCCCGAGAACGCCACCGTGGTCCCCGGCAAGTGCCCCAGTCCCGGCTGCCAAGAGGCCTTCCTCACCTTCCTGTGCGTGATGTGTGTCTGCAGCATGATCGGGGCGATGGCCCAGACGCCCTCGGTCATCATCCTCATCAGGTGAGCTGGTAAGGCCCCCGGGCCTGTGACCCGCCTCACGTCCCCTCCCCGCCGGTCCGAGGCTGCTGGGAATCGGTCCCACTGGCCTCACACCACGAGTAGAAGCAGGGCCCACGGGAGAGAGTCAGTCCCCTCAGATGAATGTGCAAAAATAGGACCCAGGGAGCCGGTCCCAGCGTGAAGAGCTTGGGTTGTGTGCCATGCACATTCCGCAGAGCGGGCCTGCGAGCTCCTCGCTGAAATGGTACAGAGTGGTTTCCCCAGAGAACGCCCACTCTGAGGTTCAGAAAGTGAGAGAGATCTTTCCAGGGACTGTTCTGGGGGCCCCAAGCCAGGGAGGTGGGGACTGTCCACAACAAGGAAGCGTGACGCTGTCGGGTGCCTTTCCCGGGGGGAGGGGGGTGGGCAGGTACCGAAACGAGAGAGTTGGATTAACCGCCCTGGGCCGCCCGGGGCCAAGTCGTGCTAGTCCCGTCGATTTCTCCAAAGGGCTCGAGAGTGACCCCGTGTCGTGGTTCTGGCCTGAGCCACGGGGCGAATGTCTTCCCAGGGGACGTTCCCGGGGACGTGGGGCCTGTCACCCCGAGGTGCTTCCCTGTCCTGGCCAAGGCGAGGTGCCTTCCAGTGAAGCCTGAAGGGGCCCGATTTGCATTCTGTCTTCATGACAAGATGAGCTCCGCTTATTAAAAACGTATCTTGTCACTGCAGTTACCATTATTTTCCAGACTCGAGGCAGGGGAAGTGGAGGGAAAAACCCACTGATAACTTTCCCAGGAAGGGTGCTGCTGGGCCCAGCGTGTGGCTCGGGGCCTGTTAATTACCTTGGAGCAGCAGTTCTCAACCTGTGGGTCACGACCCCTTTGGGGGTTGAACGACCCTTTCACAGGGGTCGCCTAAGACCATCGGAAAACACATATATAATTACATATTGTTTTTGTGATTAATCACGATGCTTTAATTATGTTCAATTTGTAACAATGAAAATACATCCTGCATATCAGATATTTACATGACGATTCATAACAGTAGCAACATGACAGTTATGAAGTAGCAACGAAAATAATTTTATGGTTGGGGGTCACCACAACACGAGGAACTGTATGAAAGGGTCGCGGCATTAGGAAGGTTGAGAACCACTGCGTGGAGTGATGATAATCTCTCTCTTGCCTCCTCGTCGCTGCGCACGTAGGACAGTCAGCCCTGAACTCAAGTCTTACGCGCTGGGAGTTCTTTTCCTCCTCCTCCGCTTGCTGGGTACGTATCCTCTCCTTATTCCCTCAATAATGAGTCGGATGCTGCGGCCCAGGTGAGTGGATATCAGTGAAATGGTCCCGTTGCTTGAATTTGTCTTTTTTTTCCTATGACGTTTCATTATAGAAACTTTAGAGACCTTATAGAAGAATCAGAGAAACTTGAAGTATGCGCATTTTGCCCAGGGTTTAGACCTCAACTCAGGAAGTGGCAAAGTTTTCATTCACGTCAACCCTGATTTCTCCTGGGCATGAGGAGGAAGAAGTGATGGCACCAAAGGGGGGAAAGTGATGGTGTCATTTGGCACCTTCCTAGAGCAACCCATGAGAATCCTGTGACATGCTTCACTTGCGGGGCTGCTGGCTTGGGGGGTGTGGTGGGGGGGAGGGGAAGAGAGAGAGAGAGAGAGAGAGAGAGAGAGAGATCTCGGTGCCTTGCAAATGGAAACTGCATCCTTTAAATTTCTCCAAACTGATTTAGTTCATGCCCCTGAGGTTTCTGGGATGGGCCATGTGACTCCAGGGTGAGGAGTGGATAGAGAGGGTTAAGGTTAGGACCCCTCGTTACGATGGGGAAACGGTGGGAATAACCCACGATTCTCTCAGGGTCCTGGGCCCGGGCCCTGCTGGGGCAAATCCAGAAAGACCAACCTGGGACCCCAGCTCTCAGCCATGCCCCACCCTCTCCCTCTAACACATGGTTGATGCTTCAGGAACGGAGCTTGGTCAAGGCCAAGGTCAAGAGAGGATAACTTTTCTTTCTTGAATAATAGGGCAGTGGTCTTCTTTCATCGACCTTATTGGCAAATCGGGGTGGAAAGGGAAATGACCATGGTCTCTGTTTTCAGAATAAATATTCATTATTCAAAGTATAAGCCACGGATAAGCACAAAGAATGAATTTTAGAAATATTTATCAGCGTGTTTGTAAAAGTAAAAAAAAAAAAAAAAAAAAAAAACAAAAAAAAAAAAAAAAAAAAAAAAAAAAAAAAGCTACAGGATATGGTCGGGGAAGAGGTCTGTAATATATGTGGTTACTACTTTCATGATGAGACCAATTCCCACGTAATGAGTATATCAAAGAGGAAAACGTCCACCCTGGATTCATTAGGAAGGTGAGATCCTGGGGGAATGGCAAATACATGGCATCTGCCCCCTCACTTCCTTTCTGATCAGTTGCCCTGGTCATTTCCCTTTACTAGTATCCAGGGAAAGGGCTTAGAATCTCCCCAACACTGTTAGTAATACACGATGTTGGTGCACATGGGGACACTTATAAGGTGTATTCTTATTTTTTTTCTTTATTGATTAAGGTATTACATATGTGTCCTTATCCCCTCATTGCCCACCCACCCCCCACTCATGCCCTCACCCCCTGGTGTCTGTGTCCATTAGTTAGGCTTATATACACGCATATAAGTCCCTTGGTTGATCTCTCCCCCTTACCCCCGCCCTCCCCTACCTTCTCTCTGAGGTTTGAGCATCTGATCAATGCTTCTCTGTCTCTGTTCTTGTTCATCAGTTTATGTTGATCATTATATCCCACATCTGAGTGAGATCATGTGATATTTATCTTTCTTTGACTAATTTTGCTTAGCATAATGCTCTCCAGGTCCATCCTTACTGTTGCAAATTGTAGGAGTTCCTTCCTTTTTACGGCAGCGTAGTACTCCATTGAGTAGATGTACCACAGTTTTTTAATCGTCTTATTTCTAAGTCATGGAAAAGAGATGTGTTGTAGGTGTGACAGCGCCCAGGTAAGAATGGGTACAGCAAGAACTTAAAGTAAAGCATCGCGGCCTTTCTGATGTTGTGCTGTTATGAGGACAGCCCCTGCAGGGGAATAACCATGGTGTCTGTTCACTGAGGTACAAGGTACGAGTCAGATGCCCTCCTACCCACATTCACTCCAGGTGGGGTGGACGGAGAGGTACATGACTGTGTAATATCTGGTAGCAAGTTGGGGAGCCTTATTTTTTAAAAATATATTTTTGATTTCAGAGAGGAAGGGAGAGGGAGAGGTACAAACATCAATGATGAGAGAGAATCCTTGATTGGCTGCCTCCTGCACACACCCACTAAGGATCAAGATCACAACCTGGGCAAGTGCCCTGACCAGGAATCCAAGCATGAACCATTGGTTCATAGGTTGATGCTCAACCATAGAGGCAGGCCAGCCGGGAAGAGACCCTTATTGCAGAAAGTGCTTAAAACATCCCATATACACATTCATGGGAAACACAACATTTATTTAGCACATGAGGTGAGGAAAGCTGCGGGGACCATGTTCCCGTACGTGAGAAGAGCCCTGCCCTTTGGCGGCATCTTTGAGGCTGACGTGAGAGGGGAGCAGTGGCCCAGCAGCGGAGTGAATGTAGAGGTGCCTGGATGCCTAAACAGATACAGGGCTCCAAACAGAAGGAAAAACAGTTACGATAGGAACACAACGGGAAGATAGATCTGAAAATTTCATGAGACTTGGGGTAAATGTGAGACAGGTATTACAGTGATATTGCATATATAATGTAACAATTTTAAGATCACTGAATGTTACCTTAATTATTTTTAAATTTGTAGGTATAGGCTAAGAAACGAACAAGGCATTATATAGAAGTGAATTCAAAATCTATACCTGTAATAAAGAAAAACAGATAAGCAAGTGAAGAAAACAGATTAGACAGTGAGGTAGTGGTAGCACTATTTCCATGGAATGCATGATAGAGGCAAGGCAGCGAGGCAGACTAACTAGACTAGAGTGTGAGGTAGGTGGTAGGCCTCTTCCTGCAGAGACCACAACGGAACAAAGGCAGACTACACTACACTAGAAAGCTTGGCTCCATCCTGGACTTAGTGGGAAGAGGCCTACCACCAACCTCACAATCTAGTCTAATCTAATCTATTCTATTAAGGGTGGTGGTAGGCAGCTTCCCACAGAGCCCAAGATGGAGCCACGCAGACAACAGTACACTACACTAGACTACACTACACTACACTACACTACACTACACTAGACTAGACTAGAGTGTGAGGTATGTTGTGGGCCTCTTCCCAGAGCCCAGGATGGAGCAAGGAAGACTACACTACACTAGAGTGTGAGATAGGTGGTAGGCCTCGTGCCAGAGCCCAGGATGGAACCAGACAGACTACATTAGACTAGACTAGACTAGACTAGACTAGACTAGACTAGAGTGTGAGGTAGGTGGTAGGCCTCTTGCCAGAGCCCAGGATTGAGCCAGACAGACTACACTACACTACACTAGAGTGTGAGGTAGGTGGTGGGCCTCTTCCCAGAGTCCAGGATTTACCCAGAAAGACTACACTAGATTACACTAGACTAAACTAGAGTGTGAGGTAGGTGGTGGGCCTCTTCCCAGA
>NW_005365722.1:0-543 GCF_000412655.1 Myotis brandtii | reverse complement strand
AAGGAACCGCTTTTCCAAACATTCTCCACTAGGATGGGATGTTTCCGACTTGAATCCTATTCCAACGATCATTCATATTCTGTGGTTGAGGAAAGCATTTACTTTTTTTTTCTACCCAAATTTACACTTGAGTGTAAACACGAGGAACAATGACGAAGGAGCCTGGGTGTAGATGCTGGAAGAAAACAGGACAATGTCCCCTATCAGGACACCCTCCCTCACCCTGAGGATGACTTTGAGGACAACTCTTGTCAAGAAGATCAAAGAGAAACAGTATCACTCAAGGTTGAGAAAGCCAAGCTTTCCCAGCACTAACTGTCCCAGGCAGATGGATGGGCCAAAGCATCTACACATATGTCGGAGGCTGCAAACGTTGCCAGACCAGGACACCTTCATCAGCGCGTGCGTGTGGTGTTGAAATCTACACCTCCTGCTTCCCAACCGCTTTCATCGATGCAAACGAGAAAGGTGAGAGCCAGTCCCTTCATCACACACACTGATAAAACGCAGGGGGAGTTGGGCCACCATTTGCAACCTCACCAG
>NW_005365721.1:0-509 GCF_000412655.1 Myotis brandtii | reverse complement strand
CATAGGAGAAAAGATAGATGACCTTGGGTATGGTTATGCCTTTTTAGCTACCATAGAAAAAGCATGGTCTTTTGAAGAAATAATTGATAAGTCAGACTTCATTAAAATTAAAAATTTTTGTTCTACAAAAAATAATGCCAATAGGATTACAAAAGAAGCCACAGATTAGGAGAAATGTTTGCAAAAGACACATCTAATAAAGGACTTTTATCCAAAACCTACAAATAATTCTTCAGCCAACAACAAGGAAATTACCCAATTAAAAGATGGGCATAACACTTTAACAGGCATCTCTTTAAGAATATATCAGATGGCAAATAAGCATATGAAAAGATGTTCCACAACATATATCATCAGGGAAATGCAAATTTAAGCAAGATACCACCTCACCTATTGGAACAGCCCCAATCCCAAGCATTGACAGCTCCGGAAGTGAATTTAACATAAAATATCTGAACATATGCAAATATATATATATATACAGTAATACTCTGGAATTTCACAAAGGT
>NW_005365720.1:0-500 GCF_000412655.1 Myotis brandtii | reverse complement strand
GCATTAGTTTCAGGCACACAGCCCGGTGGCCAGACAACCCCACACATCACAGAGTGGTCCCCTGGGGCCTCAGGCACCCGCCCGGCCCCGCTCATGGTCACCACAATCCCATGGGCCAGGCTGTACCCCGGGTCCCCACATGCCTGCTCTCGAACCACCAACCTGTCCTCCACAGCTCGACCTCGCTGTGCTCCTGGGGAAGACAGAGCGAGGAGAGGGGCAGGGGAGGCAGGGAAGCGGCTTGGTTCTCTTTGAAAAAGCGCCATGTCCTCCTCCAGCCACAGGTGCCCCGAACGGCCCCTCTGCTCTCCTTGCTGTGCAGCAGGAATTTGCAAAGCAGCCTCGTACCTGTGCCAGGCGCCCGTCGCTGGCCACCCTCTCCACCCCGGCACCAACCCGAGGACACGCGGTTAGGGAAACTGATTTAAAATGGGAAAGGTGACACCAGGACTTGTGTATTTCAGGATAAAAGGAGAATACAGGAGGAAATCTCCGAGAAG
>NW_005365718.1:0-820 GCF_000412655.1 Myotis brandtii | reverse complement strand
CTCTGCTCTTGAGTGAGAGCCACTGCAGCTAATGACCGGCCCTCTGGCCAACGCTGCTTAATCTGGGATAAATAAATCAGAAGGGTCTGGAAGAACTTCCAGGAGCCCAGCAACCCCATTTGGAGATGGATGGCCAATTCCAGAAAGTCTCGGGCCTTCACTCTGTCGCTCATGCCCAGCTTTTCCTTTTGGCTTGGTTTGTTTTTGTAATCCAGAGCATCAGCAAATACATTTCATAAGGCCACTAATTTCATCAATAACTAAGGCCTGTCCAAAGTGGCAATTCCCCACCCAACAAAGGTTATTCAACCAAACTCACTGTAGTGGCAGAAAAACAACCTTAAAAACGACACACTGGGGGGAAAGTAAACAAATATAATAACCATATACACCAGTAAATATACCTTACAAAGTATAGACAGCACAACAGAGGAACTGAGGCAGCGAATGTGTATCAATATATTTGTGTAGTGTAAGGGTTTTTGAAGCTAGAATGTGTAGTGCAAGGGTTTTTGAAGCTAGAATGAATTTGAATCCACATCCTACCCCTTTTTAACCACATAAGCTTGGATGATGTGTTTAATAATTTCTTTATGCCTCCGTTTCCTCCTCTAAAACACAGGGGGAATCCTAGCTCCAACCTCATAGACTGCAGTGGGCGTGAAATATGCTATTACATGCTAAGTGCTTGGGGCAGTGTGGGGCACCTAGTAAGCTTTCAATGAGGCTGCTATGACTACAATCAAAATTCTAACAAGAGTTGGGGCTATGGAATCTCAGAAAACCACAGGTCTCTGAGTTAGAACACCTGATTTTAATT
>NW_005365717.1:0-505 GCF_000412655.1 Myotis brandtii | reverse complement strand
CTCTGTAAAAAATCAATAAAATATATTTAGAAAAATATCTCTATATATATATTTTTATTGATTTTTTGCAGAGAGGAAGGGAGAGGGATAGAGATTTAGAAACATGGATGAGAGAGAAACATTGATCAGCTGCCTCCTGCACACCCCCTACTGGGGATATGCCCGAAACCAACGTACATGCCCTTGACTGAAATCGAAACTCAGACCATTCAGTCCGCAGGCTGATACTCTATCCACTGAGCCAAACCAGTTAGGGCACCTCTATAATTTCTTTAATGAGTTTTATAGTTTTGGGTTTCACATTTAGGATTCAATCCCGTTTTGACTTAATTGTTGTTTATGGTATAAGCAATGGTTCACTCCAGTGGTTTGCATGTGGATGCTGCTGTTCAACACCATTTGTTGAAAAGATTGTCCTTTCTCCATTGAACAGTCTTGGCTAATTTGTCAAAACCATTTGATTGTGCTTTTTGACAAATAGAAGTCTTTATGCTAGTGTCACCAT
>NW_005365716.1:0-483 GCF_000412655.1 Myotis brandtii | reverse complement strand
ATAGGCACTAACTCTTTAAGTTCATTATAAAGGCTCCTCTTTAGAAACAAATGGCCATACAGTCTAGTCGGCAATCAGTTTAAGTTCACACTGATACCAGTTGGTACCACTCATTTCTTTAGTTGAGTGACTACTATGTGCTGTCTTTCAGGGCTGGGTATGGCATTGTGAACAAGACCAACAGGGTCTCAGAATCCTCCGAGCTTATATTTTAGTGGGTAAATAACAAAGACACAGAAGTGACATTTGAGAAAGAGGGTTTCTACCTTGGAGTTGCTCTCAATGTAGTTGGTAAGACTAATACATCTGCATATACTTATTGACAAATTAGAGAAATACTTTATCAGCTGCTTAGGGGACCTTTGTGGATTTCCACTTCAAAGTCAATTTGCTCTGATTTGGGGAATTTCCCAGTGGAGTCCTTATTTCAAGCTCACCGAGGTGTCTCTAGAAACTTTTCCTTGTTATTGCCCCACCCCTTTC
>NW_005365715.1:0-767 GCF_000412655.1 Myotis brandtii | reverse complement strand
TGTTGAATGTGTAGCCCCAAGAACATAGCTCAGTACCTAGTACTGACTGAGTACTCTATATATGTTTGTAGTATTGAAACCGGACACAGTGGGTCCGAGATCACCTGTCACTGCTTGAGCCAAATTAAGCAGAGACAGGGTTGACTCATATGCGCGTTTATTCCAATAATGCCTGCAGTATAGGGAGAGCAGTCGATCACCCTGGAAATTCTGCTCTGACCCCCTCGCCAGCTGGGGGTCAAGGGCATGTACATTTATATCAATAAATGTTTAAATATTTGCAGTAAAGCAAAGAGCAATGCGGGAGAGGGCAGAGAGTCTATCGCCTATTCCTTTATTCATGAGGATTATGTCACAGGATTTTTATACACACGAGGGAGAAGATAGCTACATGCAGCTTCGAGCTGCAAGTGTAACATGGGAAGGGGAGGGGAGGGCCTGCATCCAGCCTTCAGGAGCGCAGAGTCCGATAACAAGGTGGCTAATCTATGGTGTTACAAACAGCTCAGCCCGTGCCTGGGACCGGAGAATGGCCAGCGTTCCTGAGAAAAACTCCCGGAGGGGGTCAGGGTCCGGGCACAGCAACCAAGTCAAAGCGTGTCCTGTCCTTGGTCTGTTCCCAAAATGTATTTCTTTTCTGAGTCATGGACCCATGGAGGCATCTTACCTTTTTACAGTCTTGTTTCATCCCCTGGTTTCCCAGGGTCTGTAAGAAAACTTGTCTGTAGTTAGGTGAATAATTATTAGACAACTGTGGCTCTATTCTC
>NW_005365714.1:0-2378 GCF_000412655.1 Myotis brandtii | reverse complement strand
CGGAATCGAACCCGGAACTCTATCCACTGAGCCAAACCGGCTAGGGTGAAATGGAATCTTTTTTTTTTTTAATTTTTTTTTGGGGGGGGAGGGGGCCCCGGATATGAACCATGGAATCATTTTTTACTTCTGTCACTTAGTATAATGTTTTTGAGATTCAACCAACCAGTCTTATTTGTTGAGTAGTATTATTTTATCCACTCAAAGTTGCTATGAACATTTTCAGATGAGTCTTTGTATGAAAGTATGCTTTCATTTCTTTGGAGCAAATAGCTAAGAGTGGAATTGCTGGGTCACATGGTGAGTGTATGTTTAACTTTTAAATAAAAATGTCAAACTGTTGCCCTAGCCGGTTTGGCTCAGTGGATAGAGCATCGGCCTGCGGATTGAAGGGTCCCAGGTTCAATTCTGGTCAAGGGCACATGCCCAGGTTGCAGGCTCCATCCCCAGTAGGGGGGTGTGCAGGAGGCAGCTGGTCAATGATTCTCTCTCATCATTGATGTTTCTGTCTCTCCTTTCCTCTCTGAAATCAATAAAAATATATTAAAAAGAAAAAAAGAAAGCCTACTAACACATTTTTTAAACAAATGCCAAACTGTTGTCCAAAATGACTGCCATTTTTGCATCCCTACAAGCCACAGATGAGGGTTCTAAATGCTCTATACCCTTGCCAACACTTGGTCTTATGTCTTCTACATTTGATTAATTTTAATGGGTGTAGTGGTATCTTATTGTGATTGGTTCCCTGTTGCTCTCTCCACACCCCCACCTCCACCCCAAGGATCAAGGTTAAAGGAGCAGATTCAGAAAGCTGCCTAGTTATTCTTGGCAGGAGAGAAGTTTGATCCGAAAGCGCTCCAGCTCCAGATGCCAGGAGAGGACCTGGCATGTTGTCTAGGCATGACCTTTGCCCTGTCCTTCAGCCAGTACCCGCAACTGTTTGAATTAGCAAATATTTACTAGTGTCTCACACTCTCCACCCATCCTCCCACCCCCTGCTCCCAGCCAGCTATGTTCCCAACACTGAGGCTCAAACTAGTCCTGCCCTTCCTTGGAGTGAGCAATCTCCCAAGCCAGCAGGGAAACAGATGCCCTGACAGACGCTGGCCCTAAGAACAGACTTTCCTTGGCTTTGGTTCCATGCCTCATGTTTTCACACATATGCCTTTTCTTCCACCCAGTGAGGTGGTTCCAGTTATCGTCACTGTTTTATGGATGAAAACTAGGCCCAAAGTTGTGACGTAACTTGTACAAGGTCACACAGCCAGAACTCGGCAGAGCCAGGATTCGAACACAGGAAGTCTGGCTCTTAAGTCACATCTTCCCCATAGAGGGGATTTGCGTTGTTAATAGGAATCTGCCTGCAGGGCAGCGCCCTGCTTCTACCCGGCCACTTGAGAATCCTCCAAGAGAGTGGGCCTCCAGGAGAAAGTCACCCCCAACATATACCCTGGACAGACTGATGGCCCTGCCTTGAGAACCCAGCAGCCATGCAGAACTAAGGGGAGCAAGCCAAGGGGAACCCACAAACTCAGGGCGGTCAGGGCCTGCAGGGCAGAGATTGGTGAACCTGGGGTAGCCTCTCTGGTGCTATCACAGGTGGGGCCCTGTGAGCAGTGTGAGCATGTGACCACCAGGGGGTAATGCAGGATCGGACGTGCACACCTGGACCCAGCCAGTGAGACAAGGTACTGGCAGCTCCTCCCAGTAGACACAGACAAGTGTCCATACCCAGGCCAAACTTAGTTTTACACACACACACACACACACACACACACACAAATAGGGTTCCATCAAGTTCCACAATGTATTGGATGTATCTTTGAACAAGTCATTTAGCTTCTTTTTTTAAAAAAATATATTTTATTGATTTTTTTTACAGAGAGGAACGGAGAGAGATAGAGAGTTAGAAACATCGATGAGAGAGAAACATCGATCAGCTGCCTCCTGCACATCTCCCACTGGGAATGTGCCTGCAACCAAGGTACATGCCCTTGACCGGAATCGAACCTGGGACCTTTCAGTCCGTAGGCAGACGCTCCATCCACTGAGCCAAACCGGTTTCGGTTCATTTAGCTTCTTTGTTCCTTAGTTTTTCCATCTGTTAAATGGGGAGAGAAACATCAATCAGCTGCCTCCTGCACACTCCCCACTGGGGATGTGCCCGCAACCAAGGTACATGCCCTTGACTGGAATCGAACCCGGGACCTTTCAGTCCGCAGGCCGACGCTCTATCCACTGAGCCAAACTGGTCAGGGCGGGTCTCTTCCACTTTAACACTTGGGCCTGTGTCTGCCCAGAAGTGGTAGCAGATGGAGCCCCATGATGTTTTGAATGACAAGCTGAGTGCCCTCTCAGCAAAGTGGCCCTCTTAGGTT
>NW_005365713.1:27109-27838 GCF_000412655.1 Myotis brandtii | reverse complement strand
TTAGAAAAAAAGAAACCCCAAAGAATGTTATTTTAATAAGACTATTTATTTTGAGGTCTGCAAATATTATGTAAGTATTTTATCACCATGCTTCTTAAAAAAAAATTTTTTTTATTGATTTCAGAGAGGAAGGTAGAGAGAGAGAGAGAGATTAAAAACACCCATGATGAGAGAGAATCAAGGATCGGCCGCCTCCTGCACGCCCCCCACTGGGGATGGAGCCCGCAACCCGGGCCTGTGCCCTTGACCGGGAATCGAACCCGTGACCTCCGGGTTCATAGATCGACGCTCAACCACTGAGCCACACCGGCTGGGCTCCATTGCTTTTTTGAGAGCGTGGAAGGGAGAGAGACACACGCATTTCGTTGCCTCCTACACGTGCCTGGAGCAGCACCTGGGATAGAACCTGCAACCCAGGTACGAGCCCTTGACCAGGAACGGAACCCCGGGGAACCCTTCGGTCCGCAGGCCAACGGCTCTAACCACTGAGCCACCGCGGGTCCATGCAGCGTCCCTAACATCTGGGGGCCGATTCCACGATGCAACTGCGCCCCAGATGAGCTGTCTGGAGCCCTGAGACCCCCCCCCACACACACACACAGACACAAACACCCTGCCCTGCTCCCCCATCGACCTGCCTGATTTAGCCACACGCACCCCAAGTCCTCTGACTCCATCCTCCCCCCCAATTAATACGATGCAGGCAAGCGGGCTGTGCGTCTGACACCC
>NW_005365713.1:24429-26470 GCF_000412655.1 Myotis brandtii | reverse complement strand
GTGTGCACGGGGTGGCCTGGGGCACAGGGTCAGGGGGCCCCGCCCCGGCCCTGGGTTGCCCGCCCTGTGCCCATTCTAGACGGGAACATTTCTATCTATTTTATTTTATTATTATTTAAAATATATTTTCTTGATTTTTTTTACAGAGAGAGATAAACATCGGTGAGAGAGAAACATCGATCAGCCGCCTCCTGCACGCCCCCCGACTGGGGATTTGCCCGCAACCCAGGTACATGCCCTTGAGCGGGATTCGAACCCGGGACCCTTCAGTCCGCAGGCTGACGCTCTATCCACTGAGCCACACCAGCCAGGGCTTATTTTATTATTGTAAATCAATTATTTTTATGGATTTCAGAGAGGAAGGGAGAGGGAGAGAGAGAAATATCAATGATGAGAGAGAATCAGGGGTCGGCTGCCTCCCGCACGCCCCGAACTGGGGATGGAGCCCGCAACCCGGGAATCGAACCTTGAACATCGGACTTTCCTCAAACTCACCCACCTCCAGGCCTAAGCCTTTGCCGCTAGGAGGGCTGTTCCCACCTGATTGTCACGTGTCTGGGCTCAGCTACTGCACCGATGAGGGTGTGGGGTGTTGCATGTACGAGTGTGTGGGGTGTTGTATATACGAGTGTGTGGGGTGTTGCATGTATGACTGTGTGGGGTGTTGCATATACGAGTGTGTGGGGTGTTGCATATACGAGTGTGTGGGGTGTTGCATATACGAGTGTGTGGGGTGTTGCATATACGAGTGTGTGGGGTGTTGCATATACGAGTGTGTGGGGTGTTGCATATACGAGTGTGTGGGGTGTTGCATATACGAGTGTGTGGGGTGTTGCATATACGAGTGTGTGGGGTGTTGCATATACGAGTGTGTGGGGTGTTGCATATACGAGTGTGTGGGGTGTTGCATATACGAGTGTGTGGGGTGTTGCATATACGAGTGTGTGGGGTGTTGCATATACGAGTGTGTGGGGTGTTGCATATACGAGTGTGTGGGGTGTTGCATATACGAGTGTGTGGGGTGTTGCATATACGAGTGTGTGGGGTGTTGCATATACGAGTGTGTGGGGTGTTGCATATACGAGTGTGTGGGGTGTTGCATATACGAGTGTGTGGGGTGTTGCATATACGAGTGTGTGGGGTGTTGCATATACGAGTGTGTGGGGTGTTGCATATACGAGTGTGTGGGGTGTTGCATATACGAGTGTGTGGGGTGTTGCATATACGAGTGTGTGGGGTGTTGCATATACGAGTGTGTGGGGTGTTGCATATACGAGTGTGTGGGGTGTTGCATATACGAGTGTGTGGGGTGTTGCATATACGAGTGTGTGGGGTGTTGCATATACGAGTGTGTGGGGTGTTGCATATACGAGTGTGTGGGGTGTTGCATATACGAGTGTGTGGGGTGTTGCATATACGAGTGTGTGGGGTGTTGCATATACGAGTGTGTGGGGTGTTGCATATACGAGTGTGTGGGGTGTTGCATATACGAGTGTGTGGGGTGTTGCATATACGAGTGTGTGGGGTGTTGCATATACGAGTGTGTGGGGTGTTGCATATACGAGTGTGTGGGGTGTTGCATATACGAGTGTGTGGGGTGTTGCATATACGAGTGTGTGGGGTGTTGCATATACGAGTGTGTGGGGTGTTGCATATACGAGTGTGTGGGGTGTTGCATATACGAGTGTGTGGGGTGTTGCATATACGAGTGTGTGGGGTGTTGCATATACGAGTGTGTGGGGTGTTGCATATACGAGTGTGTGGGGTGTTGCATATACGAGTGTGTGGGGTGTTGCATATACGAGTGTGTGGGGTGTTGCATATACGAGTGTGTGGGGTGTTGCATATACGAGTGTGTGGGGTGTTGCATATACGAGTGTGTGGGGTGTTGCATATACGAGTGTGTGGGGTGTTGCATATACGAGTGTGTGGGGTGTTGCATATACGAGTGTGTGGGGTGTTGCATATACGAGTGTGTGGGGTGTTGCATATACGAGTGTGTGGGGTGTTGCATATACGAGTGTGTGGGGTGTTGCATATA
>NW_005365713.1:22642-24115 GCF_000412655.1 Myotis brandtii | reverse complement strand
TACGAGTGTGTGGGGTGTTGTATATACGAGTGTGTGCCTAACCCTCACCCTCACCCTAATCGTAACCCTCCTGGCCCAAACCCATCCCCTAGGCGGGCTTCCCACCCCATTCGCTCACAAATCCTTGGTCTCTGTGTCTCCAACAGTCGACAATCTCCTCCTCCTAGAATCTATCTTGGCTGCTCAACTCAATAAATGTCCCCGTCCAATGGTGGCTCCCCAGGTCCCCCATCTCCTGCTGACCCCCCAGAACCTGCAAAGCCCTCCCCCCCAATTCCAGGACCCATCCCCATGCCTGACAGACACCCTCACGCTCTGGGAGACGGGGTGCCCCCGAGCCATGAGGGTCCCAGGTCCACATCACTGACTCCGCAGCCTTTGCAATCGACATCTCTGTATCCGGGGTGTCACCCCCTATCCTGTGGGCGCCATGGGGGTGCACTTCTAGGACAGCCTGGAGGGAGCCCCCAGTTTGCAGAGACGGGGCCCTGTTTGTGGCTCCTTCTACCGCCTTCCCCTGTCCCCTCTCGTTTGGAATAAATAAGAGGTTCGCCTCCTTGAAACAGGGGCTGGGGTGGGGGTCGGAGAGGGGACCTCACGCATTCGCCATCCCTACCGGGGCCTCCACGGACCGATCGCTCATAATTGAATCCTCGAAAGACTCGAAAAAGCCATCATTCCCTGGCCGTCCCCGTGCGATCGATACGTTTTTGCAAAATAAAGAGTCTGTTTCGGTTCGAACTAATCAAGGCAAAGAGAGCGGAGCCTGTGGGCCTCATCGAGTGCTTTTATTTTGTTTTATTTCATTTTATTTATTTATTTTTTTCCCTTTAAGTAGCAAACTCTCACCAGAAAGCCATTCGCTGGTGAATCCTCACCAAGAGGGGTCCCTGAGCTCGGAGACCCGGGGGAAGAGAGAAATCAATGCCGAGGACGCGGGTTAAAAACTCCCACACTGAGCCCTGGCCGGTGTGGCTCAGTGGGTAGAGCGTCGGCCTGCGGACTGAAGGGTCCCGGGTTCGATTCCCGGTCAAGGGCATGGACCTGGGTTGCGGGCACATCCCCGGTGGGGGGCGCGCAGGAGGCGGCTGATCGATGTTTCTCTCTCATCTCTCTGTCCCTCTCCCTTCCTCTCGGTAAAAAAATCAATAAAATATATATTTAAAAAAATATATATATATTTTAAAAATAATAGCATGTTTTTCTTTCAATAATAAAGATTAAAAAACAAAAGACAAGTGACTGACAAATATGAAGGAAAAGACCCCAGAAATAGTATGTTTTCCCTGGCCGGTGTGGCTCAATGGTTGAGCATCAACCTAGGAACCAGGAGGTCCCGGGTTCGATTCCCGGTCCAGGGCACATGCCCGGGTTGCGGGCTCCAACCCCAACCAGCAGGGGGCGTGCGGGAGGCGGCCGATGCATGATTCTCTCTCATCACGGATGTTTCTATCTCTCCCTCTCCCTTCCTCT
>NW_005365713.1:20872-21654 GCF_000412655.1 Myotis brandtii | reverse complement strand
ATTCTCTCTCATCACGGATGTTTCTCTCTCTCTCCCTCCTTCTCTCTCTGAAATCAATACAAATCTATTCTTTTTTTTTTTTAAAAAAAAATATGCAGCTAAAAGAAAATACTAATAATAAGATTAAATTAAATTTTAAAAAAATGCCCACGTCGCCAGAACAGCCCGTCTGGGGAGAGCGAGAGGCGGGGAGAGTTCACTCGTCATTAATATTCCGCGGCCTCCGAGGTGTCGCGGGCGCGCGGTGCCTCCTCCACGGTGGCCACTGAGACCATTAATTTTTCATGGTTCTGCCCCTCTCGTGGCGGGAAAACCCTGGCCCATGAATAAATGATGTCCGCGGGCGGGAAATCCTCCAGGCGCGCCCCGTCCCGAATACAAAACATGCTGTTCTTTCTATTTTTTTTTTATTTATTTAAATGTTTAAAAATATGTTTTTTTTATTGATTGCACAGGGAGAGGAAGGGAGAGGGAGAAACTTGAATGATGTGGAATCATGGATCGGCCGCCTCCCGCACGCCCCCTGCTGGTTGGGGTTGGAGCCTGCAACCCGGGCAGGTGCCCTTGACCGGGACTCGAACCTGCGACCTCCTGGTTCCTAGGTCGACGCTAACCACTGAGCCACACTGGCCGGGGAAAACATACTATTGTGGGGGGGTTTTTTCTTCATATTTGTCCGTCATTTTTTTTAAAAAAAATAATCTTTATTATTGAAAGAATAACATGCTATTATTTTTAAAAATATATTTTTGTTGATATCAGAGAGGAAGGGAGAGGGAGAG
>NW_005365713.1:18763-20001 GCF_000412655.1 Myotis brandtii | reverse complement strand
GAGCCCGCAACCCGGGCATGTGCCCTTGACCGGGAATCGAACCCGGGACCTCCTGGTTCCTAGGGCGGCGCTAACCACTGAGCCACACGGGCCGGGCACGACCTGCCATGCTTTTAGCTTTAAAAAAAACCTGACCAGCTGGGCCTGGCCGTGTGGGATGTGGGTCCCGACGTGGCCGCGAGGGTATATGGTGGACTCAGGGGGTTGGTTTCTATTTTTTTTTCAGAACTGGGCACCCCGGAAAGATCTCATTAACCCCCTCCCCACCCCGTTTAGCCTCCGATGACGAGGCGACGTCCCATGAAATAGCTTTTTGTGCGGCTCATACAAAAACCCCCCCAAAAAAACCCAGAATGATTGGGGGTGTCCCCGTTCAACCCCCCGACGTCCCCCCCCCACACACACACACACTCATTAGGCACAAGCCTCTAGAGCAGCGGTTCTCAACCTGTGGGTCGCGACCCCGCTGGGGGTCGAACGACCCTTTCACAGGGGTCGCCGAAGACCGTCGGAAAACACATATAAAAGGGTGTCCCAGAATTCACGCAAGAAGTCATTTTGAGAGAAAACACGGGTTTGTCATGAAAAATTGCAAATTTTTTATTGATTCCTAAAGAAGACAGTCTAGGGTTATGGATGGGATAGAAAAGCGGGTGAATGGCCTCAACGGCTTTGCTGGCACAGACGCAATCTTTTGTTGGAATTTAACAGCCTTTGAACATGGGATATGTATATAATGTATTCATATAAAGGGTGTCCCAAAATTCACGCAAGAAGTCATTTTGATAGAAAACACAGGTTTTTCATTAAAAATTGTAAATTTTCTATTGATTCATAAAGGAGACAGTCTAGGGTTATGTATGGAATTGCACATCGGGTCCATGGCCTCCCCAGCTTTGCTGGCACAGACGCAAAGCCGCGGTCTTCATGGGTCTTCCTCGTCCCTGCTCCTGGGCCGTCATTGGTACTTGGTGATGCTGATCCAATCGAAGGGATTGACATCCAAGGGCAACAGATACTAGAATCTGATTCAATAAACCGAGTAAAATTAGGCTTTTATTTGTTGTTGATGTTGTGAATGCTCACGCCAAATTCAAATCTTGCGTTAATTTTGGGACACGTTTTATAATCACATATTGTTTTTGTGATTGATCACTGTGCTTTCATGATGTTCCATTTGTAACCACGAAAATCCATCCTGCAGATCAGATATTTCCATGACGATTCATAACAGCAGC
>NW_005365713.1:15795-18487 GCF_000412655.1 Myotis brandtii | reverse complement strand
TAGATATAGATGATATAGATATAGATATAGATATAGTATAGATACAGATATAGATATAGATATAGATAGAGATAGAGATATAGATATAGATAGAGATAGAGATACAGATACAGATAGAGATATAGATACAGATATAGTAGATATAGATATAGATGTTATAGATATAGATATAGATATAGATGATATAAGTATAGATATAGATATAGATGATTTAGATATAGATGATATAGATATACTGATAAAGCAGCAACGAAAATAATTTTACGGTTGGGGGTCCCCACAACATGAGGAACTGTATTCAAGGGCCGCAGCCTTAGGAAGGTTGAGAACCACCGCCTGGATTCTAAACGCTTTTTTTTCTTTCTCCTTGTGCGAAGAGAGGAGGGGAGGAGGGGGGGGGGCGGGAAAAAATATCCTTTGCCTTTTAATGGGGTGTGAGATGCGTCCCCGAAAAAAAATAAAAAACCTCTAAAAGGTTATCGTAGCTGCCATAGGGGCCAGCGTTGTTTCGGAATCAATAGGACATCTGTTCGCGAGGGCCATACGCGGTCCTCCCTCCCTCACAGGAAAAGTTAATTTTGCCCTTTTTTTTTAAACATTTTTTTTTTTTTCAAAGTGGAGGGGGTGGGCCTCAGCCTGTGGTTAAATGTTTGCACATGCCGGGCCGGCCGGCCACGGCTTCGCACGTAGTAAATAACCCACCAGCTGCCCCGTGTCCCCGGCTCCTTGGCCGTGGGCTGGGGGTCAGGGCTCACTGAGGTGTCCGGTTCAATTAGGGGCCTCGTAAACCTGTTGGCCTCAGCCAGGCCGGGCGGGCGGGCCGGGCGCCTGTGTCCGTTTCGACCCGGGCAGGAATGTTCTCTGGTTTCTAAGGCATGAAAGTGGGGTTTGTGGGCCTGGGGGCAGGCCCGGAGGGTTGGTTCAGGGCTAAAACGATCATTTATTTATATGCACAGAAATGAAAAAGAATTATCCTCTATCCTAAAACGGCAATATGCAAATTGACCCTCACGGCAGAACAACTGTGGAACGACGGGTCGCTATGACGTGCGCTGACCACCGGGGGCAGATGCTTGGTGCAGGACCTGCCCCCTGGGGGTCAGTGCGCTCCCACAGGGGGAGCAGGCCTAAGCTGGCAGGCGGACATCCCCCGAGGGGTCCCGGACTGCGAGAGGGTGCAGGCCGGGCTGAGGGACTCCCCCCCCCACCAGTGCATGAATTTTTGTGCACCGGGCCCCTAGTATAGATAGATGATAGATAGATAGATAGATGATAGATAGATAGATAGATAGATAGATAGATGATAGATAGATAGATAGATAGATAGATAGATGATAGATAGATAGATAGATAGATAGATAGATGATAGATAGATAGATAGATAGATAGATAGATGATAGATAGATAGATAGATAGATAGATAGATGATAGATAGATAGATAGATAGATAGATAGATGATAGATAGATAGATAGATAGATAGATAGATGATAGATAGATAGATAGATAGATAGATAGATGATAGATAGGTGAGATAGATTGACTTCAAAGAGAGGAAGGGAGAGGGAGAGAGAGAGATGGAAACATCCATGATGAGAGAGAATCATGGACCGGCTGCCTCCTGCACGCCCCCCACTGGGGATCGAGCCCGCAACCCGGGCATGTGCCCTTGACCGGGAATCGAACCCGGGACCTCCTGGTTCAAAGGTCGATGCTCAACCGCTCGGCCGGGGCTAGACGAGTTCATACCCACCTGCCCCGGAAAATGTAGACCTCCCAGGCCAACTTCACGAGCTGAAATCCTCGTCTTGAATTTCTTGAAATTTTTGCCTTGAGTTTCTTGAAATTTTTGTTGTGTTCTTGCGATGACCTAGTCACGCTTCCCTGCCGGCTCTGGGATCTCCGGCTGCATCAACTTTCATCAAAAAGACGAACGCAGGCAAATTAAAAAAAAATAAAAAATAGATGAATCGCACAATGATTGCGTTCTGAGCGGGTCCGGGCGTCGAAAATAGGGCATTTCCAAACAAGGACCCGTTTCAATATGTATGAAGTGAATTTCCTATAATGAAGAAGAATTCTGCAATAGTGGGTTTTTTTTTGTTGTTTTTTGTGTGTGTTTTTTTTAAGGTTGTCTTTCCTTTGAATCTGAATCCATAAGTTGTTACCAAATCATTAAAAGGAAAAAGCGTGAATACCTGCTCTTTGATCTGGGTTTTGGGTTCACATTGGAAGATGAATAAACACCATTAGAAGTTTTTGAGTAATTATAACTCTGAAAATAACCCCAAAAAAAGGAGACAGGAAAGTGAAAGAGAAAGGTGTCCAGCCCTGGCCGGTGTGGCTCAGTGGCTAGAGCGTCGGCCTGCGGACTGAAGGGTCCTGGGTTCGATTCCCGGTCAAGGGCACGTGCCCGGGTTGTGGGCTTGATCCCCAGTGGGGGGTGTGCAGGAGGCGGCCGGTCCATGATTCTCTCCCATTATTGACGTTTCTACCTCTCTCTCCCTCTCCCTTCCTCTCTGGAATCAATAAAAACATATTTTAATTTATATATTTTTATATATTTTATTGATTTTTTTACAGAGAGGAAGGGAGAGGGATAGAGAGACAGAAACATCGATGATGAGAGAGAAACATCGATCGGCTGCCTCCTGCACGCCCCCCCCCGGGGGGGTGGCCCCCACCCAGGGACA
>NW_005365713.1:11392-15701 GCF_000412655.1 Myotis brandtii | reverse complement strand
GTCACGGGTTCGATTCCCGGTCAAGGGCACAGGCCCGGGTTGCGGGCTCGATCCCCAGTGTGGGACATGCAGGAGGCGGCCGGTCCATGATTCCCTCTCTCTATTTCTCTCTCTCTCTCTCTCAAATCAATAATAAAAATATATTTAAAGAAAGCAACCCCCCAAAACCATCCCACTGGATACCACAGGCAAATAAATTCACAATAAATCCACGTCCACGGCTCCCTCTGTGACTTCTCAGCCCTGCCTCTTGCCCGTGCGCTGGGAGGGACTCCGATCAGAAAAGCCAAGAGCATGTTTAATTGATCAGCCCTGGCCTTTGAAGGGAACGAGGAGGGAGGTCTCCTTAGGGCCTCGGAGCTGTGATCTGGGGAGAAGAAATATCTATCTATCTATATATCTATCATCTCTATATCTATCTATCTATCTCTATATTTATCTATCATTTATCTATATCTATCTATCTATCATCTATCTATCTCTATATCTATCTATCCATCCTATCATCTATCATTTATCTATCTCTATCATCTATCTATCTATCTATCTATCTATCTATCTATCATTTCAGAGAGGAAAGGAGAGAGAGAGAGAGAGAGAGAGAGAGAGAGAGAGAGAGAGAGAATCATGCATCGGCTGCCTCCTGCACGCCCCCTTTTGGGGATCGAACCCGCAACCCCCTTGACCGGGAATCGAACCGGGACCTCCTGGTTCACAGGTCGACGCTCGACCACCGAGCCAGGCCGGCCGGGCTGAAATTTTCCTTTGGGGTCGGCGAGATTTAGGGGGGAAGGTCGATTTGGGGATGGGGGGGGCCAAGGTGGAAATCCTCAGATATGGCCCCGGGGGCACCCTGTCTCGAAGGGTGGCCTGTGGAATTCTTAGAGGGTGGTGTGGGTTGAATCCTAGGGGTGCTCCTGGCTCTTGTTGCCTTGGCCACTAGGGAGCCCGCATGGGGGGTTTTAAAAACAAATGAAATAAGAAAAGCAATTATTTGGCACCTCTGGGCACAATGAGCTGTATCCGTAGGCATCTATACTAATAATAGAGGAATATGCTAACGCCTTCACAGTCACAGTAACAACCAAACAGCAGACTGTGTGGGGGACCAGGCCTGCAGGGGGGCAGTTAGGGGCGATCAGGCTGGCAGGGCAGAGCAGTTAGGGGCGATCAGGCCGGCAGGGGAGAGCAGTTAGGGGCGATCAGGCCGGCAGGGGAGAGCAGTTTGGGGTGATCAGGCCGGCAGGGGAGGGCAGTTAGGAGCCAGCAGTCCCGGGTTGGAGAGGGTGCAGGCTGGGCTGAGGGGACCCTCACCCCACGCACGAATTTCGTGCACCGGGCCTCTAGTCTGAGAATAATTCTAAGCAGAGGGTGCAGGCTGGGCTGAGGGGACCCCCACCCCACGCACGAATTTTGTGCACCGGGCCTCTAGTCTGAGAATAATTCTAAGCACCCTGGCCGGTGTGGTTCAGTGGATAGAGCGTCGGCCTGCAGACCGAAGGGTCCCAGGTTCGAGTTCAGTCAAGGGCTTGTACCTCGGCGGCAGGCTCCTCCCCGGCCGGGGCCCTGGGCGGGACGCGGGCAGGAGGCAGCCAATCAATGTGTCTCTCTCCCATCGATGTTTCTGTCTCTGCCTCTCTCTTCCGCTCTCTCTAAAAATCAATGGGAACATATACTCGGGGGAGGATGAACAAAAAATAAAATAAAATAATTCTAAGCTCCATGTGGGTGGACATTTCACAGAGAGGCGACCCCCCGGTCTCCCGGGGAGACGGTTTGCAGAGAGAAAAAAAGACAATTTTTTTTAAACTTTATATGTTTTATTGAGAAGATTTTATTGGGGAAGATTCGCTTTGCAGAGTAATTCCTCGGTTAGGAAGAAGCTGTTGCTTCTGTTTTTCTTAAATCCTCACCGGAGGATCTATTTTCCGTTGATTTTTTAGAGAGAGTCAAAGGGAGGGAGGGGGGAGAGAGAGAGAGAGAGAGAGAGAGAGAGAGATGGGTGTGAGAGGCCTCTCAAATGCACCCCAACAGGAGCTGGGAGCAAACCTGGGACCCAGGCCCCTGCCCTTGACCGGGAATCGAACCTGTGACCCTTCGGTGCCCAGGACGGCGCTCTAACCATTGAGCCACACCAGCTGCGGCCAGAAACTATTATTTTTAAATGTGTGTGTTTTAAAATTTTTTCATTGATTTCAGAGAGGAAGGGAGAGAGAGAGAAACATCCATGATGAGAGAGAATCATGGACCGGCTGCCTCCTGCACGCCCCCGACTGGGGATCGAGCCCACAACCCCGGGCAGGTGCCCTTGACCGGGACTCGAACCCTGACCTCCTGGTTCATAGACTAGGTCGACGCTCTAACCATTTAGCCACACCGGCCGGGGGTCATGAGCTGTTTTTTCGTGCAAAAAAATGACCAGGAACATCCCTCCTTCGCAGCCACACCAGCTGCCACCACGGGGATCGAACACGGGGTGAGGGGACTCGGAGGCCCTGGCAATCCTGGCCTCGGCGATCCATCAGGGGTCCGTCAGACACTTAGCGAGGAACTAACCATGGTGCTTTGCCATCATCGTTCGATAGATGATAGATAAATGATAGATAGATAGATAGATAGATAGATAGATAGATAGATAGATATAGATAAATGATAGAATGGATAGATAGATATAGAGATGATAGATATAGATAGATAGATAGATAGATAGATAGATAGATAGATACATAGATAGATAGATATAGATACATGATAGAATGTATAGATAGATAGATATAGAGATGACAGATAGATAGATAGATAGATACATAGATAGATAGATATAGATACATGATAGAATGTATAGATAGATAGATATAGAGATGACAGATAGATAGATAGATAGATACATAGATAGATAGATATAGATACATGATAGAATGTATAGATAGATAGATATAGAGATGACAGATAGATAGATAGATAGATACATAGATACATAGATACATAGATAGATACACAGATAGATAGATATAGATAATAGATAGATAATTAGATAGATAGATAGATAGATAGATAGATGATAGAGATAAATGATAGATGATAGAAAGGATAGATAGATAGATATAGAGATAGATAGATAGATAGACAGACAGATAGATAGATAGATAGATAAATGATAGATGATAGAATGGATAGCTAGATAGATATAGAGATAGATAGATAAATAGATAGATAGATAGAAATAGATAAATGATAGATGATAGGATGATAGAATAGATGATAGAGATAAATGATAGATGATAGAAAGGATAGATAGATAGATATAGAGATAGATAGATAGATAGACAGACAGATAGATAGATAGATAGATAAATGATAGATGATAGAATGGATAGCTAGATAGATATAGAGATAGATAGATAAATAGATAGATAGATAGAAATAGATAAATGATAGATGATAGGATGATAGATATATAGATAGATAGATTGATAGATAGATAGATAGATAGATAGATAGATAGATAGATCGATAGATAAGATGATAGAAGATGATAGAGGATAGATGATAGATAGGCAACAGAGGTAGAAGATAGATAATAGATAAATAGATAGATATACAGATAGATAACTGAGAGGTAGATGATAAAGGATATATAATAGAAGATAGATAGATAGATAGATAGATAGATATAGATAGATAGATGATAGATAGATAGATAGATAGATAGATAGATGATAGATAGATATAGATAGATAAATGATAGATGATAGAATGGATAGATAGATATAGATGATAGATAGATAATTGATAGATAGATAGATGATAATTGATAGTTACAGATAGAATACTAATAGATACATTTTAAATAAGCGCATTATCAACAACTTTATGCCCAAACTTAGGACTCAGATACAACGAAGACGCCCTTGGAAATGATCACATCGTTCCGATGAAGGTGTGAATGATCGGAGGGAAATATTGACGGGTTTTCTGGCGACGTATCTGCCCTGTCCCTCCCGGGGCCTCAGGGGCGGGAGGCTGTGTATACACCAGACCAGCCATTAACCGGCCCGATTAGCATAATCCGTGGCGATCCATCACCCGCTAACAGTTCCCCTGAAATTCTCCAGGGGCCGGGGGTAGGGCGGGTGGAAGATTTTATGAGACGATAAGTATCTGTGTGATGGGCCATTAGCAACGTGTTTGGAAACAATGAGAGAGAGAAGCCGGGCCCGTCTGAATCTATGGGTTGTCCTTCTATCTTTTTTTTTTTCTTTTAAATATATATTTTTTATTGATTTCAGAGAGGAAGGGAGAGAGAGAG
>NW_005365713.1:9863-11195 GCF_000412655.1 Myotis brandtii | reverse complement strand
GTGCCCTTGACCGGGATTCGAACCCGGGACCCTTCAGTCCACAGGCTGACGCTCTATCCACTGGGCAACACCAGCTAGGGCTCTTTTTTATTTCATTTTTAATATACTTTTTAAAATGTGGATTTTAGCCCCGGCCGGTGTGGCTCGGTGGATAGAGCGTCGGCCTGCGGGCCGAAGGGTCCCGGGTTCGAATCCCGGTCAAGGGCACGTACCCCGGTTGCAGGCTCTTCCCTGGCCCAGACCCTGGTTCTCTCTGTTTCTTTCTCTCCCTTCCACTCTCCCTAAAAAAAATCAATGGGAAAAGATCCTCAGGTGAGGATTTTTATTTAAAAAAAAAAAACGAATAAATAAATAAAAATATATGAAAAATTGATTTTAGAGAGAGAAGAAGGGAGAGGCAGCGAGAGACAGAAACATCCACGATGAGAGAGAATCGTGGACCGGCTGCCTCCTGCACGCCCCCCCCCCCCAAACACTGGGTTTTGCCTGTGCCCTTGACCGGGATTCGAACCCGGGACCCTTCAGTCCAAAGGCTGACGCTCTATCCACTGAGCCACACCAGCCAGGGCTCCGTCGCCTCCTTGGACTGTCAGGTATCCAACCAGGCGGAGACCCACCATTCTCCCTATCCATTGAGCATTGAGCATCTGCCCCCCCCCCCGGGGCCATTGTCGACAGTGGGGCTCCAATAGGCTCCCCCCAAAAAATTATTTACAAAGTTGGCATGTTTTTCCCTGAACAGCACAAACCCTACTGGGGGGGCCCGGCGTTGGTTCTAAGGGGACCTGTCAGCTCCCCCCAGTGTCCTGTGTCTGGGTTTTGGGGGACCCTCACCAAGATCCACACAGAGAGAGAGAGGGGGGGCCGGGTCCCCCAGGACCAAGCCGGCTGCCTCTTTCTTTTGTCTGCGCTCAGGGGCTGAATTCAACCCCAAAGTCATTAGCGGTACTCAGGGGGGAGGGGAGCTCTCCAGGAAGCGATAAATGGAGATAAAAAGGCAAAATGGATAGCTGTGACACAAACAGACAAAACCTGGACAGCGGACGAAGCCAGAGCAATCTCCCTCCGACGTGGAATCGAATGAACAACGTACATCCGACGGGGCCCTGGCCGGTGTGGCTCAGTGGATAGAGCGTGGGGCCTGCGGACTGCAGGGTCCCGGGTTCGAGTCAGGGAGAACCGCTCACCTTAAACCAACTTACAGAAAGGCTTTCGCGAGGCTGCCAATCACCCGGGAAAACCCCATTTCTATCGATTACCGCTGTCGGCGTGATGTATGGCTTCATTTGACCGTAATTGAGAATTAGTGGGGAAATTAACAGGAGTGAACAC
>NW_005365713.1:6646-8739 GCF_000412655.1 Myotis brandtii | reverse complement strand
CCCCCCCCGCCTGTCTGCGCGCCCGGGTCCCCAATCCACAGCGAGGCGCGGGTGGAGAGGTTCCCGCAGCCGGAGAACCGATTCCGGCCCCTTCGGAGGGCGATGCGTGAAAGGAGATGGGGGCCTCGTGCCGTCTGACCAAGTTTTGAAAATGGACTCGTTTGCAGGCGAGCACCGACCTCGTGGCTAAAGTCCACAGGCAGAAGCGCACGCGTTAGGGAAAGGAATCCGGAGACGGGGGCGGGGGGGGGTTCCCCGCTGTTTTCAGGGTCATTCGCTCCTGGGGAGCTGCGTGCAACCGCTTGCCATTCTCCACCTCCCCCACCCCCACCCCCCAAATCCGCCTTCCCAGCGAGTGCGCGCACCTGGAGACCTGGCGCACCTGTGTGTGTGTCCATCAGCGGCCTTTGAGATGCAAAACAGGCTCCCGGTGGGCATTGGGGTCTCCAGCCCGGCCCCCCTTCTCTCCTGATTTGCATATTTAAAGCCAGGCTCCTAAACAAGGACCCTTTTTTGTTGTTAATCCTTCCCCCGAGGATACTTTTTCCATTGATTTTTTAGAGAGAGAGAGTGGAAGAGAGAGGGAAAGACGGACAGAAACATGGAAGTGAGAGAGACGCATGGCGGGGTTGCCTCCTGCCACAGGCCGGGGGCCCGCAACCTTGGTACCTACCCTTGGCTCCGGAAATCAAACCCAGGACCCCGAGGCCCGGCTCTATCCACTGAGCCACACCGGCCAGGGCAACAAGGATCGCTAAGGTTTGAACCCTTTGCCACGACCTGGAGGGCATGATGCCGAGTCAAATAAGCCAGTCGGAGAAAGACACGCGCCCCATGATCTCACTCCCGCGTGGACCCACAAAATAAGACCAGAGGCAGGGAGGCAGGGGACAGGCTGACATACCCCGGTGCGGGGTTCGAGGGACGCAAAGAGATAAACCAAAAAATTTATGTACGAACTAGAGGCCCGGTGCACGAATTCGTGCACTGGCGGGGGGGGGGGGGCCCTCCGCCTGGCCGGCCATCGGCCATCGAGGCCTAGGGAGGGAGTGGGGGTGCACTGACCACCAGGGGGCAGCTCCTGCATTGAGCGTCTGCCCCCTGGTGGTCGGGGAGCGTCATAGCAACTGGTCCACCTGTAGTTAGGCTTTTATATATATAGATTGATTTCAGAGAGAGAAAGAGAGAGATAGAAGCATCCATGATGAGAGAGAATCATGGATCGGCCGCCTCCTGCACGCCCCCGACTGGGGATGGAGCCCTCACCCCGGGCCTGTGCCCTTGACCGGGAATCGAACCCAGGACCCTTCAGTCCGCAGGCTGACGCTCTAGACACTGAGCAACACCGGCCCGGCCTGGCTCTCTGGTTCCCCTTCTATCCCCACCCGGTCCCTTTGCAACCAGGGGTCCCGGCACCCTCATTTCTGTCCGGCTCCCGGGCGCGCACAAGACAAATGTTTCTCGTCTCCGCCGCCCAGGAAGCCAGAACGGCTTTTAATTTTTTTTTTTCGCCTTAAGCAGAAAAAGTGCTTATTCCCATTCTTAATACCCCGCCTGTACGTCGGCCCCCGAGAGAAGCCCAGAGAATATGTTGTTGGAATCTCCATAAATCCACCGACAGATGAATTCCTCCAACAGGCGATGGGGTTCTTAGCAGCTTTTCATTACAGTTTAAAAGGGGAAAAAAAAAAAAAAGAGAGAGAGAGAGAGAGAGAACGGTGTGTTTCCGGCCGGGTAATGGCTGCGATGATTAATCCGAGATTCCGGGATTGATTCGGAAACGGCGGTTCATACATATTGAGCAGGGCCGCGCTGGGTGGGTGTCTCCATTCGTTTCATGAAAATGGAAATTCAGAAATCATCCGTAACGTGAGATGGTGCCTCTCTCGCGGGCGGGACGGCCGGCTGGTGGACCGACATCCGTCACTTCATACATATTGAGCAGGGCCGCGCTGGGTGGGTGTCTCCATTCGTTTCATGAAAATGGAAATTCAGAAATCATCCGTAACGTGAGATGGTGCCTCTCTCGCGGGCGGGACGGCCGGCTGGTGGACCGACATCCGTCACTTATCTTATGGGAGGGGACACGGGTT
>NW_005365713.1:1811-2943 GCF_000412655.1 Myotis brandtii | reverse complement strand
CCGGGCCGGGGATCGAACCCGGGACCCTGGGGTCCGCGGGCTGAGGCGCGCTATCCACTGAGCCACACCGGCCGCGGCCTTCTAGGGAATGATTAACGCTCCCCCCTGGTTTCAAGGGAAGGGTGGTGGGTGGATTTTTTTGTTGTTATTGTTGTTTTTTGTTTGTTTTTTTCTTGTTTGTTCGTCGCCCTCCTATCGGCCTTCAGGGCCGTGGGGAGCAGGTTTTATTGGGGGGACAGTAGAAGCCCCCCGTCATGGAGACTCCGCCAGGACACTGTGTTCCGAGCCCCAAACAAAGAAATCCCTTATTTTATTTTATTTTATTTTTTTACAATCCACCCCCCGCCCCCCCCATTTGCTCCCCGTGTCTAATTTCGTTGTAGACAATTAGATGCCGGGGAAGTTTGCATAAAATAACTGTATTAGGGGGAATGCAATTTGGCCGGGCGCGGTGGCGCCTTAATAAAAAGTGTCAGCTGAAATGAAAATACAGCCCCCGTAATTAAATCTAATTGGATCTTGTCACTTCGAATCCTCTTCCCTTTTTGGGGTGCGTTCCCGCGGAATTGGTGGCTCTCGTGCCTTTTATTTGCCGGCGCCTCTGAGGAGCCCGACCCGCTGGTAATAAACTAAGACCTTGCTTTTTCCTATTTGGTTTTTTTTTTTGTTTGTTTGTATTTTTGCAGGAGGTTCAAGCAGGGAACGGGGGGGAGGGGTGCCCCGGCCGGTGTGGCTCAGTGGGTAGAGCGTCGGCCTGCGGACGGAAGGGTCCCGGGTTCGGTTCCCGGTCGGGGGCGTGCGGGGGGCGGCCGGTCCACGATTTTCGCTCATCATGGATGTTTTTTTCTCTCTCTGCCTCTCCCTTCCTCTCTGACATCAGTAGCAAATGTATATCCTGTGTCATAAAAGGCCAGCGACCGTCAGCGTAACGACCAGAATGACCGCTGGACCAGGCGCTATGAGGTGGGGGCCGGCGAGGGGATTTTTCTCTCTCTGCCTCTCCCTTCCTCTCTGACATCAGTAGCAAATGTATATCCTGTGTCATAAAAGGCCAGCGACCGTCAGCGTAACGACCAGAATGACCGCTGGACCAGGCGCTATGAGGTGGGGGCCGGCGAGGGGACCGGGTGGC
>NW_005365713.1:0-708 GCF_000412655.1 Myotis brandtii | reverse complement strand
GGGGAGAGCAATTAGGGGCGATCAGGCCAGCAGGGGAGGGTGGTTAGGGGTGATCAGGCCAGCAGGGGAGGGCAGTTAGGGGCGATCAGGCCAGCAGGGGAGGGCAGTTAGGGGCGATCAGGCCGGCAGGGGAGAGCAATTAGGGGCGATCAGGCCGGCAGGGGAGGGTGGTTAGGGGCGATCAGGCCGGCAGGCAGGTGAGCAGTTGGGGGCGATCAGGCCAGCAGGGGTGGGCAGTTAGGAGCCAGCGGTCCCAGATTATGAGAGGGATGTCCGACTGCCGGTTTAGGCCCGATCCCTGCAAGGGCTGCCCCGAGGGGTCCCGGACTGGAGAGGGTGCAGGCTGGGCTGAGGGACCCCCACTCTTGTGCACGAATTTTGTGCACTGGGCCTCCAGTATATATATACTAGTATATGTATATATATTTAAAGGCCCCAGCTGGTTTGGCTCAGTGGATAGAGCGTCGGCCTGCAGACTGAAGGGTCCCGGGTTCGATTCCCGGTCAAGGGCATGTACCTCGGTGGCGGGCTCTACCCCAGCCCAGGTGGGAGGCAACCAATCGATGTGTTTCTCAAACACATCTATGCCTTTCCCTCTCTCTCCCACTCTCTCTCAAATCAGTCAGAAATTATCCTCAGGTGAGGATTAACCACAAAAGAAAATCAATGAAGAGAGAGAATCATGGACCGGCCGCCTCCTGCATGCCC
>NW_005365712.1:0-769 GCF_000412655.1 Myotis brandtii | reverse complement strand
CTCTCTCTCTCTCTCTCTCTCATTCTCTCTCTCTAGAGTCAATGAAAAACATACGAGGATTAAAATTAAAAGAAAAATGCAAAACAAAGAAACAAAAAATCCAGTTAAAAAATGGGCAAAGGACCTGATCAGACACTTCGCCAAAGAGGACATACAGATGACCAATAGATATATGAAAAGATGCTCAATGTCATTAATCATCAGAGAAATACAAATTAAAACCACAAGATCAGAGTATCTATCATCAATAATTAAACCAAGAAGTGTTGGCAAGTATGTGGAGAAAAGGGAACTCTCACGCACTGTTGGTGCGAATGCAGATTGGTATAGGCACTATGGAAAGTGGTCTGGAGTTACCTCAAGTTAAAAAGGAACTGCCTTATGACCCAGTGAATCCACTTCTGGATATATATCCAAGATAACCCAAAACACTAATTCAAAAGAATATATGTTTCCCTATGCTCATTGCAGCATTATGTACAAGAGCTAAAATATTAAAGCAACCCAAGTGCCCATCAACAGACAAATGGATAAAGAAGAGTGGTCCATATTTATTTTGGTTGAGTACATACTAATCTAAATCTTATGCTCTTTAATATTTGACTTATTTTCTGGGTTTTCAGTTTTGAAACTGTGTGGTTGCCTAATAGTTTTAGTTTGAGATATTGAACTTGTATTATTTTAATTCAAATGGAATGTTTTTCCAGCTATACCATATGCATCTAAAAGATACTTTCTAGTTCTTAAGTAAACATAATAATCTAGAATA
>NW_005365711.1:0-701 GCF_000412655.1 Myotis brandtii | reverse complement strand
GAAATCAGCGCACAGCGGGGCTTTAAACATCTCTATGTTACTTATATAAACTGAGATAATATCTCCAGGAGAAATTTTGTGGTTCTTAGCAAAACAAAGGTATGGGGGTTAATGTTTGTCCCTCCGTTACTGCGTGTCAGGGGCACATCAAACGATCAATTTTCAAGGTGGAAGGTTCTCTGTCCTGAAATGGCCGTGAAGGTCAGGAGTTCAGAGTCCCGCTCTCACCCCTTAGAGACAACGGTTTTGGGAAAGAAAATGAAATAATGGAGAATGAAAAATGTAATGTCCATCTAGGGAAGCCATGGCCCTGAAGGCAGGTTTGTTGCTATCTGTGCTTTAACACATTTCTGTCACATCCTGACTCGTTTCTATCGGATTCAGGGAAACGAATGCATCCCACTGGTCTGGGAACACACAGGCCAGGCACACGTGTCCTCAGGACGCATTACGTTTGAAACGTCAGATAACACAGCGAAGGGAGGGGAGCGCAGACGCACCTGGGTCCCCACAGGAGCGCTGGCATGCTGCCTCGGTTTCGAAGTTGTTTAGGTTCCCCCAGCAGCCTCCATACACGAACTCCTCACAACGCCCGGAGCGGTGGTTGTAGAAGTAGTTCTTGAAGTAGAAACGGCATGGCCCCAAGTCCGCATCCAGGAAGCAAAAGTAGGGCCGCCCTGGGGGTTGCACGTGTGTCAGAG
>NW_005365710.1:0-761 GCF_000412655.1 Myotis brandtii | reverse complement strand
CCCTTAATATTCTTTATAAATTTCAAAATAGTAAAATGTTTATTCAACTTAGTCATTTCAAATATCTATGGATTAAAATAAAATTATACTGGCAGAGCTCTGGGTAAAAATTAAATCTTCTCCAAATATTAAGCATTGTTCAAGGGAGGTGAAATCTGTTCTCTTCATGTTCTTGGTTCTGTTTTGGGTGGAGGCAGGGCCAGTTGAAGCTCAAATGCATCAAGGTCCAGACATCCCTGAGTCTCCGTGACCGAAGGCCATCCTGGCCTCAGCTTTATTACCAGAGAGAGACAACATCAGGAGGGTGTGGGAAGGAGCATGTTGGTGATGGAGGTGGGTTTGACAGAGTGAAGGGCAGGGGCCTTGGACAATCTGCAGGTTTGTGCAGCTTCTTCTTCCTAATTAAGCCTCTCAGAGAGGGCAGGAGGCAATATATCCCGTAGCAGGGAAGAGCTGTAGGGAAAGTCATTTATTCATTCATTCATTTATGGAAGAAAAGGATCATTCATTCCTTCCTGTATTAATTCCACAAATATTTTCTGAGCACATGCCAAGTGGCAGGCACTCTGTTTGGCCTGGGTTAATGCACAGATAAGAAAGGAAGCCCCTACTCACCACACCCCCACACCTCCTTCTGGGATCTGAACTTTCTTCCATTCCCACATTCATAGTCACCACTAGCCTCTCAGATGGGTTCTAGTAGCTGCCTTTGGCAATACTTTCCTATTCATCCCAAAGATGTATCGTATGAAAACTGAAAT
>NW_005365709.1:0-1449 GCF_000412655.1 Myotis brandtii | reverse complement strand
GCTGTGAAGTCTGGCACATCCCTTCCTGGCTGCGGTGCCCTAACCTTGCTGGTCTGCTATTCCTGGAACAAGCACCCATAGCAGTACTCACACTGCCAGTGCCCATCCATACCCATCGGCACTACCTGCTCCAGGCACCCACCACCTGCCTGAGGCTTCCTCTGTCCAGAGCCCACTCACCTGTGTGCACAGGGAGGTGCCAGGGAGTTAATGGCCCCACTCCCCCTCCCCCAGCGCACAGGGAGGTGCCAGGGAGTTAATGGCCCCACTCCCACTCCCCCTCCCCCAGGAGCAGCCGGTCTCAGGAGTCAGTGCAGGACCAGGGCCCAGCTCCCTGCCCTCTGCTGGGAAGACTGCCTCCCGGAGTTCCCCAGCCAGACCCACAGCCCTCACCTCCTGGGTCACATGCCTTCATTGTCTTCCTCCCCTACCTTGTCTCTCTTCTCCACTCGTGTTTCCCGGGGTCCGCTCCCCACATCTTTGTGAGGGGAACACAACCGAGACAATAGGGTGCCCTGTGGCTCTGTACAGGGCCCAGAAACAGAGCTGAGGATGCATCAGGCGCAGAGCGGCCCTGGGGGGATGTAGATTGAGCTCTGCTGCGGAGCACACGAGGCTGCTGCCCGAGGCCCGGTGCTGACCGCGTCCACTCTGCTCTTCCCGCACAGCGGCAACACGGAGCGCGCCGAGTCCCTGCACGACAACACCCTCACACTGATGGTGCCGCTGATGCACGAAGTGGACACGTCCATCACGGGGTGAGTAGCCCAGGCCTGGGTGGCCAGATCACAGAGGTGCTCTGCAGGGGACACTGTGCCTGTCTTGAATTTGCACCTGTAGCCTGGAGTCAGTGGCCCTGCCACTTCCAGTCTCCCCCGCTCTGAAATGTAGGGTGAAGGCTCAGCTCCAGGGACTCATGCCCTCCTCCCTCCTCATTTTCCCCCCTTTCCCCACCACCCATCCACCCACCTGGTAGGTAACGCAAGAAGCTTGACGACAAGTTTAAGGCCCTTCATTTCTTTGAACGTCCTGTCCACCTCTTTATGCAAGTATTCCAGCATCCACCCCTCCAGAGTGCCTCGTGGTAGCAGGCAGCATGGTTCCTGGGACTAACATCTCAGCCAGCGGCTGTGGGGCCAGCCAGAGGCTGCAGTCAGCGCTGTCCCAATGCCTGGCTGGCTCGCAGTAGTGCTGGCTTTGTGTCTCTGTTAACCCCTCCTGCAGAGCCGGCAGCTCTGCCCAATGTCTGCTGGTCTGGAGTGGGCAGGGGACCCTCAGGATGGGCCCACCCCCTGGCGGGGGAAGGCCATGCCATCCGTGTGCTGCTGGCATTGCTAGAAAGCAGGCCTGCGGCCCCAAAACAGCCCTGTCAGTTACCAGCCAAAGCCCAGGCCTGGGAAGTGAGAACCCAGTTCCTGCTTCAGGCTTCAGGTAACAGAGCACATAACC
>NW_005365708.1:0-628 GCF_000412655.1 Myotis brandtii | reverse complement strand
AGGAATTTTAAATAGATATTATTTGATTTTATTCTATATTAATATAGTTTAGCAATTTGTTTTTCAACCAGAAGGATTTGAGATAAAGAAAAAGAAAGACCTTTTAACAGGAAATTTTAAATTCTTGACATGTTAATTGATTTATATTTAGTCATTTCATTTGAAAAATGGAAATAAAGTTTCTCATTGTAAGGAGGAGGTATTTTTGGATTGTTCAGGTACTGTGACTATTGTTTAGACTCTGGTACTCTTTTGTGGGCATTGATTATTATTGCTTTTCCAAGTCATCAAGCACATTTTGCTTCGTGATATTGGTCCATGCATGAGGGATTTCACCTCTACCTGTAAATTTTTTCTGATATTTTTCTTCTAGCTCCTTTCTGAAGTGACAGACAAACCATTTCCAGTATGGCTGGGTGGATGTGTCTGGGGTGATGCTCCATGTGGCATATTCCCCTCCTGCCTGTCGATAGGTCTTATATGGGAATGAGGTGGTGTCATCATTACCTAATATAAATATCATATCACTTGCTACCAAACTAGTACAGAACTCAAGACAAAATTCTTCTGTTTTGTGATATCGTATTCCATTGACAGCATTAGGACGGTGGAAAGGAACACTGTGGTC
>NW_005365707.1:0-1016 GCF_000412655.1 Myotis brandtii | reverse complement strand
TATCCTATATAATGAAAGGCTAATATGTAAATTGTCCACTCAACCAGGAGTTCGACCAGGGGTGGGGCCTGCTGACCAACCACCCATGACCCACCATCTGGCTCTGCTTCTAATAATTCCCCCACCCCTACTGGGGACAGCGCTGGCCTGCCAAATGCCCATGACCCCTCCCCCCAGCCATCCCAGCCCAATCGGCCCCAATTGAGGTGGGTTGGCCAGAACCCAACCATGCACAAATTTATCAATGGGCTTCTAGTAATATAATAATGATGATGATGGTGATGATGATAATGAAACACAGCTAACCCAATAATAATATGTGCAAACTATTTTAACAAAACGAAGACATATAAATGACCAATAAGCACATTAATAAATGCTCAGCTTTTCTAATCTTTTGTGAAATGCACATTAAAATCATAACGAGCTACCACTACACACCCATTAAGACAACTAAAGTTAAAAACACTGACAAGACCAATGTTGGCAAGGATGTGCTCTCATAGATTACAAACAAGCATATAAAAAGCTACCAAAATGGCAGCATAGGTAAATTCAGATACTCCCTGCCTCCCACAACACATAAAAATTACAACTAAAATACAAAACAACCACCATTCAGAATTGCCTGAAACCTGGCTAAATGGAAGTCCCTCAACTAGAGAAGTAAAGAAGAAAGCACCTTGAGACTGATGGATGGGTGGAGCTGGGCTGGTCCTACAACCATGAGGGCTGTTTTTTTAATCTGTAGAGATAAATCCACTTCAAAGCCTCCTTTCTCCCCACTTCCACCTCAGGTGAAGAGCAATAGATCCCAGTCAAAACCAGACACTCAGCCCAAGGTTCCAAAGCTGGGAAGAGAAGTTCCTGTAATTTTAGGCTGTATAAACCAGCAGGGATTGTTACTGAATGTTATGAAGGCTGCTGGAGACCCAGATGTTGCTCTAAAGGGCCAGTGCACAAACTTCCTCTGCATCCATCCCTCAGGCTTCAGACTTTGCTAAAGTCTCTGAAAC
>NW_005365706.1:0-850 GCF_000412655.1 Myotis brandtii | reverse complement strand
GTCATCCCAATAACTTTACATTTTTTAAAGGTAATTTTCCACTTTAAACTTCCTGGGGGACTCACCATCCCTAGCTGTGAGACTCCTATTTGCCAAGAATGACAACCTCCTGTGCTTTGTCACCATGGTCTCAGGGTGAAATCTCAGGGAATGAGAATAGATTCCCCTCTTTAGCGATATCCTGGCCTAACTGTTCCCTCCTTTGACCATTCGGAGATATAATTCACATACTATAAAATTCACCTTTTTATTCATTACCTCCAAAGGAAGCACTGTACTCTTTGAGCAGTCACTCCCAATTCCCTACTACCCAAGCTCCTGGCAACCACTAATCTTTCTGTCTCTATAGATTTGCCTATTTTGAACATTTTATACAAATGGAATCATATAATATGCAGCCTTTCTGTCTGGCTTCTTTCACTTAGCATAATGTTTTCAAGGCTCATCTATGTTACAGCAAGTATCAGTGTGTCATTCTCTTTTATGACTAAATAATTCTCTATTGCATGAATATGCCACATTTTATTTACCCACTCCTTAGTTGATGAACATCTGGATTGTTTCCCCCTTTTGAGTATGATGAGTAATGCTGATGTGAACATTTGTGTGGCAAGTTTTTTTACATGAGCATATTTCAGTTCTCTTAGCTATAATCTAAGCGTTTAATTGCCATTTTATACAATAACTCTATTTAAAATTTTTTGAGGAACTGACAAACGTTTTTCCAAAGTGGCTGTTCCATATACATTCCCAACAGAACTATAAGAAGATTCCAATTTTTTCATCTTCTCACCAACACTTGTTGTTTCTGCCCTTTTTATTATAACCACACTAATGGGTATGAAGTGAT
>NW_005365705.1:0-1441 GCF_000412655.1 Myotis brandtii | reverse complement strand
AATTTCCATGTTTCTCTTTTATTAGTGTAGATAGATAACTCTAATTTTATTAGTGTTTAGTATCAGTATTCCTTGTTAGTTTCTAAGTTCTCTGAGGGCTAGAGCTATGTCTACCTTGTTCACCTGTTTACCACTCAGTGCTAACACAGCACTGAGTAAAGGTCTCTCTCCCTCTCTTTCTCTCTCTTTTTCTCTCTCACACATACACACACACAGTAACACACATAAACACAAACGCATGCACCTGCAACCACATGAACACACAAACAGGAGTCCTTACACCACCCAATAAATGGATTAATTCATATGGTTCTTTCAGTGTGGTTTGATTGTATTTCAAGTAAAATATCTGTCTCATGGTACTATCTAGCTTGGGACAAATGAATCCCATTGCCCAGAGATCACTGTCTTTTGTTGCTTGATGTCCAGTATTTTGAAAGTCATTGCTTTAGATATTTTTTTCTAATTTCTGATTGTTCCAGGAAAAAAAGTAAATCTGTTCCCTTTATACCAACTTGGCCAAAGTGGAAGTCTGTGCAAAAAGATTTTATTTCTCAAAATGAAATAGTAGAGTAATATACACTGAATATTAAAATAGTGATTTGGTAAAATATTTTTTTGAACAGCAGACTCTACAAACTTCAGTTATCTTTTAATAAAAAAAGAGAACCTGTCCCATCATGAAAAGATTGGCAATTGCTTACCAAAAATACCAATTATGAGACTATCCCCAACCTCAGAACTGAACGAAATGGCACATGCAACAGTACACATGATGGAGAGACATGCAATGCACTCCTGCCGGAGGGAAAGAAAAGGGCTTATGAGTTATAAGAATTGCTTTATGCTAATTTCTCCCGTCATGCTGGGAAAAGAAGGGGTCAGAAGCCTATGCTACATTTGGAATATTCCTTTATTTTATTAAACAATGGTTTAATAAACAATGGTTTGAAAAAATACTCAACTGGGAGACACATGGGGGCAAACCTTATTTGGATGTTACCAGTTAGTGAGGCGTTTCTTATGCTGACATGAAAAAATCAGCGTAATAAAAGTTGCTCCTAATTTATGAAACTGTTTTTAATGCCTGGTTGCCTAAAGGTTGTTTCTGTATTAATCTTTATTCGGGATCCTTCTGATTGCAAATACAGCATTGGGCTTATACTCTTCACTTCCTGTAAAGTCCCCTGTGTTGATATGTTCCACTAAACTTCTGATGCTATATTTAAAATAACTTAAAACAGCTTTACTTAAATGGGCTTCATTTACTTAATTTTAAACATTAATAACTAAAATATGTATACTAGATTAGACATCCAAGATAGTTCCAACCATCTTAGTTATCATGGAAAAGTACTGTTTTCTCTCATAATATATACATGAAAGGAAGTGTTTACTGTAAAAATAAAGTTTAGTTTTCACATATTAAAATGAGAACACT
>NW_005365704.1:0-512 GCF_000412655.1 Myotis brandtii | reverse complement strand
AGGAAGAATCAGAAAAAGAAGCAGAGAGCTTCGAGTCGAAAGCGTAGTTCAAATGGTCACAAAGATGAGTGTGTGGTAAGGAGTAGCCATGAGAGCTCGCCTCCCAGGAGAGCTACGACCCTTAGGACTCGCAGCTGCTCCCGGCTACTGCCCATCAGTTGAGTGCCGGCCCACGCAGCCCAGGACCGCCAGCTCCCAGGCCAGGCTACGCAGGAGGCCCAGCCCTCTATCCAGGCAGGGCTGGCCAGCTAAGCTGGGCCCCCTGAAGCCGGTGGTGCCACCCAGGGACATGGAGACCCAGGGAGGAGCTTGCATCTCATGGGGGTTGCGGAAGCATGCTCTGTGGTATAGGCGTTGGAGAGCTGCCCTCTGGGTCTGAATGTGTGGCTGGCTCCCGTCCGTCCCCCATTCCGACATCAATATTAGGAGGCGAGTGGAGCACCTCCATCCAACTCTTGCGGAGGAGGTGATGGCGTGACAGAGTCTAGAAACCCAACACAGAAATCGGGGGG
>NW_005365703.1:0-868 GCF_000412655.1 Myotis brandtii | reverse complement strand
TCAGGCTGTGCCCCCCGCCCCAGCGCCAGGCTGGGGGACCTCAGGCTGTGCCCCCCCACCCAGTGGGGCTTGACAAGGGTGGGGCTGGTCAGCTCTGGATGTTGCCCAATGGGAGTGGGGCTGGAAGGGTCTGGGTCTCTCGTGATTTTAAGGTGCCATGTGTGGGCAGGGACTTGACTCTGGGTCCCGCAGTGCACCCCAGACTCTGACAGGAGGAATATTTTTCATATACATTTTACTAATTTTATTTCATCTCTGACACTTCTATTATAGAGAATGGGCAAATAGCAATATTAAAATATTTCCTCTAATTCCCTTTTAATTTGCACAAATTTTGTTCACTGGGCCACTAGTATCCATATAAAGGAAACACTTATAAAACCCCATGAATCCTATTCTTGCCGTCCATCATTACCTATTATCATGGAGGTTCTTGTATCTCTCTATTCTATTTTACTTAAAATCCCAGATATATATGGCCATGCATGGATAGCACAGTGGGTCAGAGCCTCATCTCAGTCATGCCAAGGTTGCATGTTCCATCCCGGGTCAGGACAATAACAAGATTCAACCAAAGAATGTATAAAATTAGTGGAACAACAAATTGATCTTTCACCCTCTCTCCCCATTTTTCTCAGTCTCTAAAATCGATATGTTTGTTTTATTCACCCAGTCAGTGCACACACATGTGAACACCAGCACAGCCCAGGGGCCCTGTGGTGACCAGAAGCCAGGGTTCTCATGAGGGCAGAGCATGACATGACTAAGGTGACACAGGGGAGGTGTCGCTGCTTTCAGTGTAGCAGGTGCGGAACCGGGGTGAGCTACACTATCACCCACAAGGAATGATGACGTCAGTGTGCTCCCT
>NW_005365702.1:0-547 GCF_000412655.1 Myotis brandtii | reverse complement strand
AGTAATAGCTGCAGCAGCTACCATTAATTGAGTACTTTGTGCTGGGCATTGTGCTAAGCCAGTGTGTCTGAAGTTCTCAACTTTGGAATCACCTTGTGGGCATGAAGCTTAAAAATGCTTGATGCCTGGTCTCTAGCCAACTTGAAATTTCAAAAGGCGCACCTAACCCTTCTCAGGAGATTCTAATGTGCAGCCAAGGTTGAGAACAACTGTATTAAGCACATGCCTTCCATCAACTGTTTATGTGGTTGGTATTATAATCCTAATTATATAAAAAATAAAAGTTTAAAGAGGTGGAATAATTCCCCCCTCCCTAGTCATTCTTCTCGTAATGTACAGAGGTGGTTTGAACAGAAGTCCAACTGACTCCACTACCCATGCTTCTAACCTTTGCATTATGCAGTCTCCCTTCCCCTCAGTGCTTATAAGTGGCCGTTGTGTGGGGCAACTGTAATGTGGGCATCAGGATACTTGGTGGCTGGAGTAAGATCTAGAACAGCACTTTTCAAACTCTGCAACATCTGGAAGACAATGCTGCCGTGCTGTG
>NW_005365701.1:0-988 GCF_000412655.1 Myotis brandtii | reverse complement strand
CAGGACTTACTAGAGCTTCAGACCAACTTGTAAGAACTCTTGGGCTGACAGCCAGTGAGAAATGTAAAAAATACAGAGGTCAGGAAGCCCAGTGCTTCCACCCCGGGGTGGTTGTGGGTACCAGAGGAGGCCCATATGACTGAACTTCTCCCATATAGAACCTGGATGCTCCACTCTTGTGATTTTATATGTTGGGTTTCTAGAATGGAGTTCTACTTCTTTAAAAAGTTAGAAAGTCACTGTTCTATAGTTCCAACCAGGGAGGATAACTTAGTCAAGGGAGGCCTGTCTGGGTCGTAGGTGTACTGACTCCTGGTCCAGTGCTCACGCAGCTCAATCCACAGCCAAGCAGGCCCAGAGATATGGTCTTCCTCCAAATGAGGGCCTTGAACCTGGAGGCCCAACCAAAAAGGGAGCCTGGGGTGGGGAGTTGGGGAACCGCAGCAGCACGATATGGGGCAGCGAGGCTGAGAACCCTGACCTGAAGCAGGGGCTTGACCCCCAGGTGTGCAGGGAGGTCACAGGAGACAGGATGGAGCTTAGGAGCCCAGACTGGTTCAGTGAAGAAGGGCCCAAGGCCAAGACAAGGCCCCTCCCCCAGTCCAGGCAGATGGACCGGGGTGGCCAAAGCCCTGGAGGATAAAGGTCAGGAGCAGCCTGGAACACGCATTTCAAAGGGCAAATGCCTTCTGGATCCAGGTCCTCCCAAATCATGCCCTACCTATCCTGTAGAGCAGAGCAAGAAACCCCAGGGGCCTCGGAGAAGCTGGAGATGCTGCGGAGATTCGTAGGAGCGCATAGCCCTCTGAGCAGCCGCCAGCAGAGAGGCGGCGGCGCCACCTCCTGGCGCCTTTGGGAAGTGCAGCTCATGCTCAACCAGCCTCAGGGCTCAGCCAGCCTCAGGCAATAAGGATGAGAGGCCGTGGTGAGGAGCTGGGCCCGGAAGAGCATATCAGCTGTTGATTAATTTTCCTTTTTCTACATCAAC
>NW_005365700.1:0-471 GCF_000412655.1 Myotis brandtii | reverse complement strand
TTATGCAGAATATTTACATGTAATTTTCACAACAGTACAATAACTTGTGAGAGACAATAAAGGAAGGGATATTTTGACTTATGTTTTATGACATTTGTCACTTTTACAGTGACCACATAGCACTTGTGCAACTTAAAAAAAAGATTTAAAAAATATCCACCTAGAATGGTGCAAGTGGAGATTGTTACTTTCTTTTAATTTATATCTTTATTGTTGAGCGTATTACAAATGTCCCCTGTTGTCTCCCTCCACCCAGTTCCTGTCCCACCCCAGGCTTTCAACACCTTATTGTCTGTGTCCACGGATTATGCATATATGCATATAAGTTCTTATTTCATTTCCTCAAACCTTAAAGAATTCCTACAGGGTCTTTAAAATCAGCTTCCTGCTGTATGAGTACCATTTTGTGTTTCTTTAATGTTCACACTTTCTATAGAAGAGGAAAATTTAAAGTGATTAATCAGCAATTTT
>NW_005365699.1:0-879 GCF_000412655.1 Myotis brandtii | reverse complement strand
CCAGCTCTTGGTTTCATTGATCTTTTATATTGCTTTTGTGTTTTTGTTTGTTCATTTGTTTTTTGTCTCTATGTCATTTATTTCTTCTCTGATCTATTATTTCCTTCCTTCTGTTCACTCTGGGTTTTTCTTGTTGCTCTCTTTTCAATTCTTCAAGTTGCAGAGTTAGATGGTTTATTACCAGTTTTTCTTGTTTTTGTTTTGTTTTGTTTTGAGGTAGGCCTGTAATGCTATGAACCTTCTTCTCAGGACTGCTTTCACTGTGTCTCAAAGATTTTGGATTGTTGTGTTTCATTGTCATTTGTTTCCAGTATGTTTTTTTTATTTCTTCTTTGATATCTTTGGTAACCCAATCATTGTTTAATAGCATGGTATTCAGCCTCCAAATGTTTGAAATTTTGTGATTGTTTTTATTGTAGTTGATTTCTAATTTTATGCCATTTTGACCTGAAAAGATGCTTGATATGATTTCAATCTTCTTGAATTTGGAGAGACTTTTCCTGTGTCCCAATATGTGGTCTATCTTTGAAAATGTCCCATGTGTGCTTGAGAGGAATGTATATTCTGTAGTTTTGTGGTGGAATGTTCTAAAGATGCCTATTAAGTTAATCTGATCTAGTGAGTCATTTAGGATTGCTGTTTCTTTGCTATTTTTTTTTTTTGTCTAGAGGAGTTATCCAGTGATGTTAATGGGGTATTAAAGTCTCCTACTATGATTGTATTGCTGTCAATCTCTCCTCTGATATCTTCCAGAAGTTTTTTTTTAATGTATTTAAGTTCTCCTTCATTGGGTGCTATATGTTTACCAGAGTTATATCTTCTTGCTGTATTGATTGCTTTAAAATTATGAAGTGGCCTTTCTTGTCTCTTGTTATGGTC
>NW_005365698.1:0-597 GCF_000412655.1 Myotis brandtii | reverse complement strand
GGAGGAGGAGGAGGAAGAGGAGGAGGAGAAATAATGAGCAAAGCCATAGCCTTTGTTTGGCTCAGTGGATAGAGTGTTGGCCTGCTGAATGAAGGGCTCTAGGTTTGAATATAGTCAGGAGCACATGCCCATGTTGTGGGCATGCACAAGGTGGCTGAATAGTGATTCTCTGTTATCATTGATGTCTCTCTTTCTCTCTCTCTCTCTCTCTCTCTCTCTCTCTCTCTCTTCCACTCTGAAATCAATCGTAAATAATAAAGAAGGAATATGTAAATTGAATGTAACTCTGGGACAAAGATGGAGGCATCCACAGCCAATAAGGAGGAATATGCAAATTGACTGTCACTCCATGAAAAAGATGGGGGCAACTGGGCTGTTACGCTTGTGTTGTCTCCATGGCAATGATGCAAGCGTTCCACCACACCCCTCCCACGGAGGGCCTCTGGGTCTGCTTCTTCACCACTGCTGTGGGGGCCAGAGGAGCAGAAACACAAGACTGCAGGGGGGCCTGGCACCCAGCAGCCCCAAGATTCCATGGCAACACTGGGACCACTGGGGCTGCAGCGGAGACACAAATCTGCAGGAAACCTGTGGAAA
>NW_005365697.1:0-481 GCF_000412655.1 Myotis brandtii | reverse complement strand
AATAGACCGAACAGCAGAACCGAACAACCAATCAAAGCATAATATGATAATGATATACTAAGGCTGCTCAACCACTCACTATGACGTGCACTGACCACCAGGGGGCAGATCTCCAACCAGTAGGTTAGCTTGCTGCTGGGGTCTGGCTGATCGGGACTGAACAAGATGCGCCGGACACACCCTGGAGCCCTCCCGCAGTCCCTCCCTGGCCCGATCATGCACTGGTGGGGTCCCCCAGCCTGGCCTGTGCCCTATCACAATCCAGGACCCCTCAGGGGATGTAGGAGAGCCGGTTTCAGCCCAATCCCATAGGCCACTCCCCTTGGGAGGGCACCAGATGCAGGGTTCATGGCTGGCGAGCGCTGCTGTGGCAGCTCAAGCCTCTCCCGATCGGGACTGATTGGGTACAAGCTTGTGGCAAGCATAATGGGGCCAGGATGAGCGGGAGCAACAGGTAGGAGCTGCAGGCAGCACTGGACTG
>NW_005365696.1:0-987 GCF_000412655.1 Myotis brandtii | reverse complement strand
GAGCATCTGGCATGGTAGGGTAGGTCCCAGCTGACCTCTGGGTCCCGGGCAGCACCTGGGCCCCGGGGTCTCCACACAGCCCCCTCCACCCTGAGTCATTGCGCCTGAGTCCCCATGTGGAGATGCGGTGAGCATGGCTGGACACCGCAGGCAGGAGTGCAGCATGGGCCTCTGGGCAGGCAGCACACTCTCTCCCAGCTGGCCTTGCAGACCGGCTCCTACATGAACCCACAGGGAGCCTGACTGGCCCCTGCAGTCCCAGCAGCTGTGGCCCGGCTCACCTGGAAGAGGCCGCACAGATGCGGGGCAGGCTCCTCGCGGGCATCTGGCACCTGAGTGCGGGGGCTTCCCTGGTGTGCAAAGCTTGGCATCCTGTGGGAGGGTAGCAGGGGAAGTGAGACCCAGGTTGGCAGACACCCCGCATTCTCACCGCACCTCTGTCCCTGTCACCCCCGCCCCCAGGTAGCCAGCGAGAGGTTGCAGCATTATATGCCTGAAATAGACTTAATTTGGTTATATGTTTTGTGTAATATAGATGGCTGGTTCTGGTTTGTGGAAGTTTTGGGTTGAATTTTTACATCTATAGTCATCAATGAGAATGATGTATATTTTATTTTCACATTTTCTTTTTCTACTTTTACATCAAAGTATGCTAGGCTCACAAAATGAGATGTAGAATATACTCTTTTTGGCTAATTTCTAACAGAATTTATATAATGTTGGAAATATTTATTCTCTAAATATTTCTTAGAACTCACTAATATGAAAAAAAATGTTCTAGAGTACTCTGAGTTATTTCTTCTATGCATTTTAACATTTAATTCTATATAACTATACATACAGATATATATGGGCAGAAGTAGGTTTTCAATTGCATTGAGTTCCACTATCATGTGCCTGCCTTTCTATCCTGCTTGAGTTTCATTGCATTTTTAAATGTGTGCACTGACATTTTTTAATTCTGAAATTTCTCAACCTTTTCAAATA
>NW_005365695.1:0-791 GCF_000412655.1 Myotis brandtii | reverse complement strand
TATATATGGCTAATATGCAAAGTATCTCTTTGGGAGTTTGATTGATCCCTATGACATGCGCTGGCCATCAGAGGGTGGTGCAGAACGAAGGGAGACCCTGGCCAATAGTTGGCAGCTGAGGAAGGAAGGCCCAGATTGGCCCTGATCACAGGCCAGGCCTAGGGACCCTTCTCGTGCATGAATTTCATCAACCAGGCCTTTAGTTTTATATATTTTAAAATGTATTTTTATTGATTTTTAGAGAGAAGGGCAGAGGGAGAGAAACATCAATCTCCTGCCTCCTTCACATCCACTACTGCAGATCCAGGCAGGCATGTGCCCTTATTTGGAATCAAACCAATGACCTTTCAGTGAACATGAAGATGCCCAACAATATAAGACACATTAGCCATAAGAGTTTATACTTTAATTAATTATTAACTGTTGTATTTTCTTTTTTTTTAATTAAATCTTTATTGTTCAGATTATTACATTTTGTTCCTCTTTTTTCCCACCATAACTCCCCTCCTCCCAGTTCCCGCCCCACCCTCCACCCTCACTCCCCACCTAATAGATTAGTTCATATTTTTCATAATTTTATAGGCACTATAAGTTGTATAATTTTTAACAAACTATGACTTCTTGCTACACAGGTATTTTTTGATTCAACAGTAATGTTTATGTAAATAGTTAATTTTTATTGCTAATAATGTTGTATTCTATGGAAAGCCACTTTATCAATTGATCTGTCAATTGTCTCGGTTATTTCCAAATATGGGGTTTTATAAATAAAACTGCTGGGAATATTGCAT
>NW_005365694.1:0-1106 GCF_000412655.1 Myotis brandtii | reverse complement strand
CCAAACAAGTTGCTAACATCTTGATTTTTGCCTAAGGCTCTGTTTTGGAGGACTCAGAACCCAATCAATAGAAAAGAAAATGGTATCCAACTCCCATATGGCAATCAAAGCAAAGCCAGTACTACACCCCAAGATAAATGTAAGAAGTAGCACAAAGGTTTGATTTTTCTGCTGATTGCTTTGATGCTATCTGTGATGTTGTAATTTATAATAGGAAATTTATAATATGTATTTGGTATTTGTCCCAGTTTGTGGCACAGACCTATGATCCTTGGACTTTCCCGAAAGCTGAGAGACCATAAAGATGTATTTTATGTTAATGAGGTGACTTGTTATGTTACAGAAAGACCGGAGAAGAACCAAGCAACACTCAGAGAGTTTGGAGTTACACTTTATTCACCGAGGTGGGCTTAGAGAAAATGAATTCAAATTCTAAGCAGAGCTACAAGCAGAACTTCCCTTTTTATGAAAAGAGCCAGCCCTATATGCGCTTAGTGGTTATCTTGCTGGTGGCCTTGAAAACTACACAGTTCTATCCAATTGAAAAAATGCACCTGGCATGGCATTGGGCATATCTAGTCTCTGGCCTACAAGGTCAGACAGCTAAATTTATCTCCCTCATTATTCAAGCAGGCCAAAGCAGGCTAGAAAGCAAAGTTATTTTTTTAGAATAAGAGGCCGTCTAAAGAATAGCAGAGAATTCCAAACAGTTGTTTTACAAAATAGGGGTTAGCCTTCACATTCCTCCCTCCCTTGTCCCACAAGCTTTTTAGCCTTGTGGTACAATAACTACAGGATGTTAAGGTGAACAGGGGTGTCGATCAATCTTTTACTGCTTCCTGCTGAAAAATGACGACGTCCAAGGGGTTAACATCCTGTTTCTTCCTCTTGGAGAGGTTTGTAGGGAATTCTTCTGGCTTGTAGGACCATTTGAAGTTTAAAGGCACCTAGACAGGATGAGATAAAGCGAGTTAACAGATTTAGAAGACGTGGTCCTAGGGTTATGGCTATGAGTAGCATTAACAGTGGTCCTGTCAATGGACCACTGCAGCCCAGGTCTCAGATAACTCCTGTTGAAATGCCAAGTGTTATAAGGAGAGGGTGAG
>NW_005365693.1:0-807 GCF_000412655.1 Myotis brandtii | reverse complement strand
AAATATGTTTTTATTTTTTAGAGAGATAGGAAGGGAGTGAGATAGAAACATTGCTGAGAGAGAAACATCAATCGGCTGCCTCCTGCACACACCCAACTGGGGATTGAGCTCACAACCCAGGCATGTGCACTCACCAGGAATGGAACCGTGACCACCTGGCTCATGGGTCAATGCTCAACCACTGAAACACACTGGCTGGGCACACTTATTTCTTTTCTTGCCACTACTCTTTCTTTACTAAGTCTATTTTATCACACTAGGCCAACTAAACATCAACTATTTCAATAGTCTCCACACTCTACTCTCTTGCCACTAATACAACCTATTTTCTCTTGCTAGACAATTCTTTTTAAAGTGGTCCCATTCTAAAAATCTCAGAGAGGCCTTTTATATCACCACTGTGACTGACTGCACAAATTACCACAACTCTTTCCTTCTCTGTGTTCTTGCTTCTTGACACGTCACTTTGTCATAATTCTCATCAAGAGGTTAGACGCAGGGGTGGGCAAACTTTTTGACTCGAGGGCCACAATGGGTTCTTAAACTGGACCGGAGGGCCGGAACAAAAGCATGGCTGGAGTGTTTGTGTGAACTAATATAAATTCAAAGTAAACATCATTACATAAAAGGGTACGGTTTTTTTTTTTTTAGTTTTATTCATTTCAAACGGCAGGCCGTAGTTTGCCCACGGCTGGTTAGAGTCTACATCCTGACCCCTCAATTCTGGGTTGGTCTTGTGATGTACGTGTGTTTATAGAATGTAGCAGTTATGATGCTATAGCAGTTTCCAAATGCCATGTTTGTTAC
>NW_005365692.1:0-1396 GCF_000412655.1 Myotis brandtii | reverse complement strand
AACTCCATCTCCTGTTCCTCAAAAATCCTGACATCTCCCTGACTCAGTCCCCAGCCCTAACAGGATCTCCTGTCCCACCGATCCCTATCTCTCCTTGCCCCCTCTCGCAGGCAGGAACTCCATCTTCTGTTCCTCGAAAATCCTGACATCACCCTGGCCCAGTCCCCAGCCCTAAACCCTGCCACTCTCCTTCCCGCTGCCTCCACCCTACCTGCGGCAACGCATTCCTGCCCCGAGGTCGTCGAGGCCCTCACTCAGCCCCGGGCAGGACTCTCAGACTCTCCTCTCTCTAATCCTGATTTAACTCTGTTTGTGGATGGAAGCTCCTGCCTGGACCCCCAGGGACATCGGAAAGCCTCCTACGCGGTAGTGACACCCGAGCGGACCCTGGAGGCAGCCCGACTCCCAGAGGGCACCACCTCTCAAAAAGCCGAGCTCATCGCACTGACATGCGCCCTACACCTGGCCAAAGGGAAGAGAGTAAACATATATACAGACTCCAAATATTCCTTTCTGATAGCCCATTGTCATGCTGTTATCTGGAGGGAGAGGGGCTTTCTCTCTACTAAAGGCTCACCTATTATCAATGCTAGACTCATAACCCGCTTACTTGATGCCTTACAGCTTCCCTCCCAGGTAGCCATCATGCACTGCCGAGGCCATCAGACGGACTCCTCGCTGGTTACGCGGGGAAACGCCCAAGCAGACGCGGTAGCCAGAGGCTTAACTCAGGGTGAAGGGTCCCCAGCCCCGGTCCTGTTTCTTTCTCTTCCCTCCATCTCCCCTCAATATACAGAAGAAGAGAGAAACAAATTCCTGCAGCGGGGAGGCTCACCCGGTCCTGAGGGATGGATCTTTTTAAATAACAAAATTGCTCTCCCTCGAGCCCAGACAGGGGCCATTGCCCAACAGATCCACCAGTCTTTGCACATTGGACCACTGGCACTTTGGAAGTTCCTCGAACCCCTCTTCACCTCGCCCACACTGCGAGAGGCAATCACAAGTGCCTGCTCCTCCTGCCCCACGTGTGCAGCTGTCTCACCCCAGGGAGGGATGCGCCCCAACTTTCCCACCCGCAAGGAAACTGCTGAAGTGGTGGCTGAGACCCTAATAGCACACATAATCCCAAGGTTTGGCCTCTCCACCTCCATTCAATCAGACAACGGCCCAGCTTTTATATCAAGGGTTGTTCAGCAGGTTAGCACCTCTCTTGGCATCTCCTGGAAACTACACATACCCTACCAACCACAGTCATCAGGTAAGATCGAGAGGATTAATGGCCTCCTTAAAGACCATCTAACTAAACTCTCTCTAGAAATTCGTAGCTCCTGGCCAGACCTCCTGCCCATGGCCCTGACAAGAATCCGGGCTACACCAAGGAGCCCCACCTTCTTAA
>NW_005365691.1:0-567 GCF_000412655.1 Myotis brandtii | reverse complement strand
TGCCCACTTCCCCACCCTGGGGTGGCATATCCTGCTACTGTTCACTGTCTTTTGTCAGTTTAATTTTCAGGCTCTCAAGCACTGAAGCTAAGAGGGCAGAGGAAAAGTTTTTCCTCATTGATGTACCTATTGCAATAGTCCTGAATAACAAGTGTCAGAATAATTTTTTCTTTAACAGAAAGGATTTTAAGAATCTAAAAGTTAACTTCTGTCTCAGCTTCCTTCTTTTCTTTAAAAATCTTTTTATCGCCCTGGCCGGTTTGGCTCGGTGGATAGAGCGTCGGCCTGCGGACTGAGGGGTCCCAGGTTCGATTCTGGTCAACGGCATGTACCTTGGTTGCCGGCACATCCCTGGTACGGGGTGTGCAGGAAACTGATCAATGTTTCTAACTTTCTATCCCTCTTCCTTCCTCTCTGTAAAAAAATCAATAAAATATATTTTAAAAAATCCTTTTATCATAAAAACTTACCATATCTCTTTATTAGGCAAATTGCATTTGCAGATTATTTTGTTGAAATAAATTTTGCTATTTTTTAAAAAATATATTTTTATTGATTTTTTTACAG
>NW_005365690.1:0-819 GCF_000412655.1 Myotis brandtii | reverse complement strand
ACTGGGCAATCCCATGTACTGGGTTTAATAATCAAACACAAAGATTTAAGGGAAAGAGAGAGAACAAGAGCCTGAGAAGTTGCGTGAATTCACAACCCCCCACCTTTCAGCTCTGTGCGTAGTCTCTTCTGTGTACCCTCTCTTCCCCAGTGCTAAGCAGCCGGCACACTGGCAAAATCCAAGGCTGCTTTTTTGCACCCAGTCCAAGTATGGGCTTATTTTTAGCGTTCCCTTCTGCCAGCAGCCCTGCGGGAGCCCTTCCGCACTCGCGGATCATGCTGTCCCCAATGGCCACGGACTTTGTGGGGCTCAGATTTCCCCCGTGCACGCGTGCGCACATTCCTCTCTACAACCTGAATTGTAAACTGCACCTTTATGGGAAATCTGACCTTTCCGTGGGGAGAAGCAGGGTTCCTCTAAGTTCATGTAGTTGCGCTGTTTGGGGTCCATTGTTTCCGGGTTAGTAGCCGATCTCTGGATGCCCTGGATGCCGGGTCTTTGGATGTATACGCTTCCCTTCCAATAACCGCCACTCAAGATGGCGCGTTCTCCGCGGCTGAGCTGGTGCTCCGGGAGAGATTTCAGCTGCAGTCTCCAACCATCCCCTTTCTCTGGGAGTCCTCTGTCTTTCCCGGCTGCAAACTGTCTCCCAGCTGAATATCTTCTGCTTATTAGGGCTGTATGTTACCCGTTTCAGCTGCTCACCATTATCTGCTCCAGGACAAGGCACGGGACAAGTCCGTCTATACCTCCGCCATTTTCTTCTCTCCCAACATGATCTTTTTTTTAAATAAAACTTTATTGTTCAGATTATTACAG
>NW_005365689.1:0-843 GCF_000412655.1 Myotis brandtii | reverse complement strand
TGTCCGGGTAATGACATCACGTTGCAATTCCCAGCTTCCTCTCTCTGGCGACTAGCCTCCTTGGAGTTTCTTCAGCCCAAGAACATGACTTGCTTTATAGCCAGGTGGAAACACTTTACACTGTAACCAAATGTTTGGGAATCGTTTTCCGTGTCTCATCTCATTTGATCCTCACAGAAGTCCTGGAGTAGATAGATAGGAGACTTGGTGGAATCCTATTTTCTTTTCATTAGCCTGAAAACGGAGATTTAGAAAGCTTAGAAACTTGACCCGACTGAAAAGAAGTAAGAAATGGTGGACTTTGAAAATGACTTCAGGTTTTCTCACTGCGCAGAATATAGTCGAACACTGCTGCAGTTAAATATTTTACCCTTTGTTCTCCCTGCGTGTTCTACAATAATAATCTGCTTCGTATTGATATTTACTGCTGTGTTGCTAACAAGTACCTGAAAGAGAAGTTGGGGTGCTTCACTAGGCTGGAAAAAGTTTAGCTAAATTAGAAAGCACGTCTAAATAAGCAAGTTTATTCTATATCTATAAAAGGCTTGTGCATGTGCGATACATATAAAGCTCTCGCTGGCGCCAGTCACACTCGTGTGTTTCCATCTGTCTTTGTCGATCGTGAATTTGGTTGACACTTCTATTGTAGAGAAAGGGCGAATAGCGATATTAAAATATTTCTAATTAATTTCCTTTTAATGTGCACGAATCTGTGCACTGGGCCACTAGTGTATGTATATATACTAACTTGTGGATATACACATCTAAATATTTCTATATGTAATCATCTGTGTCTTTACTAAATTAAACATAAATTCATATTTCAGCTCTACTGCTAATCCA
>NW_005365688.1:0-783 GCF_000412655.1 Myotis brandtii | reverse complement strand
TAGCCATTCAATGACTATGAAATAAGACCAAAAACAGCATTTGAAGGGCAACCAAGACATTTGCATGGAATCTAGGGCTGAGAGAAAATCTGTATGATCTGCAGGGGATTAACAATGGATGTGACAGAAGAGGTACAGACAGTAAATATATGAACAGATATGTCTAGAGACCCACTGAGGTAGGGACAAAATGGTGAAATGCTGAGTCCTTTAATGACTCCCCTTCTCCTTCCCTTCTCAAGTGCTGCTTAAGTAGAGCCGAGGCCAGGCGGGATGCAGCTAAGGTGGCCCTAATCAACTCCCTGTTCAATGAGCTGCCCTCTCGAAGGATCACCAAGGAATTCATTATGGAGAGCGTGCAGGAAGCAGTTGCCTCCACCAGCGTGAGTACCCCAGGGAAGGGAGGAGCTGGCTGCTCTTAGAATACTGAGGCCTTTGAATCATGGGAGATGCTAAAGTGAGCACATTTTTAAAGAATTGGGCAGATTTAATTTTTATCCATTAAATCATTAATTTTCAGCAAAATGAACCCTTGGATTGGAAATCACAAAATTGGAACTGGCTCCCCATTCTTCATCTCAGTAATATTCTTTAACCTTCCTGGACCACAATTAATCAAGCCTTAAATCAAGGCAGATCATTTGATCCACCTTGATTTCTTTATTTGAATATTTGCTGTTTGAGGAGCATTGATTTGTTTGAGAGCCTGAGACCACATGCAATTAAATACTGCTTTACTCTACAGGTAAACTAGCTCATTTCCCCCGAAACTTAACTAATCTT
>NW_005365687.1:0-881 GCF_000412655.1 Myotis brandtii | reverse complement strand
AACAGGTGCCATGGGTCAAGTGCCCAGGACCAGTGCAACTGGCTCTCTATTGGGCTCTTCACTAATTATTTTCCCCTCACTAGCAGGAACTGGCCTTTTAAACTGTTCACGCATTTATTGCATTGAATTCCAGATTATTTTTACTTTTTCCCAAAACAAGACATGCCTTTTACATTGTGATCCAGCAATTTTTGAATTTTTGCACACAAAGAAACACACACACAGACACACACAGACACACACACACACACACACACCTGAACAAAGGGAAGCATGAAACCATTATGTATGTACCCTCACTATGTATGACGCACTCTAATATTTTCTTTTGTGCCTTCTTGAGTCTATTCTATTTCACCATTCTGGATCCCCTTTGAGTCTTTAATACCTAAAACAAGTGTCATCTCAGGGCTTTGGCACTGCCTCTTTTCCTACATAACCCCCACCCCAAATAACCTCATGTCACCCCCTCTGTCTTCCTTGAGGTCTCTGTTCAATTGTCACCTTGTTTGCAGGCCTTCCTGAACTCCAAGTATAAAATAACACCCAATCCACTCTCTTTTATACCTACTTTCTTTTTCTTCACATGACACCATCTAACTTGTTATATGACATATATATTGTATGTGTTCTTTAACTATCTTTACTCTAGGAATTTTGTTTCTGAGCATCCTGTACCCTTTCCCTGGAGGTAGGAATTGTCAATAAATATTCCCTTAGTGCATGAAAACATTTCTCATGAAAACAGTGTAATCCATGAGCACCTTGTAAACAGAGTTTTAGGAGGACTGGAATTCCTAATTAGAGATTTAATGGGGGATGAGATGTTCAAAAAATAGATATTTTAATAGATATTGTTGCTTTATTGCAAAATATAATTG
>NW_005365686.1:0-971 GCF_000412655.1 Myotis brandtii | reverse complement strand
CGAACAGCAGAAGGACCCTTGGTATGACGCACACTGACCACCAAGGGGCAGAACCTCAACACAGGAGCTGCTCCCTGGTGGTCAGTGCACTCCCACAGGGGAAATGCTGCTCAGCCAGGAGCCTGAGCCGAGTGCAGTGGTGGGAGCCTCTCCCGCCTTCGCAGAAGCACTAAGGTTGGCCGACTGATGGCTTAATCCATCAGTTGGACATCCCCCAAGGGCTCCTGGACTGCAAGAGGGCGCAGGCCAGGCTGAGGGGCCTCCCGACTGCACAAATTTTGTGTACTGGGCCTCTAGTGTAATATAACACTTACTCATGTATAAATTATTATTGTTACTATTATTATAATGACTTTATGGATGAGTAACTCAAAACCTGGACAGTTTCAATAATGTTTTTCTTTCAAAAAGCACTTCTTGAGAAACTCACTCCCCCATAGCCATTTTGAGGTAGGATCAGAAACCAGGCTTGAAGAGGGTAAGAATGACACTTCAAATTTACCAACTGCACTGAGCTACATGTGAGTTCCAGGGAATAGCATGTGAACTTTCAGGCAACATGAGGCACTGAAGATAACAATGGCAATAGCTGTACTGTTTTCCATGGAAAAAGCCCATATCTATACTAGAAGCCCCATTGTTCCCAGTTTGTGGCAGTGTAATGCTCAGAGCAGAGCTCGAGTAAGGGAGTCAGGATTCTTAGGTTATGTAACACAGTTATAATACTAGCACAATGAGAGAACTTGAACAAGTCTATCTGGCCTCTCTGAGCTTCAGTTTCCACACTCATAAAATGAGAATGTTAGAACTCAGGGTCTCTAAAGAATCCTGGTTCTAAAATGCTTCGATTCTAGGAAACAGCACACAAATCAATACTAGTAGAGGCTCAAGGGAAAGATAGGGCGGAGAGTGGTTGCCTCTACCGTAGAGAATATATGAACCACTTGGTTCTCCTGCACATTTTGCCCACA
>NW_005365685.1:0-755 GCF_000412655.1 Myotis brandtii | reverse complement strand
CCTCTCCAATCTGAGATCCCTCTCACAATCCAGGACTTCTGGCTCCCAATCTCTTGCCTGCCTGCCTGCCTGATTGCCCCTAACCACTTCTGCCTGCCAGCCTGATCACCCCCTAACAACTACCCTGCCAGCCTGATCGATGCCTAACTGCTCCCCTGCTGGCCCGATTGCCCCTAACTGCCCTCCTCTGCCGGCCTGGTCACCCCTAACTGCTCTCCCCTGCTAGCCTGATTGCCCATAACAGCCCTTCCCTTCTGGCCATCTTGTGGTGGCCATCTTGTGTCCACATGGGGGCGGTCATCTTGTGTGTTGCAGTGATGGTCAATTTGCATACTACCTCTTTATTATATAAGATAATAAAGAGCCAGGGTCTTAACAAGGGATGGCTCTACCAGATTGGAAGTCAGTGCTGGGTTGCCGTGGTGACCCAGCACTGACTGGGGCCACTGGGGGTGCCCAAGCCCAGCACTGACTTCCTAGGGGGCTGTGGATCAGGCCCGAAGAGAGTCCTGCAGAGAGAGAGAGGCAGGGGCTGATCCGTAGCCTCTGTGGCAGCCGTTGATCAGAACTTGCCTCTCTTTCTCTCCAGGTTTGGCCAACAGCTGCACCTCCATTCCTCTCCAGGCCCCCACCTGGGCTGCTGATCAGCCCTGCCTTTCTGATCATGCCCCATTGATAGGCTCAGAGATGCTGACTGGCATAGAAACTGACCAGTCAGGGAGAGAAACCAAGATGGTGGCATAGGTAAACACCGG
>NW_005365684.1:0-823 GCF_000412655.1 Myotis brandtii | reverse complement strand
CTCTGCTCCTCTCCCCTCTGCAGTCAGCCTTTGTCTGGGCTCCTTCTGGACCTTTATGGCTCAGTTGGACCTGACCTAGAGGGAGGGACAGGGTGAGGGCTGGGTCAACCATGGTGGGGACCCACGTAGGGCTCAGGGGCTCCCAGAGGGCAGGGATGGTGGTCAAGGATGGGCACGGGGCTCCGCAGCCACGGGGTCCTGTTGCCCCTAGAAGTACCCAAGTTTGGAAATGCCCCAGGCCTCCATCACTTCAGCTGTGGGATTCACTTCTGTTTCTCCCAAAACTGTGTCCTACTTGTCTGTTTCCTTTCATTCCTCCTGCCATAGGGCACCATACACAGGAGCTGTCTATGGTGTCGTATTCCCTTTTGGGAGCAATGTGAGTTGTGTGATGCCATAATTTATTAAAGTAAATGTTGAGTTTCAGAGGCCAGAGATAAAGACAAGAGGAAATTTACCAATAAGCAGTCTCAGCTGAACCAGATGGAGAGACAAAGGCAGAGGCTGATAGAGTGGGACACCAACAACAAAAATAGGGAACCTGACCCACGTCTAGGATGGGGAGCCAGAGCCTGAGCCAGAGCAGCACAGGGAGCGTGAAGCCACTGAGCTGAGACTCTAGAGGAAGTCTTCTTTGCATCCCGGGACCCTGAAAGGATTCAGAAGGAAGGGTAGGATTGGCTGGGAGAAAGTCCTCAGGATGGCTTTGGCCAGGGCCCAGAGAAAGGAGAAGGGACAGGGGTGGGGGTGGGGAAGGCACCTGTGCAGTGAGGGGACACAGTACTGAGATGGCTTAGTTAGATGACAAGGGCAAGCTTGGGCT
>NW_005365683.1:948-1449 GCF_000412655.1 Myotis brandtii | reverse complement strand
TGATATCTTCCCACTCTTCCCACCTTGCCCTTTCCTTTTGAGATTTGTCAGTCTGTTCCATTTTTTCATGCCTCTGGTTCTATGTTGTTCATCAGTTTATTATATTCATTAGATTCCTTGTTTGTTTATTTTGATTTTTAGATTTCTTCTTCTTCTTCTTCTTCTTCTTCTTCTTCTTCTTCTTCTTCTTCTTTCTTCTTCTTTTCTTCTTCTTCTTCTTCTTCTTCTTCTTCTTCTTCTTCTTCTTCTTCTTCTTCTTCTTCTTCTTCTTCTTCTTCTTCTTCTTCTTCTTCTTCTTCTTCTTCTTCTTCTTCTTCTTCTTCTTCTTCTTCTTCTTCTTCTTCTTCTTCTTCTTCTTCTTCTTCTTCTTCTTCTTCTTCTTCTTCTTCTTCTTCTTCTTCTTCTTCTCCTTCTCCTTCTTTTTCTTAAAGAATACTCTTCAACATTTCATGTAATACTGGTTTGGTGGTGATGAACTCCTTTAGCCTTTTTTTTTTTTTT
>NW_005365683.1:0-905 GCF_000412655.1 Myotis brandtii | reverse complement strand
CTTGGCATTTTAATTATGATGTGTCTTGGTGTGGGCCTCTTTGGGTTCCTCTTATTGAGACTCTTTGTGCTTTCTGGACTTGTAAATATATTTCTTCCACCAGGTAGTACTCTTCATTTCTGAATGGTTCTTATTCATGGTTCTTATGTGTTTTTTTTCCATGTTGATGTAGTTCCCACTAAGCTCCTTGTAGTTCTCATTATGTTCCCTGTAGTTCTCTATAAGTTCCTTGAGCATCCTTATAACTATTACTTAGAACATTATATCTGATAAATTGCTTGCCTCCATTTCATTTAGCTTTTTTTTTTCTGGAGGTTCCTACTTTTCTTTCATTTGAGGATTGTATCTTTTCTCCCCAAGCTGTTTCTTTGTGTTTGTTTCAATGTATTAGCTAGAAATATTGATTACCAATCTTTGTGGGGTGGTCTTTCAAAGGAAGTGTCCTGTAGGAACCAGTGGTGCAGCCTCCTTTGGCTCCTGAGCTGGATGCTCTAAAAATGTCCCTTGTGTGTTTGAGGGTGGACTCTTCTGTTGTAACTGGATTTTGATTTTTGTTGTACCACTTGTGGGTTGGATCTACCCTCAGGCTGGCTGAATGTGAGGCTCAACCCTGATCACACTGTGTGAGCTGTTTTATAGATGCTCATCAAACAAAACAAGAAAGCAAACAAAAACATACAAAGGAATCCAACAGCAATGAAAAAAAAAAAACAGAAAAGAAAAATGAAAGAGGAAAGAGACCAAGAATAATAAAAGAAGAAAAATAAAGGAAAAAATGCAGAAGAAAAATTAATATGAAAGGAAAGAAAGGAGTAAAAAAGAAGAGTAAAGAATATAAAGATCAGTAAGAAAGAGAAGAAGAAAGAACAAGAAAAGCAAAAAATAAGTGAAATAAAGAAAAAATA
>NW_005365682.1:0-924 GCF_000412655.1 Myotis brandtii | reverse complement strand
CAGCCCTCCTATGGCCAGCCCATGTACCAACGATTCCAGGTCCAACATGTGGATTCTAATGTGACACATGTCAACAACCACTACTGCAACAATATGATGCAAACTCGGAATATGGCTAGGCCTCCATGCAAGCAATTCAACACCTTCATCCACGAACAGATCACGACCATTATAAACATCTGCAACAACCCCACAATGTTGTGCAAGAATGGCTGGTCTAACTGCCATGCAGGTGTAGTGAACGTCACAGAATGCAGCCTTATATCACGTGTCCCGCACTGCATATATCAGACCACTGCCTTCACTGCTAAGCAGGTTGTCATCGCCTGTCAGGGTAACCCCCTGAGGCCTGTGCACTTTGACAGATAGACACTACCCTGAAGGGGTTATGGCCCTGTGGTTGATCTTTAAATTACTCCTTGAATACCGAGTAATTAATTTGAGCTCTCTCAGGCTCTGCCTCCTCTGCTTATTACTCCCTTTTCTCTATATAATCCATTCTGAATGCATCAACAAAGAGAAATGGAGACACAAACCTATAATGGGACTGGGCTTTTCTGTAATAAAAATTTCTACAAACTCTTCTGTTTCCTTTTATAATACTGGTCAGCTTAGCTCTCTCAGATCCTATCTTCTGGAATTTAGTTATTATGTATATGATATAGCATTACAAGTATTTTAAGGTGCTTCCATCTCAGTTATCTCATTTTAATACCACCACACCCCTGTGATGCTGATGTTGCTACATATAGGAGCCCAAAGTTAAAGGATTTGCTGAAGATCATGAAGTTAGTGGAAATGCTGAAGCAAAGAATCCACTTCAACTAGCTACTAATCCGGGACTTTTTCTACTTCATCATAAGAAGTGTTTTGAGAGTATCATCTTCTTAATATTCTCAAAAGTCAGCTGTTGGGGGAAGCATT